>NC_067220.1:26863395-27463395 GCF_019924925.1 Ctenopharyngodon idella
ATACAAATTTGTGTCCTGATATGTCACAAAAACACGCACACACACACAGCATAATGCTGTTTTTTTTCTCAATGAACAATTTGTGTATACAGAAGATCTCTGTAAACAGCACATAATTCATAAATATGTCTGTTCTGTTCTTCCTGCTCTTCAGTCTTATAGATTTCATTCCCTGTGGCTTGTGAAGACCTTGGAATAATGCACACATGAGCACATGCATGCATGCACATCCATAAACGCACAAAGATAAACTGGCATCACAATATCCTTGGGCCAAACTCTCAGACATCTCATTACTGCCCTGCACATTTCTCTCTCTCTCTCTCTCTCTCTCTCTCTCTCTCTCTCTCTCTCTCTCTCTCTCTCTCTCTCTCTCTCTCTCTCTCTCTCATACTGATTATCATCTCCATCTGTTTTCTCTCTCTCTAGAAGTATGTCCGTGTTAGTCAGTGTCAGCAGATAACCTCATCTCCCCTCTGATCCAGGACCAGTGTCCTAAAGCTTTGCCCCAAAGTATGTTAGTGGAGTGCAGCAACAGCAGTTTTCCCTCTCCGTTAAAAGTCTCAACTCCAAATTCAATCCAGGTTTTATATTTCTCACGTTCTCCTCACTCACTTGGTGAGAGAAACCCTGCACATTTCAAGCTTCATTATTGTTAACTCTTTCCCCGCCAGCGTTTTATTTTTTAATTTGCCAGTCAGCACCAGCATTTTTGATCATATTAAAAAAAAAGAATGACCCCACAATATTTTGTTGTATGAACATGTAAACATTCAATATATCAAAAGAAAAGAACAGAGCCTCTGCTTTAAAAAAAAAGTGTTTTGTCAAAGATTTCGCCCAGATTGGATTCAGAACGATGATCAAAACTACGGGTGAGAGGAAAAAAATCGATCCATCGATGCATCGCGATTCTCTCTCCAACGATTCTGGATCCTGAGCTTTAACCAGATGCGTGATGACGCATAGTGTGCTTTAGAAACCCCCATATTCTGCTTGCTTCCAATTCCTCACACACACATACCGTTCGAACCTTCCGTAAAAAAAAAAAAAAGTTGGGAAAGGTTGAAGCGAATTAAAAGGACATTCACGGGCTTCAGTGCACAGGATGCGCTGTGAGAGACGCGCGCTTTGTTTGATGTTACACTTGCAGTGTGCAGTCTCGGCCGCCGTTTTTTTCCTTATAAATGCTCTACGAAGTCATCATTTATGTGGTTTGGAATGCTGTGGACTTGTATATTTAAAATATGAACCTCACTAACAGAAGGCTGCTTTCAATTTCAAATGCTGACCTGCGCTTTGTTTGAAGAGTGTTCGCACATGCGGCTGTGCGCAACTCTGTGTAAGTGGTTTAATGTACTTCTATGATGCAAAATTAATGTAAACACAGCCAGTTATGTGTTAAGGGATTAAACGGACAGGACAAACCACATTGCTTCTTATATTTCAAAAGAGATCTGTGCGTGAATGCAGCTTATTAGATCTCCCGCTGTCTATGTCATAGACTCACAGTAACAATCAAACAACAGTAAAAATGAAGAAAAATTACTCTCAGTTCTTGAATGGAAAACGTTCAGATAATCTTAAATACTGAAAGCACTCTTTGTTTTTGTTTGTAATATGTTTCTTTGCTCCTCTTTATTATTTGCTACTTGCTTGTATGTTTTGAAGTTATATTAGTTTAAAATTCTCAACATACAATACTTAGAGTACTTATGTAAGGATATGTAAATGTAAGGATTTTAAGATTTTCAAGTCCGTAAACTAATTAATTAATAAGAAAAAAAAAAAATAGATCAAGAATCGTTTTGGAATCGGATCGTGACTCCCAGAATCGGAATCGGATTGGATTGTGAGGTGACTAAAGATTCCCACCCTAATCAAAACATAGATCAAGTAGATCGAGTCCATCAACACCCCCAAAGCTTGCACAGTCCTATACCTCTTTGAGGGTTTGACATTTTTCTCTGTAACATTATAGGCAGTTTTAATATAATGTTTGGTGATCACGTTGGCTTACTTGTGTGTAAACCACTTCTATCCGCTGGTTTACCCAGATCTTCTCTTTGCTTAATTTTGGATCCAGAGATGCTGTACTATTTCAGAAGATCCGTATCAGCGCTCCCTACCACATAACAGAGAAAATACAGATTTTCGGAAAAACTCGTCAATTGCAATCTGTTAAAACTTGTGTATTATTTGAGCAGTAAAGTGGCTCTCATCCTTTTACATCAATGACTCATCGGTGTCTCATAATTATTCATGAGACTGCCTGTAAGAGAAGTGTCTTCTCATAGGATATAACGGCAGCATGTGTTGCTTTCCTATGACAGACACTTCAGACTTTTAGATATCATAGAGACATGTTTATGGATCACAAGTGAGTGATTGTTTTCACTTTGTAAGAGTTTCTGTGGGGCATAAATTATCTTCCATAGACCCTGAGTCTCAGACACAAATGCAATATATAGTAGTAGTAGTGACTTTTATTATCCCCATGAGGAAATTTCAAGTTTCAAAATGCTTTCATACAAAAACATCATCACTGAGACCTGCTTTAACTCTACAAAAACACTGTCTTTCATTTAAGGATTTTACCACCTGTGGCAAGAAGGATTTTTTCCCCCTATTTAAAAAAAAACAAACAAAACAAAAAACACTGGCATCCTAAATGTCTGACCCGAAGGTAGTAGCTCAAACTCATAAAACAGTGGATGCCTATGGTCTGATATAATTTCCATGGCTTTGCTTAGGCATCTAGTTTGGTAGATTTGTTCTAGACCTATCAGAGGGATACCAAGTTACGTGTGTAACCGGTCTTTAGAGTTCCCTGATATAACCGATCAAATGGCCTATGTAAACGCCACAAAATGGAAAAGTTATTAAAATTTAACAGCATATTCGTATTTTCAATGCAGAGTACAAATACAAACGCTGTGCATTTATTAGTACGCTAAGTTATAGATTATATCACAGAATAGGTGTGTATTTGTGTAAGGTACTGTGAGCTTACAAAACCATATAATTGTTCATTTTGTTGTGTGCAATGAGTGAAATAAAACTGGATCAGAAGTCAGTTGTGGTGTCTGCATCCCATCTTTTCCCCCCGCTTCGCAGCTTTCCATGGCTGCTTTTTTAGCGTTTTTCAAAACTGTGGTGAAATATGGGGTTTTATGACACTTTAGGGTTGCGTGATACACCAGTACATAAAAATACTAAGGCACACATTTTTTTTCAAACAGTACAATATCAGCATTGTGACGCATCATGTGACTCCCAGGGAACGCATGAACTGATTAAAAAAAAATTTAATACTTTGAAATGCACTGTAAGTCAGTTTGAATAAAAGTGACTGCCGAATTTAAATTTAAATGTAAAGTGTGCAGTGAGGCAGATAAGTGATAGAAATGGTGGATATTGTGAAAGATTCGCTTACTCCCTTCAACTCTGAAAAGGAGTGCTGTAGAAGCAAAATATGCAGAGGTGAAATGAAAACGGGTTAACCTGCAGACCTTACGGCTGCAAACACTGCTACAAGACATATGTTGCTTCACAAAGCAATACATCAAACCTCACAATGCATCTGTCATGTGCTCATCCTCAGCTATACATGTATTTCAGAGATCCGCAGGTGTGCTTGATAAAACTTACTAAGTTAAACAGACTGAGAGTTAACAACAAATACACACACCCCTAATAATTTTAGAAAATATTTTAATTTAACTGTAATTGTAACTGTAATTTAAGTAAAATAATAACAACAACAATAATAATAATAGTTTTCAGCTATTCTTCAAGTTCAATTCAAGCCTGGAATATACTGTACTACCTGACTTTTAAAATCTGAATCGCTTTTAAAACACTAGGCATTATACACCTACTGACTAGTTACAGAGGAAAAACTAGGCATCATACACTAAACAAAAGTCTGGAAGTGTTTGATACTTATGCCAAGTTCACACTACAGGACTTTAAACATCAGCAGATCGCTGTGCTGTTCTGACTACATGACTTGCTGTCTTGAAGTCGTTGTGGTGTTCACTACGTGACACTACGTAAATGATCCACAACGGGGTCTCACACTACACGAGCAATAGACATTGGGAAGAAATATTATCATTTGAATTAAATTTAATTAAAATTAAATGAACCCTTTCACACATAAGTTTAAAATATTCTGGCTGACCTCCCAGAGTTAAGGCGACCATTAAAACGTTTCCCTTTATTGTTTCCATGATGACGCGTCATGCTTGTCACGTGACACACCGCGGCCACACTGTATCACTGTATGACAGATGTATTGCTTTTCTCACCATGTCATCAACTACCTGATATTCCGATTCTCAAATATTTGCAAGTGAGTGTTTTGTCATTTAAAAACCTATATCATGATCTTGGTCTTAATCTATAATGCAAGATAGGCGCCTTGTTTGCGTCTCAGTTCAGAGAATCCTGTCAGTTGGATTTATAAGCTACAGCACGTGAATTCATCCGTTTGTACTGAAATACATGTGGCCAGTGAACTGGAAGAAGAATAGTGAGCTTTATAGTTACTTACACAATGTTTATCTGATATGAATAAACGTCAGCAAATTATATTTGAATGGATTCATCAGTGACAGTGTATATTTCATTGGCTGTAGCTCGTCGCAACACGTGACACCACAGGATATTGAGACGGCCCGATAGCTCCATATATTTAGCATGCTAGATATTTGTCTGGCGTCAGCAAGGTGTCGGTGACGCGTCAGCGAGCCTCTTTGATGCGTTGTTGAGTAGTTCACACATAAAGATTGGTGAGCGCTGATCACCCGCTGATTTGCCCCCGATCACAGCCCGACCTGTCGGCGAGCTCGTTAACTTGCAAATCGGGCTTAAATCTGGCTTAAAATTCTGTAGTGTGAACTTGTCATTAGTCAAGTCGTTCTAAATACAACAAACTAATGCAGAAACATGCCTTGTTTCTTGGAGATGCGTGACAACTGTGAACAGTATGTCTTCTAAAATCGGAACCATGAAAAAACAAAAAAACAAAAACTTGTTGTTCAGTTTGCTTGGTCCAGACCAAAAAAAAAACATTTAGTCCTGGTCCGATTAGTGTTCAGATTGGCAATTTTATCACTGAACCAAAAGATACTGAACCTAAAGGCATAGGGTTACGTTCTCAACCGGATTTTATGATGTATTGCCTATTTTGAGAAGGAACTTAACAAACATCCAAAACAATGCTGTGTGCTGGGATAAATGGGCTTGTTGTGTGTGCATAGCCTGCATGTGATGGTATTTTGTCCAGCTGGGGACTCTTGAAGAGCTTATAAAATGTGTAAAGGAGTCAAAAAAATCCCTTCGCCACACACACAAATGATCTGCTGCGTGTGATGCTTGTGATGGGCAAACTCGTGACTATGACGAGAGAAACCAATATGCGTTAGAATTCTGTCTTTTTTAGGGTCTCATCTTCCTGTTTTTGGTTCGTTTACATGTGTTTGGTCCGTGTTGTGTTCATATTTCAATCGAACCACACCAGTTCATTTGGAAGTGGACCGAGACCCATATTTTCAGCGGTCTCGGTCCGCTTGTTTGATGCGCACCAGGGTTCGGATGGCAGCGTTCACACATGTTCAAATGAACCGCAATAACAGAGCACTCGCACCAGGCTTCGTTTTAATCGAACCAAACATGACAAGTGTGAACACACCCTAAGCAGCTAGTGTCAACTCCTTCAGACTGAAATTCTGGGCAAAAGTTTAGTGTGTTCTATTCTACTTTAACTTTATTTTTCAGGCAAATCCACATTGCCCAAACCACCTGTTCCCAGATCAGCTGTGATTTAACCCTTATTATAACGCAGATGTCAATATTTCTTCAAATATATTAAGAACAATAAAATTAGATTGTGTAAAAAAAAAAAGTTGTACCTTTAGGGGAATGCTGAATCTCCTGCATTACTGCCATTGGTTGTGTTCCTTCAGTTCATCAGCTTTTGTGGAAATGTCAGTCGAGCAGAAGACAAAATGCTCCTTGTTGTCTTTCTCCTCACATTATCAGATAATTATTTTCTGTCCTTGTCACAGGCCAATTTCCCACCCTGTGTAATTTTGTTTCTTGTTGTATTATCAGTGCCGGTAAAGGTCAGCAGCTGCCTTTATCAGACCAGCCTTATGCTTTCAACCTCCACTCTTCTTTGCCTCTCCTCTTTTGTTATCATCATACACTCCTGTCATTCCTTGTTATTGTGTTGTACATGGCCAGACACTCCATGGTAATCCATCTGAAAATAATATATAAGCAAATATAGCTGTAAGCAGTAGTTAGCGTTATCCGTCAGGTAAAGGAAACTACTGTATAGAAGTAAATGAAATGGACTTTAGAGTTGAATAAAACTGATAGAGCTTGAGTATTTTTAACTTTCATCTACAGTGTCAGTTCTCAATTTTTTGGACCCCAAGGCCACCCATTTCCAACATTTTGAATAATTCATAATTAACTTGCAACTATACTGTACATTCTATCCATCCTATAATTTTTTTAAATTCCATTAGTCACACACCCTTCATGCATACAAAGTATGGTGAGTTTTCGCCATAGTCACAAAAACTTATAGCTTCAAAAGGAATCCAGTTTATGATGGATTTAGGATTTTAACCTTCTCCTGAACAACAATAGTTTGTGGGTTTGACTCTTGCTCAACAAACAAATGAACCAAAATTTCTGAATTAAATTTTTTTGTAGTCAAACTTTAAAAAAAGTTTGTTCATCTTCAGAACACAAATTAAGATATTTTTGATGAAATCCGAGAGCTCTCTGACTCCTCCATAGACAGCAATTTATTTACCACTGTCAAGGTCCAGAAAGGTACTGATGACTTTGTTAAAATAGTCAATGTGACTGCAGTGGTTTAACCTTAATTTTATGAAGCGACGAGAACACTTTTTGTGTCCAAAAACAAAACAAAAATAACGACTTTATTCAACAATCTCTTCTCTTCCGTGTCAGTCTTTTACGCAGTTGACATAGTGAACGCAGTGCAGGCTTCCGTGTTTACGTCCGAATGCCTGCTCAGTAAATTGGCCGACACTGTACACGTGAGCAGCAGCATGCTTGTGATGCTGACGTAGGATCCGGCCAATAATGAGTCGGAGTTCTGGCGCAGAACACGGAAGTGCTGAACTGTGAGAGATTGTTGAATAAAGTTGTTATTTTTGTTTTGTTTTTGCGCACAAAAAGTATTCTCGTCGCTTTATAAAATTAAGGTTGAACCACTGTATTCACGTTGACTATTTTAACAATGCATTTAGTACCTTTCTGTGCCTTGACAGTGGTAATTAAATTGCTGTCTATGGGGGAGTCAGAGAGCTCTCGGATTTCATCAAAAATATCTTGATTTGTGTTCCGAAGATGAACGAAGGTCTTACGGGGTTTTGAACAACATGATGGTGAGTAAATAATGACAGAATTTAACCCTTAGAAATGTATATCAAGGACAATTTTGACTTATTTATGAAAAGACACATATTGTTCTTGCTAAATAGAGTAACTCTAGGAAAGGGGCTTCATGTCAGTCACATATGGAATATTTGTTAAAAAAAAATGTTTTCCTCCTAAAAATATATGGTACCAAATTGAATACAGATATTATATTTAAGAACTTGGCATATATTTACATGTTAGATGTTGTTTTTGAACTAGATTTTTAAATGATTTCTCATTTGTATTATCTTGGACATCGTTATTGTAATTGACACACATAGAGGGATGCAAGGTTGTGCAAGGAAATGTCTCATTCACTGTATGTGCGTGTTTGATAGTTTCTGCTTTTGTCCTCATATACACCGTTGACTTTTGTTTGAGGTAGAGATGAGATTAATGGTTCTTTCTCTAGATGTGAGACATACTGACAGCTGTGACACTGTGTGTCAGTTGTTACAGTGAGTAGATGCATTCACTGATGTCCTGTTTAAAGAGCCCTGCTGTTCACAGAATGCCAGAGTCTCTCAACATAATTGTGTGAATGTGTGTCTGTGTGTGTTGACATTGATGTGTGTATATATTTTAGGGTCTTTCAAAGACCCGTCCCCTTCAGGGAAATGTGTTCTGTCATATTGGGACAATCTGTGGGATTCTGCCACTCTTGAGCAAAACACCATCTTTCTAAAAGTTCTTTTCCACCAGAATGGTTTGCGTTTTGAAGCCAGAGCCCATTCTTGGCCAGTTCTTAGCCAGGCAAACTGGAGTCTGTCACAAATTGGCTGCATGTTTCCACAGGCTGGACAAACAAACAGTGACCTAATGCTACAACGTGTTGTTTACCTGACTATAACCAGTGTTAAAACAAACATTGCATGTCCCGGTGTTTGTAAAGACAGTATGGCACTTCTGTTTTGCATACTGGGAGTGATTTTAGTGTACTGGCATCTCTCATAAAACTGACATAGACAACATGAGCATTCTCCGCACCCTGTTCTCCGACTCCATTTGAGAGAGTTGAGCTGATCGTTCTGACCTGCTTTCCTGAGGTGGAAACATGTGGAACGGTTCTAGAATTGTGACCGGCCCAGAACCTGAATGCCAACCATGCTGGTAGAAAATACCCTGGGTGGGTCTAGTTCTCACAGTCATGGAAAACCTGGAAAACTTGTGATTTAAATGACTATTAAAATAAATAAAAAGTCATTTGATTTTATGAATAAAATCTTTAAGAGTCATAGAAAATGTCTGTCATTTAATATTCAACTAGCCAATCCTTTTCAACACAGATATAGTTTAACAGTTTCAATGTTGTATTACTGCGTTAGCTAAGCTAATCGATTTGTTAGCATGTAAACCCAACTGTTATCCATATTAATAGTGACACACAGTGACATGTTTTTTTTATTTTTTTTTTATTAGGGATGCACTGAAATGAAAATTCTGGGTCGAAACTGAAAATTCAGGATGCATTTGGCCGAAAAAACCTAACCTGAAACCGAAAATAATGAATAGTAATATATATTTAATTGATTAATAATAAATTATTAATCAATTAATTCATCTTATTCAATAATCAAGACCTCAGATGGCTAAAACTGAGTTGTACAAACATTTTAATTGCACAAGGAAGTTTTTATATCAACTTTTTAATTACAGAAACTACTCCAGTTTGTTGAAATGTAAACATTTAAACAACATCACCAACAGGTTAAGTAAAAATATAATATGTAATACAGTGCATATATTTAGCAAACTTTCTCTAGAGTTATTTTTTTCCAGAGGCGTAAAGAGTACCTGAAAAACATACTTGAGTAAAAGTACTGATACCTTACATCAAAAATGACCAATTCCAATACGACTTGAGTAAAAGTGTTAAAGTATCTGATTTTAACAGTATTTAAAAGTATTTTACTCGTGCTGAATGTAGGCTCAGAGATGCGCTAGTCCTGAGAGACATGAAAATAAGAAGCAATTGATTAGTAAGATGAGAAATCAAGTTTATTTTCTAAAATCAAAATAAAACTGAACACCTCAATGTTGCAATAAATCAAGGTCGACACAACAACCTTTTAAACGTCTACAAACTCTCAAGTCTCAGTTGAGCTCAAGTGCACAGAAAGGCCATAAGTAAACCAATATCCTTCAAAATGGTCTTGTCAATATAGCGGATCAATAAAACAATGTTAAGTAAATCAAAGTCTACTGTATGTGCTGGTTAGAGCATCATCACCAGCTGAAGTCATTTCCTCATCTAATAAATAAAATATCTGCGATCAGCAACTACCTGCTAATGCACTCACATTTTGTAAAGCATCCTTGTTGACAAGTATAGGTGAGTAAAGGCAAAATGCACAAGATATAATACCTTCAGTGCCCTTAGATGTCGATATCGCTTCTTTATATCAGAACCAAACTGCTGCAGAAAAAGTTAGCTGCCATGAAAAATGTAACGTGTAATTGCATGACTCATCACAAATGTAGTGGAGTAAAAAGTACATTTACTTGTTAAAAAATGTAGTCAAGTAAAGAGTAAAAGTTGCCAATATCTTTGATACTCAGTACAACTACAAAGTAGCCAATAAGATACTTAAGTACAGTAACTAATTGCATTTACTCAAGTACTTTACACCTCTGTTTTTTTCTAGCTAACTTTGAATAGCTTTCTTGAGATAGATGTAATGTTAAGTGACATTGTATAGCCTACAAGCTGTTTCCCCGGTTGAAACACTGATTGAGCGATTACATGAGACAGAATTCATTTCAGTAAGTTGTATGTATCTTTCAACATACCTTCTGGTGTTCACCCTTGTTTATTTTGTGCTGTAACTAGTGAAGAGGAGATGAGATGATCTGTTCACGTGCGCTTGATCCGTGCAGTGATGCTGCTTGAACTAAGGCAGCTAAAGTGATCTGTCACGCCATATTAAAGAGTGCCAAAACAATGTTTATTATTTGAATTTCATAATAAAATCAACAGAATTTTAAACTTGAGACTTGGCTACATATTAAAAAGCACAAAGCTTTTTACGATTATTGGGTGACATGCGCGCTACAAATGTTTGTATTCTTGTTGTATTAGGAAAGAAAAATAAAAAATTTTTGGCCCGAAACCGAAAATAGCTGTTTCGGTCGAAAATTTCAGCTACTGAAAATTTCGGTGCATCCCTACTTCTTATCCAAGTGCAAAATACGACAACTACATTAGCAAACATTATCCAAAATCCTGCTAAAATTCACAGAGCACACCCACAAACCTGATCAATAACTCAATAATTAGAACCTGCGCCATGATTTCAGAAAGTTCATTATGCCTGCCACTAGCTGCGAACATTACTAAATGGCTTAATAATTAAATTATTGTACCACTTATAGTTTAATCTCCTTCCTTAAGTGAAATATCTTAAATCATGGATTTTAATGTAGTATTATAGAAAAAAAATATATAAATATAAAAATTATAGCCTAAAGTATTTTGGTGACACTTTACAATAAGGTTTAATTTGTTAACATCAGATGTATTAGTTAATATGAACTAACAAAGAACAATGCTTCTACAGCATTTAATTTAGTCAATGGGAATTTAATTTACTTTACTAACACATTTTTAAAATCCAAAGTTTTGGTTAACGTTTGTCAGTTCACTGTGAACTAACATGAACAAACAACAAACAATTAGATTTTTACTAACTAATATTAACAAAGATTAACAAATGAGACCTTACTGTAAAGTGTTACTAATATTTTTGTGAAACATGTTAGAATAATCATTGTTTTATTTACAACTTCAAAAAAATTATTTTTGGGACAAACTACCACTTCATAATTGCGTTTTGAAACCATATTGCGTTTTTTTTTTTTTTTCTCAGATAGTCGTATGCATTTTTAATATCTTTATTTATTTATTTATTTATTTATTTATTTATTTATTTTTACGGCATTTATTCAAGTCCTTCAGTTGGTTATGTTAAGGAGCTCTACACTCACGACAGTTATTTTGTTTATTTTTTCTCTCGCCATGAGCACTAGATGTCCAAAACCATCAGGCTGAGTGCCACCAAGAAATACACAGACTGACAGCTTATAATAAACATTAAAAGTTGGGGATAAATTATGTATTAAAGTTGAGTCAACTTACATAAGATAACTTCGTCTGTTTACTCATTTGAACTATAATAATGATTGCTCGTTCAGTGCCATGACCACTGATGTTAGCATTACTTATCACTTATTTGCTATCATCTCTGTGCTCTCTGATCTGAGTCTGACCAAATATTTTAGATATAACAAGATGGTTCTTTCATAATATTATTATAAAAATGGGAGAAAGAAAGTGCAATGCGCAGTATGGCAGAATAAGTCCTGATTTCTAAATGAAAGAGCCAATCATAAATTGGTAAAGTCATTGTGTCACTGAAGAAGCTCTGGTTTAGTGGATCAGGACCCTTGCTAGTGCCAAATTTGTTTTCACAATACACAGTTTCATGAATAAACTCTCTTTCCACCTTTCTCTCGTCCTCTGCCTCTCCTTGGCGCTCTTCTATCTGTTCCTTTTTATTTTACGCTCATTATGTGACATTCACTCTGTTCGGCTCTTTCTCTTTTCTCTGTGAAAGAAATGGGTTGAGGAAAAGAATGAGATGAATAGTAATGTTGAATGGCTTTGATGTCCACAGTACTATCATTAAAATCATCCTGTTTTCCACAAACTAGCAGAAAACACCCAAAAAAAGACAAAAACCCAGGAGTAATAGCATTTTTTCCTGTTTTCTACTTAATCCTTCACTGTAACTGGGTGGGCCAAGTGTCTAATCACCCTATAGGCATCCGTAGCCACGTTTGCATGCACAGAATTTCAAGTTCATTTAGCTTCAGGTTTATATGCACTCTGAATATGGGCTGATCCCATCCATATGTAAAAAGACATTGGATTTCATATATAAATTAAGCGTCTTGCATCGAATCAAAACAGAACATAATTTGTCCTGTTTTTCATATCCCAATGTTTTCTTTTCCCTAGTTATGTAGCCTAGGGCTCAGAACGGAAAATGTTGGGGATGGGGGAATGGTGTGCCTTATTTTGCCACATTGAAAGTAGCAACCTCAATTAAGCAATCTGTAGTTGACGTTTCTTATTTTGACATAAAAAAAAAAGTCTTACTAAGTATAGTTTTTTTAACTTAATCTCCATCTAGTCTTCAGCACACTTTGTATCCTTTAAAAAAAGTAATAATAAAAATAAAGGTAGTCCAATTCTTCACCAATTCTTTTTACACCTGCCACCATGGCTATTGCTTTGCAAATATGCACTACGTGTACACAAGGAGTTTTTTCACAGTATAGGTTTATACTGTTTTTAGCTGATCCTTGAGCTACACAAGCTTACACTCCCACTACCTACAGCTGCTATCATACTGTCTCCACAGAGACTTTAACCCTTGTGATCATTTCCTGTTTTCTGGTAGAGTTCAGTTCCTCTCTCACATTTCAGGTGCTTCTGACACTGTCGCAACAGTAACTGATAAGCCCTTATCACAGTAGGTTTGTTTTTAAATGCATATCCAGTTAATCAGTTGAATACTTTAAATTTCAGTCTTCAAATCTGTCGCTAATGCATTATACTGAAGAATGCATATAGTTTGTAGCTGTAGTTTGTATGTTCATTTTAAGGCTTTGTACACTGTGTTCAGTGTTTGTACTTTGATCAAGGAGCTCTTCTATAGCATGTGACAGACCTCTGCACTAGAGAGAACAGTTGCCTATAATATTTGCTTATTGCGGTTGAAATTATGCCTTGTATGATCTATATAAACTGATAATATTTGGTTTATTTTTGAAAGAGAAAGATTTGCAGACATTTGTAGACTGCAGGTTGATGACAACCTTGAATGATTTAATACTTTTAGTTATACTGGTTAAAACTCGCTTCATGTCCTGAAAAAAAAAAAAAAAAAAAAATGCAGAGTTGTAGTCACTGAGCCCTGCAAACAAACAGCAGCCACCTTTTACGGTTTCTCCTGAATCAAATCAAACAAGCTTATGCTGCATTTATGCCATGTCATAATTATCATAATTAAGAGATGGAAACCCGTGACGTTCAAATCGAAGCTGTTCATGTCTTCGGAATTATGCTTTTCTATGGAACCACTATCAACCCTGAAATGAATCTTCAGCAGGTGGTACAACTCAGAGCTATCTAAGTTGTTTACTTTATTATTGTATTGTAAGTTATGTGCTTTGAGACGTAAGGTAATTTAACGGCGTCTCTCGTCACACTTTGCATACTCTGCTGTGTGTGTTCATGTGTTTTGGAGGAGGCGTGGCTTTGGAGAGCGCTCTGGGAGGGTGGGATCTCATCTCATGCTTTTAAAGCTAGCTTGCTATGCAAAATGTCCTACCCTACTTTTAATTGTTTTATTAAAAATAGTGCAAAAATAGCCACTCACTATCTAGGTGGCCTTGGTTATGGAAGTATTTTTCCTATTTAGTTTGTCAATATAGGCATTTAAAAACATTCTTAAGTAAAAGGTTTTAAGACATGAACCAAATCAGTGAGTTCAGAGATCAGTCACAGCAATACAACCTTCAATTCCAGGCAAAAATCTTTGAAAATCTGGAAAAAAAATAAATAAATACAAGACTGTGCAATTACTACTCTTTTGTGAGTGAATGAACTGCTCATTCCATGAACCACTGTGAATGGAATAACTGGATGTTCAGAAATGATGGTGCAATATGAAACTATTGACTCCAAGTTATGAATTATTATTGATCAAGCATAAAATACTCAAACACATATAAAATATTTAAAGTTTATAACAAAATATTCAAATGTATACAAGTATATAAGTTAGGCCCTTAACAACTAATTGATAATGAAAATAATCAACAACGAATTTGTGCACTGAAAACATATGCCAGTCATTTTACAGTAGTGAATAACACATTTTTCTGGACAAAATGCCTCTGAAAATTTGTGGAGGCATACAGAAAGTGCATGACCTGAATTGTCCTAACCATGAGAATAATTTAGATCTATATTAAAAGCTTAAAACAAACCTTTATAAGCATATAGTTTAACATGATTTGTGCTTTAACAGATGCATGTATTTAAGTTTAGCAGGGAATCCCTTTAGCAGAGACTCCCTTGCAATCTGGACTAGCCTTTATGCAAAACGGAAATACAATATAATTATAAAATTTAAGTCATGCAGTGGGAAAAATGTCTTGAATGCTTTAAAAAAAAAAAAAAAAAAAAATCACAGACTTTACTGAATGAGTGGCGGCATGTGTATCAATCTGACAGAGCTCCATAGAGTAGGAGTGCAATATTTCTGATTAATATATATTTTACTATGTTAAATATGCTTTTTTTTTTTATGGACATTAAATGTACAATAGGCTTGAAATGCTACATTAACACAAGTAATTACATTTTTATTAGCCGTAACTGTAAAGAGAATGGGGTGTAAGTTTAATATTTAGATTATCATCCACTGGTGAGAGAGACTTGGTGTTGAAAACCTGTGTTATGCTCGTGATGGAGTGGCATCAAAACAGTTATTAAGCAATCTTTTGTTCTATCGAAGCAATCTTCACCAACACATTGATATACTCTGATTAATTGTATGATTTTAGATGTACTATAAGATTCTGTGTTTATTTTCCACTGTTGTGTGTTCTGCTTGTGGTTTTCTAAACAAGTCTTTCTTTTTAGTCACATTATCCTTCAATTCCCAGTGATCTCATTCTTAAAAAAAGATCTAATTTCTGCTCAGGGACCTACTGTTTAACCAAATCTACCCTCGGCTGGTGGAGAACTCAGTGGCCAGGGGTGTGTTTCTGGAGAGTCTGGAGCCCTACATTCTGAGCGAGCGGATTGGCTGTCTGACTGCACCTGTCATGAGAGACCTCCTCAGCTACTTCCAGGAGAACGGCATGATGGATAGTGTGGAGGGATGCCTGGTCCACATGGACATCACCAATCTGGACATACAACAGGTGTGTATGTGCATATGCTTCATAGCTGCAGCGCTTTATTGTCTGTATTACATAAATCAACATATGTCATCTTAAAAACATGGATGTTTGTAGGTGGTGCAGATGTGCTGGGATAACCAGCTGTATGACGCCATGATCTACGTCTTCAACAGTGGCATGAACGACTACATCAGCCCCATGGAGGTATGATATAGTGTGTTTAATGTGCTTTGTGCTTAAAGGTGATTTAAGGCTGGAATTCACTACATGACTTTTAAAATCTTAAAACAAAATTTTAAAACAAATATTAAAACACTAGGCATTGTACACTTGCCAAATTTGTAAATGGTTATAGAGAAGAACTGAGTGAGGAGCACAATTTTTTAAGGCATTGTGAACATATGACAGATGAATACAAAACATGGATGTACAGGAGCTGATTGCAGTAGTTGTTGTAGCACCTTTGTGTTATGAGTCCCAAAGAGATTGAGCCAAGTGCATTTGGATTCGGTCTTGGATGGGTAGTTGTGGTCAGTATGGCAAATTAGAAGTGAATGACTTTAAGGGCCAGATTCGGTCAAACCCTCTTTTGGCATTAAAAAACTACTGTCAGGATTTACTTAGGATTTATTTAAAAATAGCACTGAAAAGGGATGGACAGGGTTCATTTTGCGGCTTTGCATATGGAGTATGGAACATAATGGAGTTTCCTTTTCAGACACAAAATTTATGGGAGGAGAGTATTTAAATGAATCATGCAATGTGATTTACTTTGTGCTAGTTTTGTGCTAGTCAATTTACTGGTATTTGCACCATTTTTTACCGTCCAAAAAAAGCCTTAAACCAGAAGCTAATTTGCGCTGCTCTTTGTAGATTGCGTTGGTCGTTATGGAAATGATCTGGCTTGCGTGTTGTCAGTAGATCACGCACAAAACTTTCCACTCCCATCAGCATTTTTTTTTTTTTGGAATTGCAATCTCACGCTAATTTGCCCTGTTTAGTAAATCTGTAAGTCTGTTAAAGGTATAGTTCACCTAAAAATGAAAATTCTGTCATCATTTACTCACCCTCATGTTGTTCCAAACCCATGAGACTTTCGTTCATCTTAGAAACACAATTAAAGATATTTTTTTAATGAAACCTGGGAGATTTTTCTGGTATTCCTTTTAAGTCCTTCCACCAAAACTTTGACGGTTCAGAAAGTTCATAAACAGATCGTAAAAGAAATCTATATGAATCTACTGAAGAGACACAATTCCTTTAAATGATGAACAAATTTAATTTAGGCTTATATTCACATATAAACATTAATCAACGCACATAGAGCACACCAAATATGGTCAACATAAACTCAACCTTACTTGCTTGATGTGCGAGAGAAAACCTCATTGTTCTCTTGCGTTAAGCAAGCATGTTTGTGCTTCTGTTTACCATATTTGAACTAACCCTTTAAGTAAAGTACAATATAATATGTCTCTACATTATGTCTTGTAAAACAGCTCAAAGTATCCAACATGTTTGATATCCTCCAACTGGATGGAATCATGGTCTGAAGCTAAAAAAAAAATCAGAATCTGTGCCCATCATACACTGTGATTTTCTGTGAAATCTGTCAACTCCAATGCCCAAAATCTGCAGACTGGCTCTGAGTTTCGGCAACTAGCATGGACTCGCCTAGACTGCAAATTGGGGCAAAAATCTGGGCAAAAGTCATGCATTCCAACTTTTATTTTTTATTTTTCTTCATGCTCTGATTGTTTAATTGCCACACAAAGCAGAAACTTGGTAAGCCTTTGGGGACATCTCAAGGGTGTGTGTCTGTGCACATTTTTGATTGTGAGGTTTTGCCCATAAAGTGTGGGTTTTTAGTGTGTGTTTCTCACCATTAAGCTAGAAAAGAAGATGAAAGGCTTGTTGTCAGAGGAATCTTCTGAACCCTAGATGAAAGGCAACAGAGAAAGGGATTCATTTGTTTCATGGCCAAAATGTCACACACATACACACTGACCAAACACAACAACACTAGTGTGTGTTATGCTGGATTACATGACCATGTCTTGCAGGTGCTGCTGTGATTCTGGAGGGAGAATAGAATGCAGTGTTTCATACATTTTTAGCTTGAACACAATATGAGAATACTTAAACAGCAGGCTGCATATTTAAATTTGCATATTTAAATATACATAAGTGTGTTTACGGGTCTGAAAAAAAAAGGGAAAAAAAAAAGATTGTCTTAAGAGTTAAAGAATTTCTCTTTTCCTGGTCGTATCATACACAATCTTCCTGAATAAAATCAAATTGTGACAGCTTGCTCCATCTCTGAAGTGACTTTCCATTGTAGTTAATGTTAATTTAATAGCTGGTTGTTAGACAGTAGCATGGAGCCAGGCGGAAACATTAAAATAGTTTTATTATCATTATCATTATCATTATTATTATTATTATTATTATTATTATTATTATTATTATTAACCCTCCCCCTCCCATACACACACTTTTTCTTAAATTTGAAATAACATGGGTTGCGGATGCTGTATCATGTTGACTTGTAACAAATGTTATATAAATCATTTTGTTTTCGTTTTCCTACTTTTCCAGAAACTCTTTCAGGCGATTGGTCCTAATCTGCGTGAAGGAAAGCCTCTCACAGGTAGGACAGAGAGCGGAACTACACCTGCAAACATAAAAAACACATCCCACATACATCAAGACACCTGCTTAACTAGGGTGACAAGATGTCTAGCTGGAGCTAGAAAATGTCCCTGTTTTTTTTTTTTTTTTTTTTTTACTGTGCTTTGGAAAAAGTGATTTGGTTTAATAGAGTAGTTGGATTAGGTATCAGCTAACAATTTAACAATTTTTTAAAGCATTTATTAATTTAGGTTAATGTTAATTTGTAAATATACTAAGGATCATTGTAGGGCTGCTAATCAAAATAAATCTGAAACCGCCATATGGCTTGCGATTATCAAATCACAAAGGCTGCGATTTATTTAAATAAATGTGCGCTGCGTGTTCCAGAGTGAAGCACGGAAGTGTGTTCTTGTACGGTATTGCACGTGTGTGCAGCGTCTCGGTTTACAGTAAATGCTGCTCCACACAAACTCCATTTCTGAGTTTGGGTCGCTTTAACATGCATTTGAGAACAGCAAACGTTGGCAACATGTGCCAACCATCTTGCGTAAATATGCAAAAGCAGATGACATAATTTACAGTGAAATCTGACCTGACAGCTCAAAATTTAAATATTATAGGCTTACCATAGTGAACTGGAATAAGCCAAAAAGACAATGTGAACACTGATTTTTTTTAAAAAAAATTTTTTATTGCACAATAATGGAATTAGGAAAAGGAAAAAAAAAAAAAAAAAAATCCGAAGTGTAGTTTTTATATATACAACTTGAAATGTGAAAAATGTATTAGTATATATGCAGAAATTAACACTAACCAAGATTAATAAATGCTGTAACTGTATTGTACATTGTTGGTTCATGATGCACCTAATGCATAACTAATATACCAAAAAAGAATTTTACTGTGTTGTGTCTGTTTTTTGCTCAATAACTGAAGCTTTTATTTGCACATAGTCAGACTTACCATGTTTCCTCAGTACGTATTGCTAACTATGCCAACCAACCCCAGTTTCACGTACTATGGTCAAATTCTGCTTAAAAACAATAATGTCAATAGATGATTAAAGTGTAATAGCAGTGTAAATGTCACTGATATTACAACCACCAAAGTAAAAATGTTTTTATTGTTGAAATCTGGTCAGCTAATGTTAAACTGCAGTGCACATGATCACATTTTCCCATTTGTGTCCTGTTACAGATGAGCATGTTGTGATGGGAAATAAACTGCTGGTGTACATCAGGTGAGGGGATATTCTGCATAAGTACTGCACTCATACACAGTTGCAGGCCATAACACACCTGTTCTTTCTCCTGTGCCAGCTGTTGTTTGGCAGGACGTGCCTATCCGTTAGGTGACATTCCTGAAGATCTGGTCCCTCAGGTGAAAAACCAGGTAAGTAGTTTGATTAAACCCAGATTGCAGTAAGTGAACGTGTATTGTTTGGTTAGCAAGTGTACTGCTAATTTCTTGCATTCACACTCTCATGTTCCATACAGCTGAACATGACAATGCTTGTGTCTGTTCTGTTTGTATGGGGTCTATGTGAGTCACGCCACTCTTTCTGCCTCAGTTATATACAGCACAGCTCTCACAGAAGACACAAGCGCGTATGTGTTTAGTATTCTCAGCATTTTGCTCTCAGCAGGGCTTTTCATCTTTGTTTCCCATCCAAAGTGCTCAAGCGATTCGTTCTGGGATGGACGACCTCCAAAGAAACTTAAATACGGACATGGATCGCACACACAACCTAAAGCTACTCTCTCTCTCTCATACAGACACATAGAGCGCTGTCAAACTCTGTAGGTTTGAGTGAGAAGCGTGACAGACAGGGTTGTTTACCTCAATGACGTGTAGAGATCATCTGTACCCAGACAAGACAGAATGTTGTTGGAAAAAAGCTTTGGGTTTCAAGATGGGCTGAAGGATACACACTGTAAGAAGAAGATCCATAAAAAACACTGAAAATATGCTGATAATTTGAAAAAGACCGTTACGTTTACAGACATTTCCTTTAACCCTAAAACACAACAAAATGCAATGTGTAATTTAAAATACGGGTAAACACACTTGTAAAAAACAAGTTCTTTGCTTCTGCATTGTGTGTTAAAACCGTGGAATGCATACCTAGACATGGATTATCCCATACATACATAAAACAGAGTAGTGTACAAAGTACAATACAATGTTTGTTATGCATCAGGGAGTATTAAAAGGAGAGAGGGTCCGTGTGTGTGAATGTAATGTTTTATTTGGCGTATCATCTTCTGGGCCCTAAGGGGTCATGTTCAAAGAGACACATGTGCCCAGAGAGACTCCTGTTCCTCTTTGATCCTACAATAGACTGACACACATCCACACATTCCCCTACAGTCACACATACACACAGTGTCACATCTGCAGGTCCATATCCTTGAGCCCTCCCCTCCTCCCTGCTGTAAAAAACAACATTGGTATCACAAAGATGAGCACTTCCAAATGATTCCCAATTACCTCTTTTCATGTGTGTGTGAATGGGAGATAATGACTAACCTTTTGGTCCATGCTGCTCTCACACAAACACACACACACTAGTGGAAAAGTGTACCACCTGGTCACCATGGCAACTAGTCAGCCCGGTACTGTAATCCGATGATAATGGGTTGAATTTTGATTCACTTATTGTGTAGAGGGATTGGCCCACAAGTACGTACCTGCAGAATAAATGAGTGATTTGAATATTACAGTGTTTTTTACACTTTACTTGAACCTATAGAATTAATATTTCTGTAATGTATTCATACATTTCTTAAAAAAACAAAAAACAAAAAAAAAACATTGTCATACATTACATCTTTTCATAAATAATTACAACCACAGTTAATACATTATCATAGTTACCTTTTCATGGTTACACTATAATAAATGCATAATGCACACATCAAAACAAATGACATTACACATGTTTTATGCAAAAACATGTGTAATGTCATTTGTTTTGATGTGTGTGTGTGTGTATGTATATATATATATATATATATATATATATATATACATACATCAACAAAATATTAAGCAGCGCAACTGTCAACTGTGATAATAATAAAAAATATTTCTTGAGCACCAAATCAGCATACTAGTATGATTTCTGAAGGATCATGTGACACTGAAGACTGGAGTAATGGCTGTTAAAAATTCAGCTTTGCCAACACAGGAATCAATTACAATTGAAAATGTATTAATATTATCATAAGTTATTTTGATTTGTAATAATATTTCACTATATAACTGTTTTACAGTATTTTTTTTTTTAATAAATGCAGCCTTTGTGGAGAGTTCTTTCAAATCTTACAAACACCAACATTTTGAACAGTGAATAAGTGAATTAAGGCATCACAACATTATAATATATTTTTGCGATTAGCTAAAAATGACATTCAGTAGTGTTTAATTAGTGTTTTTAAAGATTAATGTTAGATTACAGCAAAGGTAATATAAGTATACAAAAAAAAAAAAAAACTGAGCATGCATAATTAAATACCCAGTATCGACCAATACTGTACTATTAAAAAAAATTCTCCAGTATCTGCCTATAAGTAATAGTGATATCATGCATCCTTAATTATAGATAAGAATATCTTTATTATGAATTTGTACAGTACTTACAGACTTCATTAAAAAGCAGTGTTGTGCATTTTATATGGAATCTCTGAATGTATTCCAGGTGTTTGAGTTCCTCATTCGTCTGCACTCAGTGGAGGCTGCACAGGAAGAGGAAGTGTATCCCTACATCAGAACTCTCCTGCACTTCGACACTCGAGAGTTCCTCAACGTCCTGGCGCTGGTGGGTATCAGCTAATCCATAACTCAATAAGTATTACTCAATACATCATTGCTCTAGTAATTTATTATACGTTCTAGCCCTTTAATAAGATCTGAATGTCAATATCTCCTCGCTTCACAGACATTTGAGGACTTCAAGAATGACAAACAGGCTCTGGAGTATCAGCAAAGGATTGTAGACATTTTACTGAAGGTGACAGAAACATATTTCACAACCCACCCCACAACACACACACACACACCTAGCTTTTCCCCTATTTGTGTAAAAAGTCATTGGAATGTAAATCATGTGAATGGGATAATTTTATCTGCTGGAGAACTGGCTCAGTCCTGCAGTCTTCCTCTCTTCCCTCATCACAGCTCATTCAAGAGTCCTCAGCAACTCAAATCATCATCCACAGTCTCTCTCTCTCTGTCTCTCTCTTTCTCTCTTTCTCTTCATCTGCAAGCATTTGTTTATTCATGAAACAGAGAGACCACAACCTTGTAACCAGGCCCCCACGGAATCCCTAATAACTCAGAACTGAAATGCTTGTCATTCTAAAAATACACATTTTGCCATTTTTGATTCCATTTTAAAGAATTCTACATATCTAAATAAATAAAATAAATAAATAAAAATTCTCTCTTCTAGAAGTTCTGCTTGGATTAGATTTCACTAAAAGTTCAAACTCCCTTGAGTGAGTGATTTATAGAAAGCCTGGGTCAATGTTTGTGAAGTAAGGTAATACTACTCGGAAAATAATTTGGAGTAGCATTTACTCGAGGAAAATTCTCAAGTAAAGTTCTAATTACTACAATCTTTTTATTAAAATTCCTGGGTGCATACTGCTTACTATTTTTATTTTACATTACAGTAATTTTTTTGTGAAGTATTAATACTTATAATGTGTTCAGTAAAAATATGACAGACAACATTTTACTTAAAATATTTATATTCAACACCTGAATTGTAAATTTATTAACAATTCATAAAAAAATAAAAAATAAAAAAAAACGGTCAGAATAAAACTAACAAAATCTTTAAATCTTCTCTCCACAGTTCTCTTTTACTCCGCAAATGCAGTTCTAGCGCTTAGATTTACATTAAACATCTGATAAAATAATACGGAAAAATAATATACTTGCAAGCTAAACACAGATGTAGTTTGCTAATGAGTGCTATCTCCGATGACTGCATTAGCTAGCAAAACGTTTGTTTGCATGTAAACTCAACTTATTTAGCTATTTAAATTGTTTAACTCGGAAACATGTTAACTTGGTTATCCATGTGCATATTAAAACAGAACTACGTTAACAGACATTATCCAAAATCCTGTTAACATTCAGGAGACCGTGCACACAAACATTATCAATAACTCGATAAAAAGATCCTGCACCATGACTTAGTTACAAGAAAGTTAAATACTCCTGAAATTTGCTTTGGACGTTACTAAATAGCTTAATTTGAATATTGTACCATTACCGTGGTTTAATCTCCTTCCTTGAGTGAAATCTCCTGTATCGCGAAGGAAAGACTTCCATTGGACATGACACATTGAATTAAGTAGAAAGACTGAAATTGTATTTTATTAGAAATCATACTCCAATAATCTGTTTTATTTACAACTTAAGAAAAACATTTTTACAGTGTATTATACACACGCTAACAAATTCCCTGTGTGTGTGTGTGTGTGTGTGTGTGTGTGTGTGTGTGTGTGCACTTTCCAGGTTATGGTGGACAATTCCGACTTCACCCCATCTCAGGTCGGCTGTCTTTTCACCTTCTTGGCTCGACAACTTGCCAAACCTGATAATACCCTCTTTGTTAACCGGAAGCTGTTTGACCAGGTGAAGTGTCTGTCTGCTTTTTTTCACAGTCCATTTGTCAGTGCCTCACCTTTTCCATTTGCAGTCGCCTGGCTTTTTTATTTTATTTTATCAGAGCTATAATGGTAACAGCAAGAGATTTCTAAGGTGTTAGTTTTGGTAAAGACAATTAGCAGCTTCTGTAAAAATAGCTCTCCCGCATTAGAAGCGTTATGCTTGTTTTTCTGCATGTTAAACAGTTCATGATTTTGCACCCTACATTGGGGCCTGATCTAAATTAGATTGCATCAATTTAAAACCAGTCTGGAAGTTTTTCAGCTACTGTCAGGAAGGTTGACACTTGTGATTTCAGTATTATTCTACCTTTCCTACATGGAAAGATGTTTTATTGAAGTGTCTTTTATCTGTTGTTCATTGTCTTTTGCAGGTTCTAGAGTTTCTATGTAGTCCAGATGATGATTCTAGACATACAGAAAGACAGCAGGTATAAACACAAGACCCATTTTAAAACTGTGCTTATTTTTACTCAAGATAAGTTAAAAGATTGATTGTTAGGTCATATGATCTTCACATGATGCGGTGATATTGGTTGTGTCAGGTTCTGCTGGAGCTGCTGCAGGTTGGTGGTGTGGTCCAGTTTGATGAGGGGCGTCTCCTTGACCTCGCAGAGAAGGCAGAGTTGTAAGAAATCTTCCAATCCGATAGCAGAACAGTTTAGCTTCATCCACCAACAAATATATAGCTGAAGTGTTTTGACTACAAATTAAACAGGCTTTTCATACTGTAGATCATAACAAATCATCATTTATAAGGGTCCAGCATATGATTCAACGTGACATATATTTGATTATGCTATGGAAATATGGTTGATTAATTAAATTGACCTCATAGGGTCAACTCACTGATATGCACCTTAATTAGGTTACTGTTAGAACTAGAATAGATTTCTGTTACAGATACCTAAATGTTAAGTTATTCTGGCAAGAAAATATATAAGTCCATGTGGGTGAGTCTCATGAAACCTGTCAAGACTATGTCTGGATCATATTTCACCCTGAAATCAAAAGAAAGAAATGAGAAAATATATTTTACTTAAAGAAAATTCAGCATAAATAAAAAAAAGACTATTTAAGAATATTACATTGTTACAAAAAAAAAACAAAAAAAAAACAACTTAAATAAATGCTGTTCTTTTGAACTTAATGTATTCATCAAAGAATCCTGAAAAAGTATCAAAATTACCACAAAAATATTTAGCAGTACAACCATTTTCTACATTGCTAACAATAAGAAACTGTGATTTTTAAATTGTAATAATAGCTCACAATATTAATGTTTTACTGTATTTTTGACCAAATAAATGCAGCCTTGGTCAGCATACTACTACTTTTTTTTTAAAAAACTGAAAATATTTTACTAATCTTAAACTTTTAACTGTAGTGTATATCATAGTAGTATTTGTTGCACTGCCTTTATGCTGATTTAAAATAAACTAACTTTCTTTTTCAGTATTTTTTATTTTTATTTCACTAAAACATTGTATTGAAGTAATGAGAATGTAATGATAATCGCTTTTAAGGACAATGAGGGGGAAAATGTGGTTAATTGTGATGGGAAAAAAAGTTAATGGTCCTAAAAGTACTCACATAAAAAAATAACTACCAGGAAAAAAACCTAAGCGTATGTGATCCACTCTAAGCTAGACTTCTAAAGCCAAAGACTGAATGTATCATATTGATTTCCTCAAGATGAAGACATTGATATTATCATCTTTATACTGAAGATCTCTCTTTTTGTTCTCACTCTTTCAGTTATCAAATCTGCGAGTTTATGTATGAAAAAAACCACCTTTACGACAAAATTGTCGACTGCTACCTGAAAGACCCTTTGAGAAAGGTACTCAACCTCAATCCTTCCATTTTCACTCTTTTCTTTCCTCTCACTTCTGTTATTCCTGTACTTAATCTTTATCTCTAACTCCAGGAGGAGCTCTTCAACTACATCCATAACATTCTGTCCATGCCAGGCTACAGTTCAGAGGAGAAACATTTGGTGTGGGTCAAAGCCCTTCAACACATCAAGGTGAGTCAAACAAGGCTTCAAATGATTCCTCCTCTAGAGCACACTCCAGGTAGAGAGAGCTCAATCTTCAGAAAGCTAATTTCAAGCCCTAATCTCATCAGGCCCTGCTCTCTCTCTCTCTCATCTTGTTCAGTCAATGGTCTTTGTCCAAATGACTTCCTCCGATTGTTAAAATTGAGAGCACAAAAATCAGTCGATGCCACTGCATCATTTGACAGCCTTTCAGTTGAGTCTGAGTTCACATTGAAAATCTGGGTTTAAACTTGGAAAAAAAAATGAGTTTTTTTTTTTTTCTTTTTCTTTTTAGAAATAGAACGTGAAACATAAAATAAAGGATAAATGAAAATGATGATTGGAAAAAATTGTAACAGTGACCATGTTAGCTTATTTGTACAAAAGGATGTTGTTGCTTCATTTAAAGCACAAAAGATGCTCTTTGACAACATGACCATCTTTTTGACCAAATTGTGGAGTCCTTGTCAGCCTACAGTATCATATTTGATACAAACCTGTAAATTATCTACATGATCAAAACTTTGCTGATAAACCTGTTGCACACAAATTTCTACATGCCTTCAGTTGTCTGACTGATAATTTATACTTTCTTTTTTTTTTTTTTTTTTTTTTTTAAGTAAGTAAAAGGCCTTTTAGTATAATTCTAAAACCTTGTGGTACTGTTTGTGGTGCAACTGTTACTGATTTTTATAAAGTAAACATACAAATAAATTGTACATTGTTAGAAATATTTTAAGATGAACACTTACTGGACAGAAGCAAATTAGGTTCAATTGATTATTCATGCATCATGTTTTAGAAAAATCATGTTAAAATGTGAGTATATCAATCATGGTACAACAGGCTGTTGAGGCGTTGCAGGGTTAAAGCAACATACCAAAAAGAATAAGAAATTATTATGGCAATAATATTATTTGTAAGGCTGTCAAGTAATTACAATTTTAATTACGCGATGTGGCGATTAGTTAATCTAGTTAATCTTAACTTAAATTAATCACACATCAAATTTGGCTGAGAAATTACCCCAAAAGATAATTTAAAGTCATTATTGTGCTATGATCAAAATAGCATTAAATAGACATTACAAAAAGTAGAAAAAGTTTTAGAATTTTTTTGAAATTTGATTCAACATAGAATTTATTACACAAACTTTTAGGCTTCAGTGGCCATGAGGATGAGTAAATGATGACAGAATTTTCATTTTTGGGTAAAGTATACCTTTAATTGTTTTGTTTTAATATGGAAATATGAAATATTTTGATTTTGATTGGTTCAAACAGCTGATTCATTCAGAAATGAAGTAAATGTCTCTCTTTATGAATGAGCCGTTGAATCATTGGTTCCCCCGATTGATTCACTTAAAAAAACGGATTCATTCAGAAATACAGCTGTGTGTTGCTCGGAGACGCACAACAACAGTTCTGCTCTGGCTTTATAGGTAACATTTTCCTTGGAAATATTCCTAAATATTTTAACTTCTTATTTATTAAACTGTTGTATAAAATCAATCACATTTTTATTAATATCACAATTATTATCATCATAAAAAATAAACATTAAATTTAATTATTTTATTTTCAAATAAAATAGTAAAATAGCACATTTGCACTCGTGCTATTTGGGACAAAAACAGCACTCGTGTGATATTGCTTAACTATATCATGATATAAATGTGAGACAACAACTTATCCAGGGGCATTTTTGCCCAGATATCTTGAATTTTAGGGGCATTCTAACTTTATTCTATAGGCTACATCAAGCAGTGAATGTTGCCCTGCCTCATGTTCGTCACCAATCAACTTTATGAAATGTAAGATAAGCTATGTAGGTCTGGGGTGGGGCAAGTGCGTTAAATGTGTTAATAATTTTAACACGTTATTTTTTCCCCAAAACTAATTAATACAGGTAATGCATTAAATCGACAGCCCTAATTATGTGTAATAAAAAGGAATTTATTAAAAAAAAGGATGCTTTTTTATTAGTAGTCCTTTGGACCCAACTATACTGTAAAGATTACTCTGGTGAAACCTGATTTTATGAATTCTCATTGGTTCTTCTAATTGTTTTTCTGTTGCAGGATTTGGTTAGCATTAACTCGGCTAAGACAGCCGAGCTGGTGGCGGTGCACTTTGCAGATGAGGTGCAGTCTATCATCACATCTCTGCAGGTATGCAACATTGCTTTATGTCAACGGTCTCTATGTTGACTTGACATTGGCTTCATGGGAGTGTTTGAAAGCTCCACTAACCCTTTAGCACACATGTTCCAGACATGTTGAAATGAAGGTTAGAATCTGTCCTATATTGTTTTCTGATTGTATTTACTTTCAGTTACAATATAATGCACTCTATCACGTACACACACAATTTTTCTTTCGACAAACTGGTCTGTTAAGAAAAGCATTTCTAAAGGTGCCTATCAGTGTTGTATTGTGTGTTTGTTCCCCTTTGTTGTGTGTGTTAATGTTTATGTGCATTGTATCAGCTCCTATTCACTCATCTTAAGATAGTGTCAGTGAATGTCTGTGAGAGAGAAGAGGCCCCCCTGAGGCCGACGTGTGTGTGTGTGTGTGTGTGTGTGTGTGTGTGTGTGTGTGTGTCAGTAAATGGATTAGGCTCTATCTGCAGTGCTGTGTGTAATTGGGTTTGCGTTATCTCTCGCACACTGTCAGAAAGGTGCTAATTGAAAAGCCTGCTTGTGCAAACATATGTGCCGATGAGAAGAAGATACGAGGGGAATGAGGGTTTTAAGTGTTAAGGTTTTTTTTTTTTTTTTTTTTCACAGTCAAAGACTAGTGTGAGAATAACATTAATGCTGTTTTAATGATTTGTAGTTCATTAAAGTCTGGAGAATTTGGCAAAGTGATGGAAATGACGATGACAAGAATAATAATGGTAAAACTGAGCAGATTTTTAATCAAATAGGCCAGACCCATGACATGCTCAGGGTTAACCATTTTATGTCGCTGGAGATGAAAATGATGTTCTGCTTTCAAACTTTTCGGTTATCTCAGATGAACTAGCCTACAACAAAAGTAACTCTTACGCATGATGCTAAAAGGAAAATGCATTATTGTAGGTATGATAGTGTTTAATCTGCTCCACTTGATGAGCTGTTGTGGCTCCAAATTCCATGTTAGTGTGAACAGATTGTCTCTGTTTAAGCCAATCACACAGAGTAGCTGCAATGCATTCTCGCACAAACTTAGTCTCATAGCTAGAGTTGTCCAAAGTACTGGTTCTTTGGTACCAAGTCGGTACTGAAATTTAAAAAATGTGACGATACCAGCATTTCTGCAGTACCTGTAGTACAGAGTTCTGGGTATATTCGGTACCTGCTGCTTTCAAAAGCTCCTGTGTGTATCTGTGTAAGCGCTCTGTGAAGAGCATCAAAGCTTTCTTTTTAGAATGTGTTTTTGAAGTGTTGATCATTGTAGCCAATCACAGACATATCTTTTGAGCATATGATCGCAATGGCCAATCAAAGTTAAGTTAGTCAGAATTTAATCAACACCGGCGATTTCTTTCACCTCATACTTTAGAGTTCTGCATGCTCGCGAATCCTTTTTATTATTACCAACAAAGTGTAAGCACGATGCAAATAAGAGAGTGCAGTGTAGACAGATTTTTTTGATTATAGTGGGAGTTTTCGCAGGAGTGTAGATCTCAGTGAGCAGGCACTGAATTGACAGCTTCAGTGATTATAAAGGGAGCGCTCTTTGCTCGCATTCTGTTTATAACCACACAACTTGAATAAAAGTTTTGTTTTTCATGCTGCTCACTACACTGCAAATTTTCTCAATTTACAACTGTATTTAAATGTGTTATTGAATCCGAAATGGCAATGATTGATGGTCATATACCCATAGCAACAGATGGGACAAAACATCTGATACTGTATGTCAAAATAGCTGTGCATTAAGTAAATGCAAACTAATAGACCTGCCACTTGTTCTATGTAACATGAATGCGTTTCTTTATCCTTCATTTTATTACTAATTTTTCGCTTGATCTTTTTATAAACAATGTTTACTTATAAACATTTGAAGGCTACATGCTGTTAAAATGTATTATTTTCTTATAATTATTATCATCATAAAAAATAAACTCATTGAATTTAATTAATATTTTTATTTTCAAATAAAATAGTGAAATAGTTCCAACAGTTTTTGCTATGGTACTGAAATTAGTACACCTTTGGAATCTTTGGCCAGATGCATAAACTGCTTAGGCTACACTTACAAGTTTTGTTTGTTTGTTTGTTTGTTTTTTACTTTTTTTTTTTTTTTTTTTTTTTTTTAAGACCTCTCCTAATTCAAATGTATGCAACTTCTAACTAGTCTTACATGTGCCCATTACAACTAGAGTCTTACATGTGCCTGCCCTACATGAAAGCAGTGTCTGCAACAGAGATGCACTGCAATCTGTAACTTCTTGTTGAAGGCTAAAACATCAAAGGCCACAAGCTTGATTTTTGTAGTGCGTGCTTGGACACTAAAATGTCTGATGTATGCGATATCTCATTTCAAACATTTCATCTGTCAGACACGTATCTGGCTTCATCTGCCTGTACTATAGTAAACCCTCTTGTGTAGTATTTGAAGCAAATGAACAGTATTTGCAATATATTGGTACAAGATCCCAAGGCTGTACTTCTACATGACTGCAATCCATTTGAAAGTGAATCATATTTTGATGTTGAGCTCTCTGTGTTCTGTGTCTGCAGGATGACTATTTGGTGTTCCAGTTTCTGAAGTGCCTCCTGGACCCCAGGTAATAATAGCAGTACCCTCTGCGACGCTATCTCTCTTGCAGTTTTGTTTCATTTTACTTATCTGCTCTCTGTCTTTTTTTTTTTTTTTTGGTAATAGAGTGATGGTGTGCAGATAAAGTGTCACACATCATAGATCTCTCTCCAGGGCAAATGGAGAAACACTATCACCTTTTATCATTCATTCTCTTTTTGTTTCCTTACCATCTCTGCCTCACCTGCAAATGGCAGGTGAACTAGAAAATTTATTGGCTATAAATATTGTTTAACAGCCATTAAACTTTGTAGTTTGCATTTTTAAACTAAACTATATATTTTTAACGTAACTTAAACTATTTTTTTTGTCCCTACAACAGTTGATTAGACACAAATGAGAACTAAAGATTAAGGAATCTGAAAGAAGAGAACATTCAATATATCTAAAGGCTGGCCTACACTAAGGGTGTACTCACACTAGGCGATCTGAACCATGCCCGAGCAGGTTTGACCCCTAAAGTCTGGTCCGTTTGACTAGTGTGACCGCTCCATACCATGCCTGCTTGAAGAGGTGCGCTCGGGCGCTGTACGCATATAGTATGATTGTTAACCTCGCCGGAGCACGGAACAGCTACTTAAAGGGTTAGTTCACTCATTAAGTACTCACCCTCATGTCGTTCCAAACTCCAGACCTTCGCTCATCTTCGGAATACAAATTAAGATATTTTTGATGAAATCTGAGAGGTTTTTTATCTCCCATAAAAAAAGCAATGAAATTACCACATTCAAGGTCCAGAGAAGTAGTAAAGACATCGTTAAAATAGTCAACGTGACTACAGCGGTTCAACCAAGCCAGCGTTCGGACGTAAACACAGAAGCTCTGCACTGCGTTTACTGCGTCAACTGTGTAGGAGACTGACAGAGAAGAGAAAAAATTGTTGAATAAAGTCATTATTTTTGTTTTGTTTTTGCGCACAAGAACTATTCTTGTCGCTTCATTAACATTAAAGGGTTAGTTCACCCCAAAATGAAAATTCTCACTCTCATGTCATTCTAAACCCGTGAGACTTTCATTCATCTTCGCAACAAAAATGAAGATCTTTTTGATGTCAGAATGCTGTCAGATTTCCTTCCATAGACTGCCTTTGCAGCTACCACTTTGACGCTTCAAAAACTTCATCAGAGAAGAGATCAGAAAACGAATCCATATGCATCGAGCGGTTTAGTCCAAATTTTCTGAAGAGAATCGATCGCTTGTTATGACGAACAGATTTAATTTAGGCATTTACTCGCATGTAAACATTGATCAGCGAACAAAAGCAGAAGCTCAACCAAACCTGAATAACACACAAGAACAGACCTCTTCCGGAAGCTCAAACGTGCTGCGTAAAAACACGAGAATGAACCTCAACTGTAGTCACGTTGACTATATTAACAATGTCTTTACTACCTCTCTGGACCTTGAATGTGGTAATTTCGTTGCTTTCTATGGGAGATAAAATAAACCTCGGATTTCATCAAAAATAACTTAATTTGTGTTCTGAAGATGATATGTGCAGCATAATGAAGTGAAAATCGCTGTGCCGGCTAAATGATAAATCTATTAGGCTGTCTATTAGCAAAAGTGCTTTTCTTCCTGTTTTCTTCAAAACAAAAAGTTGCATGTACATGACGTAAGCATGCACCAGCCTGGAACATTAAGTGCAATGTGAGTGCAGGCCAGCTGGGGAGAGAAGAGAGGGGACAATCGCGGCAGGGTGTGGTACAAGGCAACTGTGCCCTGTACACCCTAAAAGATTTTTAAAGTCTTACCAGATTTTCAAAATGTGAGAGACCACAAACATGACGATAAAATCATAGATTTAACAGTTTTGTTCCTATAGTTTGTGGATTGCCGCGATGTGACCAAGACAGCACACCACACTGTTGTGTATCTGGGTGTTATTGTTTCAGTATGAATGAAATCATACTTTGCATTTAAACATACTTATTGAAAATACCTCTTTCCGAAAAGTTTCAGAGCCCTAGGGATGTCAAATATATGTGCCCTGCAGGAATGATTCAAAATATAGGATCTTTAGGCCTTGCAGTGTAAATGTTGCTAAATAGACCTGCACTGTCTGTTATGTCATAAATATGAATCTGACTACAAAATTGTAAATGCATTTATTGGTGAACAGCTGCAATTCTTTTAGCTGGAGTCAAAATAACATCCATCTCTGTCATCTACAGTATCTCTGTCTCAAACATTGTTCCTTTATCTCTTTTCTCAAATGACCTCTTCCACACATACAGGTGCTGGTCATATAATTAGAATATCGTGAAAAAGTTCATTTTTTTATTGTAAATTATTTTAAAAAATGAAACTTTCATATATTCTAGATTCCCTACATGTAAAGTAAAACATTTCAAAAGTTTTTTTTTTTAAATTTGTTGATTAGAGCGTACAGCTAATTAAAGTCCAAAATCCAGTATCTCAAAATATTAGAATATTTACATTTGAGTTTCATTAAATGACCATCCCTACAGTATAAATTCCGGGTATCTCTTGTTCTTTGAAACCACACTAATGGGGAAGACTGCTGACTTGGCAATGGTCCAGGAGACAATCATTGACACCCTCCACAAAAAGAGTAAGTCACAGAAGGTCATTACTGAATGGGGTGGCTGTTTACAGAGTGATGTATCAAAGCATATTAAATGCAAAGTTGACTGGAAGGAAGAAATTGGGTAGGCAAAGGTGCACAAGCAACAGGGATGACCGCAAGCTTGAGAATACTGTCAAGTAAAGCCGATTCAAACACTTGGGAGAGCTTCACAATGAGTAGAATGAAGCCGGAGTCAGCGCATCAAGAGTCACCACACTCAGACATCTTCAGGAAAAGGACTACCAAGCCACTTCTGAACCAGAAACAACGTCAGAAGCATCTTACCTGGGCTAAGGAGAAAAAGAACTGGACAGTGAACAGTGGTCGAAAATCCTCTTTTCAGATAAAAGTAAATTTTGCATTTCATGTTGAAATCATGGTCCCAGAGTCTGAAGGAAGACTGGAGAGGCACAGAATCCAAGCTGCTTGAAGTCTAGTGTGAAGTTTCTGAAGTCAGTAATGATTTGGGGGGGCCGTGACGTCTGCTGGTGTTGGTCCATTGTGTTTTATCAAGTGCAAAGTCAATGCAGCCATCTTCCAGGAGATTTTGGAGCACTTTATGCTTCCATCTGCTGACAAGCTTTATGGAGATGCTGATTTCCTTTTCCAGCAGGACTTTAGCATCTGCCCACAGTGCAAAAACCACTTCCAAGTGGTTTGCTGACCATGATATTACTGTGCTTTATTGGCCAGCCAATATGCCTGACCTAAATCTATGGGATATTTTCAAGAGAAAGATGAGAAACAGTCGATCCAACAATATACAGATGATTTGAAGGCTCAATAGTGCCTCAGCAGTGCCACAGGCTGATCACTTCCATGCCACACTTCACTGATGCAGTAATTTGTGCTAGGAGCAAGTCATTTGCTGTAATATGTCCTGCCGATCAAGTATTGAGTGCACAAAAGAACATACTTTAAAGAACTTGAACTTTTCTGTTTTGCAAATCCATTTTTTGATTGATCTTAGGAAATATTCTAATATTTTGAAATACTGGATTTTGGACTTTCATGAGCTGTACGCTCTAATCATCAAAATTTAAAAAAAAAACTTTTGAAATGTTTTACTTTACATGTGGGGAATCTAGAATATATGAAAGTTTCATTTTTAAAAATAATTTATAATAAAAAAATGAACTTTTTGATGATATTCTAATTATATGACCAGCACCTGTATATTTATCTTGACCTAGTATTTTTTTCTTGTGCCCTTTTTGTTGTCCTGGAGTCCGTTACGCCCGGCTCCCTCATTTTAGCTTGTGTCTTTCTTCTGCCTGTGACAAACTGGTCTCAGGGATGAAGATCACTATCTGTAGTGATTTTTGCACATGCTGCTGTTGACAGCCTTCAGTTAAAAACAGAAAGCAGGACAAACTGACAGTACAGTACTCTTTTCACTGCTGAACTGAGGTTTACAGGCAGATAATGGCGGTATGCGTTCTACGGTGAGATTTACTGATTGGATGAAAGGTGGAAAAATCTGATTAATTAGTTTTAATTTGAAAAGAAATTTTCCGCCATCAGACTTGTAATTTTCACCTGTTGGACGAAAAATCCCATAGACCTATCCCATACGTAGAGTATATTGAGACCACAATATTAAAGATATATCCTTACGTACAGTATATCACATAATATTTCTGTACCACAGCGACTGATATTAGAGAGTTAATTGCACATGCTCATGTCCTATATTTTTATATGTAGATTTCTTTTGCTGAAAATGTGAATATCCATTTTTTTATACTGTACATGATTTGATGCCTAAATTCATTTGTAGCGTTTTAAGCAACTGAATTTAGTTTAGTGTTTTATTTTATTTTATTTTAAATTTTATTTTATATTTTATTTAAATATAGATGGGTTTTTTCAAAGTCAGCATGAAATGAAAATTCACCCTATCAATTTTTTTTTAAATGCTTGTTATTGATCTTATTGTGAAGGATTCATCCATACGTGTTTCATTTTTATTATTTATTTATTTATTTATTTATTTTTGACATTTTGTAATGTTTAATCAAAATGTCATAACTCAATCCTCTCAATCTATCTGTCATTACTTTCATCTTGACTTAATTTTTTTAATACTTAATTTTGTTTTTCATGACAGGGAACCTAATAGCAATCACAATATGTTCTCCTGTAAGTGTCAGAAACAAGACTTCACACTGCCATCATTCGTGAATATTAAAAGTCATACATGTTGTACTCATAGTAAATTAATGAATAAGTGACTGAATACGTAAATATAGATATGTAAATATATGTGTATAAATAAATGAGTAAAAAGAAAAATAAATAAAATGAATGAATGAATAAAATTAACTGGATAAGAATGCATACTAATAATATATACACACACACGTTCATAAGGAAAAAACTATAAATACATAATTATACATATATGTGCACATGCATATACTTAAACACACCTATCTATACACATACATACGCATTTATACATATACTCATACATGATCACACATACTTGCATACTCATACCATAGACATATGTGGGTTGTTGCAAGTTTGTATGCATATGTTCATACACATGTTAGTGGAAAATAAGTCAACTAAATAAGTAAAAAGAATATATGAATGGAAAGAAAAACTTGCAACTTATCCTAGCTCTCTAATACTTGTTCCCTTTGACATTAACATTACCAAGAACTAAAACAAAAGGAGGTAACAATCTTTATTAACCTAATTGTTGGATGTACTATAGTTCCTTGTTAAAATAATAGACAATATCTAAGACTAGTCGAAGCACACAGAGTACACACCTATCCTTGACACTTAAGAAGTTATAAATCAAGATTAAGTAAGGATTAATTTGGGTTAATGTCTTGCTAACTTATATCTCAGCTCTTCGAGGGGTAACCCATTACCTTAGGTTTCTGAGCCAAATTTCAAATATGGGCACAGACTCAGATTTCCATTTCTGTAAAATTCCCTTCTTTGCTAAGATCATGCATAATGAAACAGCCTGTGATAAATATTTATTTCCTATACTCTAAGTATCCCCAAAAATGCCCATTTTTGGCTCAGGTGCCAAAACAATTTTATATGCTTCTGAGAGAAAATCAAATGTACACCCCCAGAATGGCCAAATTTTATGACATGACCAGAAAAGATGAGACAACGTACCTTCTGAAATTTTACATTTTGTTACATGTAGAGGATACATTTGGGTAAATCCTATGTAGTTTGGTCCTTGAATAATCAAGGCTATGGATAAGTTTGAATTGGATCACAGCGTGTCTAGAGTTAATAGATCATTCATGAATTTTATTAAGACAAATTTCCCATCTCTAATTTGTAAGAGAAAAGAAACGGGGAAAAAACTGTAGATAAAATATTATATATTAATTTGACTAAATGAACCAAATTTATTATCAATATACAAGTCTCTTATGGAAATTAAACCCTTTTGCTTCCATTGGGAGAAAATCTTGTCTTGTAAGCCTGGGGTAAAGGCATGGTTTTTACAAATTGGGCTGTCCAAATATGTGTGGAAGATCCACAATTAATCTGCTTCCATATTTTAAGGGACTTATTTATTATTATATTCTCATTATAAAACCTTGAGTCAGTTTTTACTGGTTTCTTTCTAACCAAAGCCATTCTGGTATCTCCCGATTATTCTTTGGAGTTTGTCTCCACCAGGAAAGGAGCTGTAAATTAGTGGCCAAATAGTAACATCTGAAGTAGGGAAGACCTTTTGCTTTTGACTTACACAGTGTTTTTTTTTTTTTTTTTTTTTTTTTTATAATTCCATATAAATGAAATAATTATAGACTCTAATTTTGCACATAGATTTACTGGTATGAGAACTTGAATGGAAAGAAATCAATATAAAAATCGAGAGAGGGTCACCATTTTGATTGCGTTGATCTTTCCCGCCATAGACATAAGGTGCTTTTGCACCGGAGGAACGTTTTCATAGTTCCTAGAACTATTGACTGAAGTACCCAGATTTTGCAGTGTTCACACCGCAGGAACTAAATTACAGGAACTCCTTTTGGGGGAACTAAATTAGCTCCTACTTCAGAGTAGGCTCTAAACCAGTACTATAGGAACTATCAGTGACATAAGTGTACGCTAATTGGTCAAACGCATGTCAAACACCGGCACCCAGCATTTTTAAAAAGTCGTGTAAATATATTTACTTCACGGAAACATGGAAAACAGCGATAACGGCATTTACCTATTGTCTGCAGGGTTGTGTTCTTTTCTTTTCCTCGATGATATGTAATACTGAAAGTTGTCATAGGATATTTAGTCTCTTTGCCCCACTTTTTGATCTTTCAGTCGTGTAAATTATGAGTTTACATTCCATCTCCTTTATCACAAAACCCACGACACACAACAAACACAGCTTCGATCACGGCATCCTCCATCCACTGGTTTTTAGCGTTTCTAAATGCCGCGCTTAAAGACGCCACTGTCAGCCGCTTCAGAGTTCCTGTTCACTGTGCGAATGCAACCAGGAACATGGCCCGGGGAGAAATTAGTTCCCGGGGAACTATCCAAGTGGCTAGTTCCTTTAACTGAATTCCTATAACTATTCGTTGCGAAAGCCCCTATTGGTAAAGTCCTCCAAAATTTAAGCTATCTTTTAGCGGATTCATTTTTATATGCCAGTTCGCCTTGAATAATGCATCTGCCTTCCTTGTGATAGTGATTCCTAAATGTTTAAACGAATTGTAAGCAATTTTAAATGTAATTGAATTTTAAAAATTTGTCGATATCTGAAGTTAAAGGCGTTAACTCACTTTTGTCCCAATTTCTTGTGAAACCTGATTTATTAAACGATTCTAAAAGGTACAAAAGAGGTGGAATGGACATTTCTGGCTTTGCTATATACAAAAGCACATCATCTGCATATAAAGATATATATCAGGGTCTATCATTAATTAAAATAGTGGTGATTTCAACATTCAGCCTAACACTTTCTGGCAATGGTTCCATCGCTGGTGCAAATAGATAGGGAGAAAGGGGACAGCCTTGTCGCGTTCCTCTGTATAGTGAGAACGAGGCAGATGGTGTCAAGTTTTTAAGGACTGAAGCTTCTGGTTTAGCATATAAGATACTGATCCATTGAATGAAATTGGCCCAAAATCTTTTTAGAGTAGCTAACATGTAAGGCCATTCAATGTGATTAATCTTGACTTTAATTTAAACTGGCTAGCAATCACCCAGAACGCCAATATTGATGCAGCCTCAACTGCATCTAATATTGACCCTAACACCCTAGCAGCACCCCTTGCGTTTCGCGTGTTATTGCTGAAAAGGTATAAATCTAGATTTTATTGTTACATATTCGCCCCAATTTACAGCTGCTTTAGTTTCAGACACAGCCACACATCAATGCTTGCTCATTTCTGCAGCATGGCAGACCCTCAGAGCTACAACTCTGTTTTTGCTGTAGCTGACCTACGGTGACCTTTATAGGACATATGGCACCTCAGGGGCAAAACTCATCTGTGGAAAAAAAAAAATCTGAATTTACTGTGTCCTCCCTATGTGACTGCTGTCTCCTCTCAGGCCAGGCCTTAAAGCATGTTTCTCCTCTTGATCCTTCCGTCCTTAGAAACCTCCCATCTCAATTTGTCACAGAGCATCACCTTGGACAACAGAGCTGAGTTTATTTAGGATAGTTTGTATAAATAAAGACCTCTTTTCCTGATGCATGCACTGTGGGACTCTTGTAGTGATGAAATCAGTCACAGTAGTGATAAGGACACACTACAGACTTCACTATAAAAAAAAATAAAAGTCTAACCTGTGACAATACCTTCTGGCAGAAATTTTAAATGTAACACTTCCAGGAGAACGACATACGCTGTGCCACTTTTAACTTAAGGTTTATTCCTCTAGGCAAGGCAAAATTAGATTGAGATAAAACTAATAATCTATCAATTGTAAATTGAACAATGCACCTATATAAAACAGCCTTAGAAATATGACTTCAGTTAAATAAAGGACAATATGTGAATAATTTACATTTTTAAAATGGTTAAAAACATTTGATTTATTAAAATTGACATTGTTTTATTTATTGGCAGTTCACCAACATGTATGATATATATTATTACACATGGAAAATATATATTTTAAATGCACAGTGACAAAAATATGCAGAGTTTCCTACAGTCATGGTCAGAATTATTGGCACCCTTGGTAAATATGAATAAAGAAGCCAATGCAAATAAATCTGCATTTTTAATCTTTTATTAATAAAAATCACAAAAATCTACCCATTCATTGGGGAGAATCTCTTTATGAAATAAATGTTTTTCTCCAACACATGTTAATTAATAGCACCCTTTTATTCAATACTTTTTTCAACTTCCTTTTGCCAAGATAAGTCATCTATAATGCCTGATGAGTTTGGATAACACTTAAAAAGAGATCAGAAACCATTCCTCCATAGAGAATGCCTCCACTTCCTTCAATTCCCAAGTCCATGTCGATACACTCTCCTCTTCAGTTCACCCCACTCATTTTCTATAGGTTTCATGTCAGGGAACTGGAATGGCCATGGCAGAAGCTTCATTTTGTGCTCAGTGACCCATTTTTGTGTTGATTTGGATATTTGTTTTGGATCGTTGTCCTGATGGAAGATCAAACCTTGGTCCATTATAATATTTCTAGCAGAAGTGGTCAGGTTTTGATTTTTTTTTTTTTTTTTTTTATATTTTGTTATTTCATAGAATCCATGATGCCGTGTATGTGAAGATTTGATTTTGGATCAGAGCAGAGGATTTTTCTTGAATTTCTTTTTCTGACCACAAGACTCAAACTAATTTCTGCTATTCTCCAGCTGTGATCTATGGAGAGTCTTTGGCCACTCAGACTCTCCTCCCCACCGTGCATTAAGACAATATAGACACGCATCCTCTCCCATGCATAATTGTAACATCTTTAGTTGATTGGATTGATGTGGTTAAGTAGATTTTTGCGAAACAATGCAGGTTTATTTTTACAGCCATCTTTGATCATATTTACCATATTTACCAAGGGTACCAATAATTCTGACCATGACTACTTTAAGGGTGGCACCCACTGACACATCTTACCCCATTCTCCCTTAAAGAGATAGCTCCCCCAGAAGTTCTGTCACCGTTTACTCACCCTCATATTATTCCAAACCTTAAGAGATTTTTGCTTCTGTGGAATACACACAAGATAATGTAATGTGTAAAAAAAAAAAAAAAAAAAAAAAAAATGTCTGTTTTTATCCTCTGTTGTATGGTCACAAACATTCTTGAAAATATCTTCTCTTGTGTTCCACATAGGAAAGAATGTCATATTTCGAACAATATTAGGGTGAATAAACGATGACAGATTTTTTTTTTTTTTTTTAAATCTATTCTTTTAAACTATAGTACATATATGTGCTCTAGTATTTACAAAAACAAACTGCATTCACTGTCGCTTTGATAAGAAAACACCTGCCAGAAACTGGATGTGTATGCTGCTTTGTTTTGTCATGTCACAGAATGCATCATTTTTATGTTCTTTGATTTTTACCACTTCATACACTTTAAAAACATCAACCTTCATTCTCACAAGCTTTTTTAAGTTTTAAGATAGTGTCATACCAGACTAGAACAGTACATCTCACATGTGAAGAGAATGTGTTATGTCACATGCCTCATACAGCAGGAGCTGATGTTGGCTGATTGGGCTTTGATTTGAGAGCTTGGCTATGATTGAGCTCTGAGAAAACCACTCTACATGACAACTTGATTGGGAGAGGAAGAGAAATTGAGAGAGGGGAGGGATTGGAGAATCAAGAGGGAGATGCACAGATGACGCATCATTTACGTTTGTAGCTTTATGAAAGGGGGCTTCTTTTTTAGATAGTCTTAGGAGTGAGTTGTGTGTGTGTGTGTGTGTGTGTGTGGTGTGTGTGTGTGTGTGTGTGGTGTGTGTGTGTGTGTGTGTGGTTTGTGTGTGTGTATAAAAATACCAGTCACAGGTGAAGCAAATATCGTTGATCATCTCATAACAAAGCCACATATTAAGGTCTGTGTAGATTAGATGGTAAGCAAACAATCAGTTCTCTAAATCAATGTGTTGGATGCAGGAGAAATGGGCAGGCGTAAAGATCTGAGAAACTTTGACAAAGGCCATATTATTATGGCAAGGCGACTGGGTCAAAGAATCGCTGAAATGGCAAGTTTTTATTATTATTATTATTATTATTATTATTATTATTAAAAGGTTATAGCAGCCTTGGTGAGCAGAAGATACTTCTTTAAAAAAAAAAAAAAGTTACTTATACCAAACTTTTGAATGGCTGTGTAATTTCGTTGTTTACAATGACAATAAAGCTCTACTCTATATTATTTATAGTGGTGGTCAGAATTATTGGCACCCTTGGTAAATATGATCAAAGATGACTATAAAAATAAATCTGCATTGTTTATCCTTTTGATCTTTAATTCATAAAATTAGCAAAAATTTAACCTTTCATTGAAGGAAAATAATTGAAAGTGGGGGGAAAATCACATTATGAAATAAATGTTTTTCTCCAAAACACGTCGGCCACAATTATTGGCACCCTTTTATTCAATACTTTTTGCAACCTCCTTTTGCCAAGATAACAGCTCTGAGTCTTCACCTATAATGCCTGATGAGTTTGGAGAACACCTGACAAGAGATCAGAGACCATTCCTTCATACAGAATCTCTCCAGATCCTTCAGATTCCCAGCTCCATGTTGGTTCTTCTTCTCTTCAGTTCCACTCATTTTCTTTATGGTTCAGGTCAGGGGACTGTGATGGCCATGGCAGAAGCTTCATTTTGTGCTTAGTGACACATTTTTGTGTTGGTTTTGATGTTTGTTTTGGCATCATTGTCCTGATGGAAGATCCAACTACGGCCCATTATTAGATTTCTAGCAGAAGCAGTCAGGTTTAGATTTTTTATCTGTTGGTATTTGATAGAATCCATGATACCATGTATCTGAACAAGATGTCCAGGACCTCCAGCAGAAAAATAGGCCCACAACATTAAAGATCCAGCAGTATATTTAACCGTGGGCATGGGGTACTTTTTATCCATGTGTGCACCAAACCCATCTGGTGGGTTTGCTGCCAAAAAGTTATTTTTAGTTTCATCTGATCATAGAAGCCGGTCCTGTTTGAAGTTCCAGTCTTGTCTGACAACTGAATATGCTGGATATTGTTTCTAGATGAGAGCAGAGGGTTTTTCTTGTAACCCTCCCAAACAACTTGTGGGGATGTAGGTGCTGTTTGATAATTTTCTTTAGGCTTTCTGAGACTCAAGACTCAACTAATCTATGCAATTCTCCAGCTGTGATCCTTGGAGAGTCTTTGGCCACTCAAACTTTCCTCCTCACCGCGCATTAGGACGATTTAGACACACGTCCTCTTCCAGGCAGATTTGTAACATCTTTAGTTGATTGGAACTTCTTAATTATTGTCCTGATAGTGGAAATGGGGATTTTCAATGCTTTAACTATTTTCTTACAGCCATTTTCTATTTTGTGAAGCTCAACAATCTTTTGCTGCACATCAGAACTATATTCTTTGGTTTTTCTCATTGTGATGAATGATTAAGGGAATTTGGCCTTTGTGTTTCCTCATGTTTATACTCCCGTGGAACAGGAAGTCATGGCTGGACAATTTCATGTTCATGATCACCCTGGTGTGCTAAAAAAATGGGAATATGAATGGGAATATACTTCAGAGATATTTTACTCATAAAAAAAATTCTAGGGGTGCCAATAATCATGGCCAACGTGTTTTGGAGAAAAACATTTTTTTCATAATGTGATTTTTTTTTTTTTTTTTTTTTTTTTTTTTTTTTTTTTTTTTTTTCCCCACTTTCAATTCTTTTCCTTCAATGAAAGGTTAGATTTTTGCTAATTTTATGAATTAAAGATTAAAAGGATAAACAATGCAGATTTATTTTTATAGTCATCTTTGATCATATTTACCAAGGGTGCCAATAATTCTGACCACCACTGTATATAGAATAAAATGTTATTATAGTTAATGTGCATTGTTGGAAAGGCCAGTAAGTTATATGCCTTACAAATGAAAGACTCTGCTCTCTCTCTCCCCCCTTCTCTGTAGTTGGTAGTATGTTCATGTTCTAGTCTTTAAGGTCTGTTTGTCCTTGGTTTGGTCTGGTTGTTGATCTTGTTCTTGGCACTTTCAAGCCAGTAGTCTTAAACATCAATAAGCAGAAGTTGGCTTTGAAGGACTGTTGAAGGTTTTTATGAGAGCCATTGCCTTGAGCAGTCTGCGCATATGTGCTGTGTGTAGGAGTACATCTGGAAAGTGATGCTTAAAGCTGTAGTCTGTTGAATCAAATAAATAACCATTTTGCAACATGACATCCTGATTATTTAAAAATCATTTTTTTTCCTCATAGTGCTTTGTGATGGTTTCTAGGTTTATTCCAGGTGATTTATGGTTTTCTCTTTCTGTAACAGCTCCAGAGAGGGTCTGAATCCACAGACTGTCCTAAGATTGGGCTCAGATTTTCATGAGCTCTTAGTGGATCTACTGTGCCAGTTCAGTCCTCAGCAGGTCACTGCCTTCCTTAAGACCTCTCAGGACTACAGACTGGAGGAGGCCATTCAGGTATAAATCAACCCATCTCACACATACACATTGACTGTTACAAAGACTAGTGAGCAGCCTAGAGGTCTACTGCCTTCACGTAGGCGCTATCTTTTAAGTCAGCATCCTAAATGAAAAGCAAATTCTTAAGTACAACCGTAGAATCTGTGTGCACTGAATGCTGCAGATTTTCGGAGAATTAAGAAGCCCTTAATTCTCAAAGCTCCGCAAATCCCGTTTACCTTGAATGTTTTCATCCATCCATTTTACAGACCGCTTTTACTTGTTTATTATATATTTGGGGTAATTTGTTAATGCTTTCAGCTACCAAAAAACTTTAACCCCAATCTAACATTCCACTAAAATCAGAAAAATTCAGCAAATAGCATCTGGTCCTACAGATAGTGACTGATTTGAAATGCTCTTTATGGGCAGCACTCCATTAATAACAACACACACATGCCCCACTCAATTAGCAATCCTCAAGTGAAGTGAGACTTTAGAGACTTGGCTAAGGCTCACAATTGATTCTCAGAGTTTTAACTTATTGATAAGCTAAAGACGAAGTTGATAAGCACAAACAATACATAGCACACACACACACACACACACACACACACACACACACACACACACACATTAATTGGATAAAATAGGTGTGGTATTTTTCCATCAATACTTTTCAGTACTCTGCATCTGTTGGCAGCGCCCAGTTATGACTCCAAGGGCAGCTTTACACATTTTGGGAACAGAGCTAATATGAGGACTCACAAATGTAATTTAGAGAAGCTCAAATGAGTTTTGAAAGCACATATTGAAAAATATATTGTGCACACAGACTCGGACGTATTGTGCTGCCTTTATTTGCATGTGCTGTCTGTGTTGTTTTACACAAACCAATTTACTAAAGGAATTCAAGTAATGACTCAAATGCCGCCAGCAAATCAATGATGAACACAATTTGCATACTACTTCTGAGTACTAGGCTGTTGAGGATGCAGCAGTCTACCGCAATCTGGCACACTTTACTTTGACTGTACAGCACACCTCCACCCCTGTGTTCCAGACTCCTGGATTGGCTCATTAAAATTGTGCAAAATATGTTTGACTACTGCAGGCATCTGAATATATGTCCAGTTATAACACTATTAATTTGAACAACTGCAATGATGAATAAAAAAAATGTACACAATCATGGAAAACATGTAAATACCTTGGTATTTTGTTTAAAAATTTAATTTCCAGGCCTTCAAAAAAAGTGTAATAAAATGTGAAAAGTAATGTCATGGAATTTTCTATAATGAATGTAAATTTTCTTGGTTATTCTCAGTCTCAGAAAGTCAATTCAAAATTCAAAGAAGACATTTCCAGAATATTCCAGCTGTTTTTGTCCATGCAATAAAATTCTTTAGTCTTAAAGGGTGAGAACTTGCAAGTGTGATGCTAATTGCCAGCAGACAGATAGTTTGTGAATTAGGCGCAATCTATAATGAGCCAAATTTACATAAGAAGGCATGTTTACGCTGAAAAGTTTGAGAATGACTTCAGTAATCATGGTGCAGTGTGAGTTTACCACATTTAGCGACTGTTTAAACTGGATTGTGGGTGATTATTAAATAAGACAGTTTTTGCACAGAAATACAGATGATTACTGAATTCACCCCTCAAACTACAGGTTTGGCAGGGCAGGTTGGCGATTAGGAGACCACACACTATCTAATCAATCAACATGAAACCACTGATAGAGCAAGTAAAGGTTTCCAATCTGATGTAATTAGGGTGCCGACTGACAGGCTCAGGCAGAAAGATGCCTGGAGGAACGAATGAATGAATGAATGAATAATGGAGGTAGGGGAGATATCTGCCGTGCTGAAGCGCTGAGACACAGACAGGCAGGCAGAAGAGAGAATCAATACCGTTACAGAGGCTGAGTGGCACCTGCTAAATATTTGAACAGACATCTTGCACACGCGCATACACATATACAGCATCTCTAAAGTCCTGCCATCTTGCCTTATACTTGTTTCACTGCTCTTTGTATATATCTCCATATCTAGACCCATCTGCTTGCTACTGTGTTTCTGTCAGTCTGTATTGTCTTTTTCTCTGTGCACTCTCTTACCTGCCCTGTTTTTGTATTCATGGATTCAACTGTATTCATGGATACCGGTTGGTGTTTCTCTCCCTTCTGCATAACCCCCTTTAGTTTCAGAATGTGTTTGAATGTTTCATTACAGAAATGGTTTCTCACTAACAAACAGTCTCACCTAAACACACTTTCTCAGTCTGAGTCTGTTCATCCAGTGGGCGGCTTAGAGTGGATCATTTGTCTTTATAATCTTGACAATTTGACTGCAACACAATTGACAGTCTTATCTCTGTCTTGTCTAATCACAGATCACAGAGAAACACAAGCTGCATGAGGCCACAGCCTACCTGCTGGAGAGGAAGGGAGATGTACAGGGAGCTTTTGAAGTGCTGCTACAGGTTTGAGTTCATCACAACACACAAGCCTGCAGCAAACCTGAAAACTGGGCAAGAGGGTCCATGTTAGCTTAAAATGCTTATTGGCTGCTTTGAATGGCATTTGTTCCATTATGATTGAAAAACAACAACAAATAAAATACCTTGTCATTTTTTTTTTATTTATTTTTTTACATTTTAATCATAATGGAGCAAATAGTAATTATTCTGCCTCTTTCCCAGACATTTCTGCCTGCAGTGCTCCAAAAAAGATATATATATAAAAAAAAATGTTATTGTATAGGCATCGTAAAACGAATCCATATGAATTGAGCTGTTTAATCCAAATCTTGTGAAGAGATATGAGTTCTTCTCATCTTTATATGATGAACAGGTTTAATTTATTTACATGTAAACATTGATCGACACACGTACATATAGCGCATCACATTTGGTAAACCCGGAAGCTTGTTTGTGCGTCACGTGCTAGAACACACCTGATTGGTTCTTGCGTATCATGCACTCACATTTAAAGGATTAGTTCACTTTAAAATGAAAATTACCCCAAGTTTACTTACCCTCAAGCCATCCTAGGTGTATATGACTTTTCTGATAAACATAATCAGAGTTATATTAATAAATATCCTGACGTGTCAAAGCTTTATAATGGCAGTGAACGGGACCAATTAGTATAAGCTGAAGAAAGTGCATCCATCCATCATAAACGTACTCCACACAGCTCCGGCGGGTTAATAAAGGCCTTCTGAAGCAAAGCAATGCGTTTGTGTAAGAAAAATATCCATATTTAGCAAGTTCATGAAGTAAAATATCTAGATTCCGCCAAATCACCTTCCATATTCAACTTACGAAAAAAGGATGTAGCGTAAGCTTTTTGAACTGCGAGAGGCATTAACCCCCAGTAGCTGTGTGGAGTATGTTTATAATGGATGGATGCACTTTTTTTTCAGCTTCATACTCGTTGGTCCCATTCACTGCCATTATAAAGCTTTAATGCTTCAGGATATTTATTAATATAACTCTGATTGTGTTCATCAGAACGAAGAAAGTCATATACACCTAGGATGGCTGGAGGGTGAGTAAAGCTTGAACTAATCCTTTAAATGTGAGTGCATGATACGCGAGAACCAATCAGGTTTGTTCTAGCATGTGACACACAAACAAGCTTCCGGGTTTACCAAATGTGATGCGCTATATGTATGTGCGTCGATCATTGTTTACATGTAAATAAATTAAATCTGTAAATTTTTTTTTTTTTTGACCGCCCACTCCCACCCACAGCAAAGGTAAAACCGCCCACTCCCACAAGATTTCCTGTTGGGTTCCACGAGATCCCAATCCTAATGCAGCTCTCTACTACACACACACATTTAAAATATAGCTAAACCAGTGGTTCCTTTTTTTTTTTCTTTTTTTTTAAAGAGTGGCATACCCCCTGAGACATTTAACATCCTTCTCTTCCACTTAGACAGCAGTCACACCTTTTGGCTTTTCCTTTAAGGGACAATATTTGCCCCATTAAATTGATTTTCCAGTGCATTTTTTACCTTTTTAAATACCTTTATAAAAATAAATAATGTTTTAAATGAAAAATGTTCACTAGAGAAATAATGGTAAAAACGAGCCATTGAGTAATTCATTCAGAAATGAAGCAGGTGGCAGTATTTATGAATAGGTCATTAATTCTTTGACTCTCACGATTCATTCAAAGCCGCAGATTCGCTGTGTGTTGCAGGTCTACTGTGGATTTCTTTGGAATTATTGTTTCGTTGCAAATTAAAGCAAACAATACTGACAATAATGTGTTTAAAATGTACAACACTTAATATTACCCTTTTGTTTGTTGAATTGTTGTATAAAATCAGTCACATCGTGTGGATATTTGGGAAAAATTGCCTTCTTGCTTGTATAATATAATATTATCAACATTAAAAAGAACTCACACAGGGTATGTTTTTGTATCAAAGTGAGTTTGAGTAGTACATGTAAGTGCTAAATCCCCAGTGGGGATTTAGCATAGTCTAGAATGGCAGTAATTTGCTAATGCGGCATAGTCTGCACACAACCAATCATATGCACGCCACAAAAGACAAGGTAATTTGATTGGATGTCATGTTTTTGACCTTTTACGGTATTTTGCCTGTTAGAAATACATGCTCGGTTTTATTGTTATTTTAAGGTGGGGTAGAATTAAATGAATAGCAAAACTCAGCATTTTGTTCACGTACCCCCCTCTGTCACCTCACGTACCCCAGTTTGGGAACCACTGAGCTAAACTATATATACCTGTATGAGAATTTACTCAATTTCACCAATTTCTCTGGCCTTATTTGAATTTGCTATTATTGCCTTATCAGTTATTTCAGATTTACTTATCTTAACGGCAGGTAAAAACTGTTGGTCACTTTAGTCCGTCATATGGTCTCCTCCTGAGTGGGTGGTTCTTTGCTAGAAGCTGCTGCGATGTTGAACAGACTTGCTTTGTAATCAAATGTTGGGCTTTTTGATGAGATGCCCACAGGTGGTACAAGTAGAAACAAACATACCGTATCCTATCTTCACTCTTAACACTGGAGTCCTGTAAGGTTGTAAGCTCATTCCCACTTCTCTTACCTTTATTATTCCATGATTGTTACACCGGACATGACTGCAATGCCATTAAGTTGAAACTGGTCACTGGCCTGATCCCAGATGGAGAGGCTGCATAATAGAAATTGAAGGAAGATGAAACACAAGAAGTATAGTTGATAGGACTGTGACCTCTATCTTAGCAAGTGCAACTCTCTCCGGACCAGTATAGCCAAGGAGATGATTGTAGGTTATAAGAAACTTCAGGGTGGTGACCATACACCTTTGCATCGATGGAAACTTAAGTCAAGAGGGTCAGCAGTTTCTGAGAATTACTATCACAGAGAGGTTAGCCTGATCTTGTCACACCAGTGCTGAGGTCAAAAAAAAAAAAAAAAAAAGCATGTCAGCAGATTTTCTTCACAAATTAGAGAGGTTTGGCATGCCATCACATCCTGGTCAGCATCTGTAAGTGCACTATTATAAGTATCCTGACTAGGCATATCAGAGCCTAGTGTGGGAACTGCACTACCCTGAAGTATAATGTGCTAAAGAGAGTGGTGCAGTCAGCAGATCTTATTACGGGAATTTAAACATTAAGGACAGGATGTTTACAATTAGATGCTTTATGAAGACCAGGACGATCCTTGCGTCATATCGCAATTTCACTGCTGCTAATGGAAAATGGTATCAGAGCATCTAGTAAGAGCAAAATACTTTGTGACAGATTTCACAATCATGTAGTCACAATGTCTCAATGTATCCACTATAATGCATGACCTTAGACTAATATCTAAAGTACAGTTCACCAACTTCGCCAACTGATTTTGAACGCAGTGTGTATGTACACGCTCACGCTTTGTGGTAATGTGTTTACGAGATGGAACAATTAAATGCACTGTCAAAATGCCTGTCTTGGCGAGGTATTGAAGTAAACAGTCTTTCTTAAGTCAGTGTAAATGACAGGAAAAAATTCAAGATGTCAAAATATCAGATCTGTGCATTAGGCCTTTTCCAGTGTAAATGGAACTTCATTGACTTTAAATGTCATTAAAATGAATCCAGCAAAAATATTCTATAATTAATTGAAAAATCATATGCAGTGTTTACATATGAAATACTTGAAGGTTGTGGTATGGAAATGTGGTCATTTTGATCTGTTTGATCAAATCTTCTTTTGGACTCGTAGTGTAAAGGTACAGTCACATTTGCAAATTTTGGCAAAATTTCACAAGCATAAAAGGTTCATTGTCTGTTGTCAATAGTGTAATGATGTATATGAAATCATTGTCAAACCAGGCAGCTTTCTATTCATCTATGCGGTGAATCCTATGAAATCTGCTTGCTGGGAATCCTAGGAAATCACCTCACACGAAATTCTAGATTATGTCTTTCTATTGATGACTGGATTTCACCTGTAAAAATTTGCCAAACAACAGTAAATGTGACCACACCTTAAAAGTATGATATGAGCTTTCAGTTTAACTGAAAATGTTTTGAATACCGTTGAATCTGCATCCTTTTTTTAAAGCACTGATTTAGATTTTTCGAAAAACTGGAAGTCTGCAGAATGGATTTACTCATAAAGTTCATTTAGATGTTGTTTCAGAGAACAGTGTCTTAAATATACCTGGTGAGACAGAAAGGGCAGGTGGAAATGCGCTATCGATCTGTTGATCTCTGCTTCTCAGACCCTGAAGGGCAAACTACACAAACTTGCCCTAGAAGGCTCAGAGGCAGACAAGCCCGAAGATGAGGAGGAGGAGACAGGCAATGAAGTGCAGAGTCTGTTACAAAGAGTGGACGAAGCTCTGCATGACATCATTGCTTTGTGTCAGAGGAGCTCACACGGTCTCAACCGGCAGCAGAGAGAGGTGTGTGCGCAGTCCCAACAACCTGAGCTGTGTTTTTCATGAACAGGATGTATTGATCTTCTTATTCCCGGGTTTTACATTTCTCTCTCTCGCTGTGTGTGTGTGTGTACATCAATCTCCTGTCACTCTCAGGCTCTGTGGTTTCCACTCCTCGAGGCGATGATGTCACCACAGAAACTGCTCAAAGGTGCCGATGCCAAACACACATCAGACGGTGAGACACAAAACACACAAGCACTAGTTTTGAGTTTATCTACAGTATAGCAGTGGTCCTTAACCTCTGTAACTCCAAAGCCCCTAAAAATTTTTAAATATTTCTTGCTTTACTTCTGGAATGATGACAAGGATGCTCTTTTTTAAAATATTTTTAATAAAAGAAATAACTATAGTTGTCTGCAGTTTAAATAAGATTTATGCAGCCCTCAAGACTCAAGTTGAGTCGGAAATATTGCGTTTACAATTTTCAAGCACATGAATGACCAATTGAATTCCAAATTCTAGACGCATTTGCACATTGTGCATTAATAAGTGATTAAAAAAGAAAATTAAATAAAATAACGACATTATTATAAAAAATAATAATGACATTAGTTGAGTGGGATCAGTTAATCCTAATCATTTCTTTCTTTCCTCAGCACTAAAAGAGCTCACTATGAAAGTCTTAAACAGCATGTCCAGTTTTATTGCCCCACCTGCCATCATTCAGCGCATCCTACAGGTAAGCAGATACGTTTTTTTTTTTTTTTTTTTAAACAGCTCCTACAGCTATTATTACAACTGGGCTGTTTTTATGTGTGCCTGTTAATAAACGTCAGCCATTGTGTGCACATTCGGGGGTTGCTGTGTTCCAGTGATTGTGGCATGTATGAGATTGAGATGTTATTGTTCTGTTGGGTATGTGGGATTTGTTTGGAAAGACTTAAAGCCCTCTGACTTGACAATAGGATTGCAGGCTCAATCTCAAAATCCTATGGTTCTTATTTGTGCAAAAACTGTTGACAGACATAGATAGACATTTACACAGATTCTGCATTTGACTGCTCCAGATATATCAACAGATCTGCCATCTTGGAATTGGAAACATGTCAGGGTTATGTTTTATAAAATGTAGTTTGTGCAGTTACTATGGTTCATAAAATCTGCTGTACTGTAAATGCATAATATTAAGTCTATTATAAATTTAAGATTTAAGATTATAAGTTTTATACATATACTTCAATTGATGGTGTCGCTGTTACAGTACATTTTAATTCTAATTCAGATTATCTGAATCAAATGATCAAATTACAATTATTTATAGTTCAACATTTATAAGGATGATGCATCATTCTGCTTTATATATATATATATATATATATATATATATATATATATAAAACTAAATTTTGTAAAAAAAAAAAAAAAAAAAAAAAAAAAAAAAAAAATTGAAGGGACTGTTACTGCATGTTCAGATTCAGATCTTTTCAATATGGAGGACATGCTAAATGATTTACAGTAAATAGTAACATGCACTTTCACACAGTCCGCTCTTGATCCTCATATTTACATTGATGGACACACTGCAGAAGCTGAACAGCAAATTTGCTTTCCAATGGCTCTTCCAGCTCAGAGCCTTGTGTAGCTGTTTCAAACACACACACTTTTTTCTTTCCATGAGATCGATGCCACAGTTCAAGAATTGGTTGAGGCTTTGGGCAGTGGAAGACCTTTATCTGTTTTCATCTGCACATATTCAGTGTTGTCAGCTTTCCCCCATCAATCCCCCTCCCCCTTATCAGTACTATTACACCAGCACTCTGCTGTTCTACTTCAACCTGCTGTCATTAGAACTTCTTTGATTTCTTTGAACCCGTGCTTATGAATTTCTTGTCTCCTTTTTATTATTATTTTGTGGTTTGCAAAGATTCTGTTCATTTCAATGTTTGGGGGTCAGTAAGAATTATTGGTAATACTTGATAAACAGTAAGAGAGCACTTATAAATCATTTACAAGCTCTAAACTATTGCGTGATTTACAAATAGTTCTTCATTCATTTTCCACTGTAACAAATTATTATTGTTTAATTAGCTCATATGTAAAGAGTAAGATAATGTTTTTTAACCATACCTGATGTAGCTGATAACTGATGTACTATTTTTAAACCTGTAGTAAAGGTTATTAGGAGTAAACTCTAGATTAGGTTATGGAAAATACTAAATTGCCAACAATTAAGTGCTTTAACCCTTAAATGCATGAATGTTTTGACAATCATTATTACATCAGTAAAGTTCTAGGATGACCATGGAACTCTATTCCATTGAAAAGCCTTTATTATTTCATGGCTGGATGCATTCTCCATTATTGCATTATTGCAGATGAGAAATTTCTCTATGATGCAGGCGTGGCTGAGGCTGTGCCTGTACACCTTTCCTTCAATGGCTCTGCTCCCAGCAGTTCTAGAAAGTGTTCGCCAGGGTAGGGTTGCACCAACCGTTTGTAACTTGTTTCTTAAATTGGAGCGTAAAGTCCTCACTAGAGGCTTAGTAACTACTAGCTAGTTTGTAACTAGCTCTGTACTTTATTCGGTTGCACCATTTGTTCTTAAAGGGTTACCAAAATGAAAATTGTGTCATTAATTACTCACCCTCATGACGTTCCACACCCGTAAGACTTTTGTTCATCTTTTGAACACAAATTAAGATCTTTTTGATGAAATCTGAGAGATGTCTGTTTCTCCATTGACTGCCTTTGCAATGGCAACTTTGACACTTCAAAAAGTCCATAAAGAGATCAGAAAACGAATCCATATGAATTGTGCGGTTTATTCAAATTTTCTGAAGAGACTTCAGAATCGCTTTTTATGATGAACAGATTTTAATTTAGGCTTTTACTCGCATGTAAACATTGATCAGCGAACATAAACAGAAGCTCAACCTAACCTGAATGATGCACAAGAACAAACGTGCTGCTTAACACACGAGAATGAACCTCACTGGTTACGCAGCACGTTTGAGCTTCCAGAAGAAGTTTGTTCTTGTGTGTCCTCATGGCCCCTGATAGGTTTCTGGTCTTTCTGAGGGGATTCTGGTCTTTCAGCTAAGGTCACTGAAACAATTCTCAGTCCTAGAGCTCCTTTTACTAGAAAGTTCTATGCTCTGAAATTGCATCTGTTTGTAATACGGTGTAGAGATCATGAGGTGAACCCAGTCAACTGCCCTTTTGGTCCAGTGCTTCCTTCAAGAATGTCTTGCAGCGGGCTGGCTCCATCCACCAAAAAGGTACATGTGGCTGCTATCTCCGCTCTGCCACTCACCTTCAGACGGAACCTCAGTTGGGAAACATCTCTTGGTGTCTCGGTTCCTGCAAGGTGCCAGACGGCTGAGGCCTATCTGCTGATTGCGAGTTTCCTCCTGTAGGGGTGTGCACAAATAGTCGAGTATTTGATAATGATAATATGATAATTATTTGAAAAAAAAATTATACAATATTTTTGTAAATTTACAAAAAATTATAAAAACGGAAAGATTTTTTACATTGAAAAACATGCAGTGAAAAACACCTGCATTAGTTTCACTTTGTAATGTTATTGAATCACTCAAAAATATAACAGTAAGAGAAAATAATAGATCAGAATTTTTAAATAAACAAAAAATTAAAAAGTAAATATTTCAGTGATTATTTGGATGAACAATAACAGCGCCAATATAGCCTAACAGTTTTTTGACAGCTCAGCATCTTGTTACGTCTTCTCACTGGAACGCATACAGCAGCGGAGCACCGTTCACAATAGCAGCCTGTGATTCCATTCGCTAAATCAGTGCTTTTCTATGGCAAGCAACTTCTATGTTGGGCTTGTTCAGACAGTGACAAGTCAACAATCTGAAGAAGAAAGCCGCTTTATAAAGGCAGAGCGGCAACTGCTATTCACGCACTTGAACGCTGTTGCAAAACTTTTTTTTTTTTTTTTCTGCTGATCCCCCCCTGCTGTACCCGTGTGCCCCCCCACACTTTGAGAACCACTGGTCTAGGCACAGCGAAGTTTGGAATTACTTTGATCAAAATGATCTTACTCAATAAAACCTTTGATCAAATTAATCAACATGTCATGTACAAACATTGTCGGGTGAAACTGAGTTATCATAATATCACCACCACAATGAGAAATCACATGAAATCCAAACACCGAACCATTGTTATTGACCAGTCGAATGAGGAAAGACCGCTGTCCATCACTGCATTCACAACTACAGGTAAGTGCAGCTGTACCGAGATGAGAACTTATCTGATAGCAAAATGATCTCGAGACATACATTATGCTTCCTTTTCATTGAGGGAGATGGGTTTAAGAACAGAAAACACAAAGCGCTGTTAGAAACTTTGCTTTGCACACCATTATCTTTGTAAGGTTTGCAAGGGAACATGTTTTCTCTGTAGCCGGCTTTATTGTTATCAGACTGAGGAGCCAACTTTCACCCCAGCATGTGAATATTCTTGTTTTTCTCAACATGAACGTGTGAAACAATATAACCATATGCAGACTCAAGTGTATATGTATGTTCTGTACGATAATTGGTGCAGTCTGCTTTATTAGCGTTTTTTTTTTTCTTTCTATTCTCTCTGTTTAAGCTTAAATGCCTTTGTTTTGTATATTATTTTGTTTACAAGCATTGTTTAATGTTTTCAACTAAAAGAAAACCTCAAGATAATGTAAGCTTGTAGTGTAGTGCCTAATCAAAAGCTTGTGGTTACAAAAACATAATGAATATACGTCCATAAAAAATAACTTCTTTCTTGTTAAACTTAATTTAAATAAACAAATATTTGAAAATTCTTTTTTTTTATTAGCCCAAATATTCGTAAACAATATTTTTGAAAAATGTCCATCCCTACCCTCCTAAGACCTAGCATTGGCCCTAGGAGCCTTAATAGAAGACCCCTTTGGAGTCAGTTTCAGAGAAAATGCTGACTCCTAAACGTCACTAAAGAGATCAGGAGACCTTCAGGCCCTTCCAGTGGCCTCCTCCTGCATAGGCTTTTTACCAGGTGATATCAGATATATATCATCTCAGACTGGACTACATCCCTAAAGTTCCTTTTTTGGCTCCTCATCTGGTTACTTTACATGCTTTCTTTCCTCCGCCTCATGAAACTCTGGAGGCGTGCTTGTTCGTGAGACTCTATTAGTGCCGCAGTTCACTTCAATTTGACCAGAAAAAGCACATTTACAATGACAATGAATGAAGAATTTACATTTGTATTAATGTAGTAATGTAGAGATTTCATTTTATAAACTCTGAATTAACCATATTTGCAAATTATTTATAAGTTCTTTATTACTGTAAGTCAAGTCACCTTTATTTATACAGCGCTTTATACAATACAGACTGTTTTAAAGCAGCTTTACAGTTATAACAGGAAAATGATTCAATGATACAAATGGAATTCATTTCGGCTGTACAGCAGCTCTAAAAGAAAATAGTTTTATTGTTCAGCTGAAGTCAGATAAGTGTTGATTCAAGTCCGTGGTAAAAAAAAAAATCATTAATTATTAAATTAGTTAATTTAATCTATAAAGCAGCTCTGCAGAAAACAGTGATGTCATCGTCTAGCTCAGTTCAGTTCATCCAATAGTGTCAGTGCAGTCAAATCAGTTATACTGTTGAATAAATGTATTTTTATTATAAAGTGTTAGGATGCATTAAATTGATCAAAAGTGAAAGTAAAGACATTTAATAAAAATTCAAATAAAATTAGATATAGATTTAGTTTCAAATAAATTCTGTTCTTTTGATGTTTCTAGAATCCTGAAAATGTTCCATGGTTTCCACAAAAATATTAGGTAGCACAAAATAGATAATAAGAAATGTTTTTGGAATACCAAATCAGCTTATTAGATTGATTTTTGTAAGTATGTAACTGAAGACTGTGGTAATGGCTGCTGAAAATTCAGCTTTGCTATCACATGAAAAAACATTTTTTTAAATAAAATAGACATGTTAATTTAAATTGTAATAATATTTGACAGTATTGGTGTTTTGTTCAAATAAATGCGGTTTTGGTGAGCATAAGAGACTTAACACTTAAGAATCTTACTGACCCTAAACTTTTGAACAGTACTGTACATCACCGTGAAACACACATTAACTGACTAAAGACTAAATATTTGCTGTCACTACAGTTTTTGTTATTATAAAGGACATGTTCATGTTTATTTTGATTTAGGGATAGTCTCTTTTATTGTGGCCCATGTTGATTCATTAATCTCCCTGCCTCAGCATCTATCTGAGCAGCTCTGGTTCAGCCAGGCTGCTGATGGTGACATTTGATGGCATTTGCTCACAGTCTGTAATCATTAGTACGCTGCTGTGAATGCAAATGCACCTCTGACAGGGAATAGGAAAGGTTATAAGGAACCCTATCAAGTTATACTGACAGATGATCGCAATCAATATATTACATAATCAACAGGTGTTGTCTTGAATGTGCACTTACGCCTGGGCACCTGCAGCTGTACGCACTGTGCATGCCATGAACGCTTGCTTATTGATGTATTATTGTTTTCATTATTATGTAATTCATAGCGTACAATTGATTTCCGATTTGTTTGCACTCCACGACAGAAATACAAGAGAGGGGGTCGTGGGATGGCGGTCTATACCGGACACATGTGACATGTCACACACAGTTCCAGTCTGGTCAAAGCTGTTCATCAGCTGGTCCAGGCTGGTTTAAGTTGTTAACTACACTCTAAAAACTTCAACATTAATAATACAATAACTAAATTTTAAAGCAGTGAAATCAATTAAATATACCTTATGAATTAATTAAATGCAAGTAAAAAATTTAACCATGCTACTATGACAAATAAAACTGATCAGTAGTGTGCGTGTGTATATGTATATGTGTGTGTGTGTGTGTGTGTGTGTGTGTGTGTGTATATATATATATATATATATATATATATAATTATTGCATTTCACATGAATTCCGATATGACTGTTCTGACTGAGGTCACACTGCAAAACATCAGATCTATATGTATGGGCCACTTCCATGTGTGATCTTTAATCAGATATAGATCTGATGTTTTGCAGTGTGACCTCAGTCAGAACAGTCATATCGGAATTCATGTGAAATGCAATAAAATCAAGAATCTGTGATTTGTTAATTCTCTTGAACCTTTATTTAACTGACTAAAGTACAAAGAAAATGTTTCCAATATTTTCACTGACCAAATGAATTGTATTTTGTAAATAATTTTTCCTATTTTGATGGCTGCAACACACTCCAAAAAAGGACAAAGGCAAAATAATAGTGAAAATATTACAGAATGTTCAAGTAAAACGGTTTTGAAACAGTCGCACATATGCGTCGTGCTGCTCACGTGAACAGCGTTGGCCAATACTGAGCCGGCATTCTGACGTAGAACCTAAAAGCACTGCAACTTAAACAGCGTAGGAGAATGACACAGAAGAGAAGATATTGTTGAATAAAGTCGTTATTTTTGTTTCCTTTTTGTGCACAAAAAGTATTATCGTTGCTTCATAAAATTAAGGATGAACCACTGTAGTTATTTGAACTATTTTAACGATGTCTTTACTCCCTTTTCTGGAGCTTGAAAGTGAAAATTTGTGTTCTGAAGATGAACAAAGGTCTTATGGGTGTAGAATGACATGAGGGTAAGTAATAAATGACAGAATTTTCATTTTTGGGTGAACTATCCCTTTAAAGGCTTAGGTCTTTGCTTAGGTCTATTTTTATTACCACAAAAAAAAAAATAATAATCCAACTGCTTAAGTAATCGTCAAAATAATCAAACGATTACTTGATTACCAAAATAATTGTTAGTGACAGCCCTATTCATAAGTATTACGGTGACAGCTCTATGCAAGCAAAACTTGGAAAAACTGTATAAGAAACTTTGCACTCTTTCTCCTCAACCTTGTCTGTGTCCTCCTTATCGCCTGCGCACAAGTTTGCTGGCTTCTGTGGCACATCACCTTATAAATGAATGTGTAAATACTGACTTCAGTAACTTCCATATAATTCCATGCTGCGCGCCATCTTTATTGTTCTTTTTCGCATTTGGGTCAGTTCAGGATCATTACCTGTTTCACACTCGATTCTGATATTGGCCACATTTTAAAAATATTGTGAACAGCCAAATAAAAAAATCTGAGTTGAGCAATAAGGCTTGCAGTGTGTTAGTAATAACAGACCCAGATAACCAGCCACCTTAAAATGATATGACCTGGAATGTATTGAATATTGACCTGCTGTAATAATCTACCAAAGATATTTCTGTGTATGGCACATGAGGATGCAGACTGTAGTGTTTCACCTGTCAGATCATGGCATTCTGGGGGGAGATCATTCTTACTGTTGATTCAAATTAATCCAATGTGAGGAGCCAAATATTCCTATAGTTCACTCTATTTACAGCATTCGTTATATAGACCCTTTTCGCAATTCTGGAGTGGGAACACAGATGTAAACAATAGCAAGGTAAACTTCTTTAGAGGAACATGAGAGACCCTAGCAAATTATGTTCTTGTTACCTTTTGCTCCAGTGGCAAATGAAACAATCCACTATTGCATTTCCATGACTTTCCAAAAGAAGAAAAAAAGTCATGAGAGATGAATTACAGCAGTCAGAAAAGTGAGAAAGATGTCAACTTTTCACATTTCTGATCAGGCTAATCTTGTTTTCATCAGGAAAGTCTCTCAATATTATCTGGTTGTATTATCATGTGTAAACACATGGTATACTGTATTTGTCTTTTTATGCACCTTCTATTCAGAACAATGTTGCACTATAATTAACTATAAAAATAAAAACCAAAATTGGCTCATAGTACCGTATGGGGGCCTCTGACGATTAGAGGGATGTCCCATATATGCCGGTGGTAGCCCCATAGCAGCAGTGATAGCTAATAAAGTTTTTGTGTTATATAGTAAAGAGTGATGTTTATTGAGTTGTTTTCATTCTTCCACTAGAACATGTGTTTGATTTAGGCTTGGGAGAAACCTGACCTCCAGGGATTTGATATTCCAGATGTTTTTGTGAGTAATGGTCTCTCCTGAGAGAGAGCAGATTTGGCCTTGGGCAGTGGGCTGCATTTATCTTGTTGCGTGGAGAAAGTATGTAACTACAAAGTTTTATTTTTACATTACAAAGTTGTATTTCCAATTCTCTCCATATGGGATGAATGAAGTACCTTATTGAGATCAATGCTTCTCGCTGTAACACAAAGAACATACCAACAAATCAGTTGGTACTTTTCCAAGTTTGGAAAAAATAGGAGTTTATGGTTATAATGTAATGAACAAACAGAAGTGTTGCTAAAAAGAGAGAAGTAGAGTGATGTTTGCCATTGCATGACAGTGTTTCTTTACCTTTCCACCACTCAGAATGAGCATGTACTCTGTGTGTGTGTGTGTGTGTGTGTGTGTGTGTGTGTGTGTGTGTGTGTGTGTTAGGGGTTGCACCGACTAATCGACTAGTCGACTTTAATGCTCTGCCGTGATGCTGTAAGAACGACGTCGACTAGTCGCTGTTCATAGCCTATAGAGGGCGCAGCAGGATAAAGTCCACATTTACGCTCCATATCCAACAGTTACTGAAAAACAAATGCATACTCCAATAGCGCTCCACAAGATATGTTTGATTATACCATCTGGATTCTCAATATTGATCGGATGAATGCTTGTTTTAAACAGCTTATTGTACACGTAAGTTAATCGCCATTCTAAACTGCGCTGTTACATTACGCACACACATAGACAGTAGCGCGCAGATCGCGCACGCTCACAGAATCATTTAGTAGCGCAGAAATGTATTGTCAACACTGTTCTGTGATTTCTCAATAAAATAGCTTAGAAACTGAAAAGTTCTAGCATATATTTCTTAGTAACTAGAGAGAAGCTGCCAGGTAGAATTAATTCACACACTCGCTCTCACTGTGCATTCATATAAGTGTAATCTTTACTGTGCTACATTATCTCTATCTGATTTAGAACGAGCAGAAATCTGTGAGAAATATAACGACCTAAAGACAAAAGAACTGATACAAATAAGCTGTTATTTAGGAGAAATATTTGTGGGCAGTGTCATATCATATGCCATAGCTGTGCACAAGGCAACCTCAGCTCGCCTCGAGGTTCAGACTTAGGGCTCGTTCACACAATTTTGCTTTCAAAGACGCAAGATGCGGGCAGTGGAATCGGGTAAAAAACGCAAGATCTCGAGACGCGTTTAAAAAAAAAAAAAAAAAAGTTGAACTGATTTGAACTTGAGCGCCGCGTTTTTAGAATGCCATATCATGCGCGAGACGCTGCAAAAGACGCAAGACATGAGCGCAACGGACATACATGTCTGTCTATAGCGCGATTTACATAGAAAAACAATGGAAAAGCGCTTCTGTGTGAACAGCCCCTTATTTGTTCATTAATGACGTCATTGTCAACTAGTCGACGTCGACTCGACTTTAATCACATAAATGTCGACTTTAAAAAAATCTTAAGTCGTTCAGCCCCTTGTGTGTGTGTGTGTGAGAGAGAGAGAGAGAGATGGAGTCTTCCAGGTCTTGATCTTTGTGACTGCTTCAATCTGAACCCCTACCGAGGGCAGAATTACCCAAGTGTGTGCAGTCCTGTGATAACAGCTAGTGATGGCTATGTGTGTGATGTTACTGAGGCCGCTCTCCTTCATCATCTGAGAGTTATCAGCTTTCATTGTGAATGCAGTCTGACAGCACACACTGTGTTTGCTCCCTGATTTGTGCTTAAGATGGTTTACTGCAGACCATGCTTTTAAAATTTACTTCAGAATCGTTTCTCACTGGTCGAAACCTGCAGACAGACACAGGTTTCTACTAGTATGATCAAAGCTATAAGAAATTAATTTATCTTTGTTTGTGTTCTCTCTTGCAGGACCCTGTATATGGGAAAGGAAAGCTGGCTGAGATCCAGGGACTCATTTTAGGGATGTTAGAGACCTTCAACTATGAACAGGTAGTGTGTATGTAGAATGTTTTCTTTTACAAATGCTTTTTATTATTGCAATTTAAAATAATTATTTTCTATTTGAATACATTTTAAAATGTTATGTATTCCTGTGATAGCAAAGCTGAATTTTCAGCAGCCCTTACTACAGTCTTCAGAGTCACATGATTTGGTGCTCAAGTTATGTTTCTAATCATTATTAATATTAAAAACACTTGAAACTGTGATATTTTTTTCAGGATTCTTTAATATAAAGTTCTAAAAAACAGCTTTTTGTAACAGGGTGAAAAGCTGAATACTACTCGATTTATCTCAGTAACTGCCCTGTTATTGGACCCTTGCACTCACATAATAAATTAATCATCACCTGCCTGCTGTGAATTAAACATTTCTACAACAGCATTTGTAAACAAAAACTTATTCAGTACACTGTTATTTCAGATTCCATCAGATACTATCACTGTACCATGGTATCACCACTTCTTTTGTTAGGGTGTAGTGCAGGCTTTGTGAGGTGTTCATACATACTTGCAAGATAAATTATTAAATATGTCTATACAGTAGAGCTACCCATAGTGCATCATTAATGCCTTACTTTTCTATTAATTGCACTCTTGCTGGTTTTAGACAGCAGCATAGAAATATACATTATTTACCTCTGTTAAATTATAATGAGTTCTTTTCGTACTGCTCACACAGCTCAAGCTAAATTCACAGTGTTTTATGTGATAATTGGAAATGAAATGTGAGGCGAAATCCTCACAAGAAAGAAAATTGAAAACCTTTATGCCACACCTGCCAATAGCAAGTGTTGAGAATATTTACCGTTACAAAAATTTATTATTTTATTTCAAAATATATTTTTGGCCTGTGAAAACAAAATTATTTATATTCTAAGTCTTTAAAAGCAGACAAAAGTTCTTTAGTATCACAATTCCATGTTGTTTTACTTGTTTTAATGCTTGTGTACCATTTATTTGATTTATTCTCATCACTTATGTCAGTAAAAAAAAAAGAAAAAAAGCAGCTGGCCATACTATCATATATGGTCAGAGATGCTGTTAATATTGCAAGTTATGACAGTGGCCAAGATGTCTAAGGCATACAAGAAACGTCCAGCATGGTATGCATTTTGCAAATATCAGTAAAGGGTTGGTATTTATTGATATATTACAGGCAGAAAAAGCTGATACAATAACAATAAATGTATGTACTTAATCTGTGCTTCTCTACATCCAACTACTAAGAGAGTAGGGACAAGGACATGTTTTAGCAATATTTATAAAAACAACAGTGATGCATCTCACACACACATACATACACAGTCCCTCTAATCAACGTTTTAGAGAGCGACGTCCTTCAGAAGAACTATCAAACTTAACTTATTCCAGCTTATCCTCACAGCTGCTTTAATCGGGTCAGTTGAGGGTGGAGTATTATGAGAACTCATTATTGGCTGTTTCTTCATTAATTAACAAGTGCATAATTGAAGAGGCTCTCTGGTCTTCTCAGGTCCCATAATGGTTATCAGTGGCACGCACACAGCCGTGGTCAGAATTATTGCCACCCTTGGTAAATATAATCAAAGAAGGCTGTGAAAATAAATCTGCATTGTTAATCTTTTTGAACTTTCATAAAAAAACACAAAAATCTAATGTTTCATTGAAGTAAAACTAATGAATGTGAAGTAACTAATGAATGTGGGGTGGTAAATTATGATAAATGTTTTTATCTAATACACGTTTGGCCACAATTATTGGTACCCCTAGAAATTATTGTGAGTAAAAAATAAAGTATATTCCCCTTCATATTTACAATTTTTAGAACACCAGGGTGACTAGGAACATGAAATTATACAGCCATGACTTCTTGTTTCACAGGAGTATGAATATACACAAAGGAAGATATTTGGAAGAATGTTTGTAACCAAGCAGATCTCACCCCCATTGACTACCATAGTAGGAAAAAAATACTATAGTAGTCAATGGGGCATGAGATCTGCTTGGTAACAAACATTCTTCCAAATATCTTCCATTGTGTACAGGAGAACAAAGACATTTATACATGTTTGGAACAACTTGAGGGTGAGTAAATGATGACAGAATTTTCATTTTTGGATGAACTATCTCTTTAAATACAAGGAACCAATAAAGGGAACTAGATGAACACAGGTGAACAGAACAGAATAATAATCAGTGATTAACCATAGTGTGTATGAGTAACCAAGGGAACTAATATAAACAGGCGAACGGGAACAGAGCAAGCAGAGAAAACTAAACTAAAACAGAACATGACAGCATAACCGTTACACTGACCGCCCCTGCTATAAATTTTATAAAGGGTTATGGTTGGATCTTCTATCAGGACAATGGTCCAAAACAAACATCAAAATCAACACAAAAATGGGTCACTGAGCACAAAATGAAGGTTCTGCCATGACCATTCCAGTCCCCTGACCTGAATCCTTTAGAAAACTGAAGAGCATGAACTTGGGAATTTAAGGAACTGAAGAGATTTTGTATGGAAGAATGGTCTCGGATCTCTTGTCAGGTGTTCTTCAAGCTCATCAGGCATTATAGGAGAAGACTCAGACCTTTTATCTTGGTAAAAGGAGTTTTCAAAAAGTATTGGATAAATGGGTGCCATGAATTGTGGCCAATGTGTGTTAGTGAAAAACATTTCATAATGAGATTTCCCCCCATTTTTAATTGTTTTTACTTGAATGAAAGGTTAGATTTTTGTGAATTTTTGTAATAAAAGGTCAAAATGTTTAACAATGCAGATTTATTTTCATAGGCTTCTTCATATTTACCAAGGGTGCCAATAATTCTGACCATGATTGTACAGTTTTACTTTATGAACAACTCCTTATAAATACTTTCCCTTGTTTCTAACCCTCGCAAAACCCTTTTAAAACCTTTTGAAGCATTTATTTATTTTTTAGTCTTTTAGTGTTATTATAAAGTAGGAGCTGGATTAAATTCCTCCCTGGTTTCGGCTTAATTGAAAATCGGCTTTGCTAGTGGTTTTCTGAAAGTCGAGACGAAATAAACAAGAATGAAGAAAATTTGTTGTCTGAAGTTCCACTGAACTTGTCTGACATCTTTTTGCAATACTAATTTATTTGATTGATTTTTATTTATTATTGTGTAGAGTTGCTTTTTTCACCTTAGCTAGTTAACTTTCAGTACTCACTTCTCACCTGAGGTCACTTGTAGGCTAATAGCGACCAGAAATCTGCATCAGACTCCAAAAGAATTCCCTTTTATTCCTTTCTATTCTGTATTTGACAACATAAATGCTAAATCATGCTGTTACTTTGGAGACCTAACCTTTGAAAGTGACTTCTGGAGTGCAATTTCTCGAGATGTTTTCTGTGGGTATAGTGTCCATGAATCATTGGGTATTTATTGTCAGCAGTAAATTCCCAACCTCAGGCTTTTAAGTGTTTTAATATGTTGCACAATTCGCTGGAAGGTGCCTACACAGGATGCACGACTGTTGACGTGGTAGTGCAGTGCAACAGGCTGCCTGCACTGAATGTGTCAAAGCGAATGTTTTTTCATTAAAATCTCTTTCCTAAAAAAAAAAAAAAGACAATGATAGCTATTACGAACTGGAATAAAGGAAAATAAAAGCACAGTAAACAGTCAGTCATAAAAAAGAACAATGCAAGCAGGCAACAGAACCAATAAATAGGAAATAGAACAAAGAAACAAATGGGTCTAACAGTAGTGAGAAATTGTACAGAAATTAAACTCATCAAATGTAAAAATAAATCTCTTTATGATTTAAGCATGCGCTGACTCTTATGCTTTGAGTTTTTTATCGTTCAACAGCTGGAAAAAAATCATTCTGAAAGTGATCCCAACGATATCGTTTCTCTATATCGTTATAGCTGGACACTGCTATTCTTGTATATTTAGAACGATTTTTAGAACTATATCTTTATCGTTATCTTTATAGTTATCGTTCTTGGTGTGAACGGGCCTTTACTCACATGCTGACAGTCGAGTTTCTGTGTTCAGAAGTATTAAGCACGTCCCGCGCTTTATTTTTTCCATGCATCCATGCTTCATCACTCTAACATTTCAATGACTTTAAGCAATTCACCCACTGAAAGGTGTGTGGATATATTTACATGCTGCAATATAAACAATATAACAAAATGTTTTTTTTTTTTTTTTCTTGTTACAACAATATACTACATAAAAAAAAAAAAAAAGTCTTGTATTTAAAAGACTACAAATGTAAAAAATAAGACTGAGCAGCCTTTAAAAATAAAACAAATATTCGACAAAACACGTGTTGGTCAGTTAACTTAAACTTTAACATCATATAAAAATATATATCAACTGTATTTACACTAATCTCAAACCTATTTGTAAAATTACTTACCAGTTTTATGTTATTGCGTTTCAGCCACGATCTTCATGCAGCAAAACAAGATGGCCGTCAAACAAAAAATTATGAAATCAAACCTTGATTGTGTCAATGTCACATGGCTTGCACGGAATGCACAACTGTCATTTGATATTAAGCAAATAGTTTAAATTACACCAGCAAAACTTAATTTACGTTAGTAATTTACATTACTGAAAAAGTTAAATGTGATTTTGTCATTTTCTCTCTTTCTTTTACTTTCTCTGTCTTTTTAAACTTTCATCAGATATGGTATATGGTTATGTGCTTTTTTTTTTTTAGTTTGTCTGTGAAAGTAACTGTGTGTCAGCGTGTGTTTGCACTCTTCCTTCCATGACCAATGGGAATTTGCAGCTTGTCATTCAAAGGAAATAGTGAGGCAGGGGTGAGAATAACACCTGATTCCCCCTTCTCACACACACACACACACACACACACACACACAAATTCTCCCCTTTTCCCCTCACAAAATCGAGACCTAAATTACACACGCATAAATGCACACATTTGAACAATCCCTTAGGAAAGCTTGTCTTGGCATACATTTCAACATGCGCACTTTGTGAATTGCCCACATAGCTGATGAAATGTTTTGAAATGTATGTTCTATCCAATCCTCAGAAATGTCTGTGGGGGTTAAATGTGCTTCCTTATATGTGTACTGTATTTGCAGGCTTGTGTATGTTTGTGTTGGTGTGTGTGTGCGTAATACTCTCATCAAAATGCTGCGCTAACAGCAAAATGAAATAACATACATCAAACCTCTCTCTCTCTCTCTTTCCCTCTCTCTCTCCCTCTCTTTTTCTTCTTCTCTCCCACTCCTTAGTTTTTTATATGACCTTGCTAAAACACATTGCCTCTGGTGAAGACACTGTAAATTAAAGGAAATTCTTCGACTCTTGGAAATAAACTGAACCAATTTCAGTGTCAGCACAAGCTCAAGTGTTAATCCATTTCACAAATTTCATGATATTTGGTTGTGATAGAAAAGAAGCGTTTAAGGGAGTTGAAAAGGCATTTGCTTGCCTGTATATTCTGAGTCGTTGCACATACCCCCTTGGTTTCAATGGCAATAATTTCATATATTATGGGTAAATTCTTCCAGTGGCTATGGTTATGAGACGAAATTAGTTCCCTCCACTCAGTAAACTGAAACAGGATAGTTGACACATAACTTGAACATTACTTGAACATTGTGTCAAATTGAACTTTTTTTATTAGACACTTGATCAATATCAGAATAATTTGGCATAACCAACATGCCAAAATATTTCATAAACAAATATGGACTGCTCAGTTTGTCTGAAGCATGTGTGCTGACCTCTACGCCATGACTTTTTTGAAGACCTTTTCAATGGTTTACTTATTTTTTCCTTTCTTTCCATCAGACATTGTTGGAGACAACCACCAATCTGCTGAACTCTGATCTTCACTGGTCTCTTTCACATCTGCGTAAGGCTGTCAGTAAAGGGCTTCACCCAAGACAGGACCACTGCAACATCTGCTTACAGCAGTACAAAAGACGTCAGGAGAGCGAGGAGGAGATCATTATCTTCAGGTACACACACACACACACATACAGTGGGGAAAATAATTATTTAATCCCCTGCTGATTTTGTAAGTTTGCCCACTTACAAAGAAATGGTCTATCATTTTTATGGTACATATTTTAACGCATAGAGACAGAATATCAACAAAAAAATCCAGAAAAAGCACATTATATAAAGCAGTGGTTCTCAAACCTGTCCTGGAGTACCACCAGCCCTGCACATTTTGTATGTCTCCCTCATCTATCACAGCTGATTCAACTTATGATCTCATTAGTAGAGACTGCAAGACTTGAAATTGGTGTGTCAGATATAGGGAGACATACAAAATGTGCAGGGCTGGTGGTACTCCAGGACAGGTTTGAGAACCACTGATATAAAGGTTATAAATTGACTTGCATTTCAGTGAGTCAAATAAGTATTTGATCCCCTACCAACCAGCAAGAATTTTAGCTCCCACAGATTGGTAAGAAAATACTCCTAATGTCATCTTGTTATGTGTATAAAAGAAACTAGTCCACAGAATCTGTATCATCCATTCCAACCACTCCACCACCATGTGACCAAAGAGCTGTCAAAGGTTGTCAGGGACAAGATTGTAGACCTTCACAAGACTGGAATGGGCTACAAGACCATCAGCAAGAAGCTTGTTGAGGAGGAGTCAACTGTTGCAATTATTCGGAAATGGAAGAAATGCAAAATAACCATCAATCGCCCTCTTGTCTGGTGCTCCATGCAAGATCTCGCCTCATGGGGTGGGGATGTTTATGAGAAAGGTGAGGGATCAGCCCAGAACTTCACAGGAGGAGCTTGTTAATGATTTCAAGGCAGTTGGGACCACAGTCACCAAGCAAACCACTGGTAACACACTATACCACGATGGATTGAAATCCTTTAGTGCCCGCAAGGTCCCCCCGCTCAAGAAGGCACGTTTGCAGGCCCGTCTAAATGATTCAGAGAAGGCTTGGGAGAAAGTGCTGTGGTCACCAAAATTGAGCTCTTTGGCATCAACTTGACTGTGTTTGGAGGGAGAGAAATGCTGACTATAACCCCAAAAACACCATCCCTACAGTCAAGCATGGAGGTGGAAACATTATGCTTTGGGGCTGTTTCTCTGCTATTGGTACAGGATGACTTCACCGCATTGAGGGGCTGATGGACGGGGCCATGTACCATAAAATTCTGGATAAGAACCTCCTTCCCTCAGCCAGAACACTGAAGATGGGTCATGGATGGGTCTATCAGCATGACAATGACCCAAAATATACTGCCAAGGCAACAAAGGAGTGGCTCAAGAAGAAGCACATTAAGGTCATGGAGCGGCCTAGCCAGTCTCCAGACCTTAATCCTATAGAAAATCTGTGGAGTGAGCTGAAACTTTGAGTTGCCAAGTGACAGCCAAGAAACCTTAAGGATTTAGAGAGGATCTGTAAAGAGGAGTGGACCAAAATCCCTCCTGAGATGTGTGACACCTGGTGACAAACTACAAGAACAAGACCAACCTCTGTGCTTGCCAACAAGAGTTTCTCTACCAAGTTTTGCTTGGGGATCAAATACTTATTTGAAATGCAATTAATTTATAACCTTTATGCAGTGTGTTTTTTTTTTTTTTCTTCTGGATTTTTTGCTTGATATTCTGTCTCTAAAAATTATAGACCCTTCGTTTCTTTGTAAGTGGTCAAACTTACAAAATCAGCAGGGGATCAAATAAGTATTTTCTCCACTGTATCATTTGCAGCTACTTTTTTTTTTTTGTAATTTTGAAAAAAAAAAAATTAATAAAACAAATGTTAAATCAGTCATTTTGATTGCATTTTATATGCTGTAATTATTAATTACATTATAAATTACTGCTGTTACGATATTGATTTTCACTACAGATTTTTTATGGCCAAAAGAATTTGACATTTCATGAATTTGCGAAGAATTTTTTAATATCACATTATTTATAGAAATTCTGAAAAAAAAAAAAAAAATACTGTCAGTCAAATTCATCTTTATTTTGTTTTCTCTTTTTTGAATCAAGTAGAGTGTTTTGCTTTTGTGATTTTGTGTAGCAGTAGTAGCTACATACTGCGTCTTTTTATTTTTTCTATTTTATGTTGGACGGCAACCATTTTTAAGGTGCTGCAACTTTATGATGCATAGGCCCCGCCCACTGGTATTCAGTCATTTAGCAGCTGAGATTTGCCTACACCGGATGTGAGCATCGCCTCAAAAGCAAATAGAAGCCATTATAATCATTGACGCTGTCTACACTGGATACAGTATACAGATACGCATTTAGTTTCTGACATACTCCACAAACTTGAGCCTGTCGACAACAGGACAAATAGAATAATGAAGGAATGTTCACTTTGATGCATCTAGTGTACACAGCTCGTTTGTGTCTCTGTACAGACTTCAGAAGGATACCATCATTGGAAACAGGTGGATAATTTATTTTAATGGCGTCCTGGATCGCATTGGATCGGATTATGTTTGTTCGGAGCATTTGAATGCAGATTGATTCAAAATCTATAGTAAAGTAGCTATAGTAAAGTAGTTTGATTAAAAAGTGTAGTAAAGATATTTGTCGTGTTTGTGCTCATGCCTTATTTATGTCACATATTTCTAGCCTAAGCAAGCTGTTGTAACACTCTGCACAAACTTACTACACAAACAGCCCAAGAATATTGTCATTCTAAACTCTTATTTCATGTGTAGCTGTGGGCACCTGTACCACTGCCAGTGTCTTCAACGTAAAGAGGCAGGTGTTTTGAGCGAGAGGCAGTACTCATGGAGCTGCTACAAATGCACATCCAACCAGGGCTCACGGCCAGCGGACAGACCCAGCGCAGAGAACTCCCGAACACGCTCTGCTTCTCTGGCACAGGTCAGTCAGACAGTCTCGTTTCACAGTCAGTCTTCACCCAATTATGAAATTCTGCTGTATTTTACTCACCCTCATGTCCTTCCAATGCCATTTTTCTATGGAAAACAATATAAGAATTCAATACCCCTTAACTGTCACTTTCCCTCTAGCTGGATGTTTGCTATTATATATTAAAACAATAACATCTTAGTCTAAATCTAAAATAATATTGACAAACTATATATCATTTGAAAGCTTACAAATTGTAGTTTCCATATGTTGTCATATTTGTGATTTTCAAGACAAATGACAGAGGAACAGTAATTTAATAATTCGCAACAACAATATTTTCAAACTCACAAGGAATGTTCAGACATATATTTTGAAATAGCAATGAAAATGAAAAATCTTGTTCTTTTTCCATGTCATTTGTGTTTGTTAAAGGTTGATTTCAAACCAAATACTGCCACTCTGCCCATACTACTTCTGAATAGTTTCATAAATTGTATGAACATTATGGAAATAAATGGTTCAGGTCACTCAAACCATAGGCTTTAAGGAAATGGAAGAGTCCTTATGTGGTCACCAATGGAGCCTAGATGGTATCAAGTGGAAAAGTCTGGTACTGCGCCCAAACAAAATCTTACTGAAAGCTCAATATTTGAGATATCAGCCTAAAATTTGAAACACAACTTGATTAGATTTTAGATTTTGGCTTTGATTTTCTTGCAGTTTTGTAAAATATATATTTTATATAAATTATAAGAAATCATATTTTTACATTTTACATTTTCCTACTTTTTCACTTTCATATCTTTTCTTTCACTTCTAAAATAATCTGTCAAGTGTCCCCTTTATAAGGAGACCAAACTTAAGTCTGTGTTCAAAAGTATTCAAGATTTAAAACAATTTAAGTTGGGGTCTGTTCCCCAAAAATGGGAGTGACCGTTAAGGGGTTAAAGAACCATCATACTGTATACAAGTTCATACAGCCCACATCAGTCAAGCCACAAAATGGACAAAAAAAAAAACCCATTAAGGTGAAAGAAAGTAGTCCATACAAATTTTGTCTGAATCCATACGATCTTAAGCCATACGATAGCATTATGTGCATAAGAGACAGTAAAGTTATTTAGTGAAAATCTTCCCTAAAGCACAACTTTATGTTGGATGGTTTTTAATGTTTTTTGATCTATGAGCTGTTGTACAGAGAAAGAAATATGGGCTTGAAACAACATATTGATGAGTAAATAATTACTCTGAATGTTTTGAGTGAACTATTTCTTTAACACTCCATTTGATCTGTTTGTTCATTTGAACTGTTTGTTCATGTCTCTTTTTATCTTTCAGTGTACAGTATCTCTAAATCTATCATGAACCCATCATAATAATATCAGCATAGAACAACCTTTCTTTAAGTTTGAAGAAGGGTCTTTTAATTCAGTTCAATCATGTTTCAATTCAGTCTGTCATACACTCTTTAGGACTACAGCGAGTTCACATCCAAGGTGATATGATTTTTAAGTACTTTTATATGCATACAGGGTGTATGTATTATCCACGCTAATTGGATCTCTCTTATGTGGCTGTGGTGTATGTATATGGTATGCAAATGGATTTCTCAGCATGCACCTGTATTAGTCGTAACCACAGGAGGCTGACAGCTGCAGGCACAAAAGAGAGCTATGCTAGTATCCCTAATCACAGAGGTGTTGCTACGGTGATTCTTTTGGAAGTAAAAAAAAACATCATTCCCAGCCGGTGTGATTAGAGTATTAGCACAACTGCAAAAACAAGCCAGCTCTGGACCCTGGACACATGTTGATTTATTCTTCACTGCACCTCATCAAAAGACTGTTATACTTCTGTAACTTAAATGAAAACATAAATGTTAGTTTAAGCTAAAAGTGCAGGATTACTTGGTCAATGATGTGATATTATTATTATTATTATTATTATTATTATTATTATTAATAATAATAGATTCAATAATACATTAAAAAACAATTCAGACATGCAATGACTGAATGCACCTCTTCTATGATGACCATATTTCTGTGTTAAAATTACTATTATTAATTAATTAATAATATCAGAAGAATGTAAACAATTTCAGAATAAAATTCTTGAAAAGAAGACTTTATTAAGTAGTTTATCATGGCATCATCTTCTGTTTTATTTCTTGCGATTTATTTTGCGAGTGGCGCGACGCGTCTAAAGCATATAGAATCCATTATAATCAGTGATGCTGTCTACACTGGATGCGGCCCAGCGTGACAAATTCCTGACAGCTCCAACTGATGCCCTGTTCTATTTCTGACGTACTTCAAGAACTTGTGCTACTAACATGAAGAGCAAATGCATTTGCAATGGTCGCTTGTTGCGACGCAACAATTGTTGTGTCCGGTGTAAACTCTGTGTTAGAATAATATATATATTTTTAGAAAAGCTGCTTTACTGCTGGTTAATATTTGAAAAATGTTTGTCTGGAAAATCAAAGTCGACCAACATGCAGACACATGAAAAAAAAAAAAAAGCATAAAACAACAAATGATATCATAGAGAAGACCCCTGCAGACCCTCATGAAATGATTATTTCACCTTTTTATGACAAGATGAAGGTAGTGAGGGTAGTTATTACAACAAATCTGTATTTGAGCCTACGTATCTGTCTGTATCTCTACACTACTTTTGTCATATTCTGTCAATCATATTTCAACTGTTATCTCATGTGTTTCAGACCAAAGTGATGTCTGCTCATCGTGGGAATGTGGCAGAGACTCATGGGAGAAAGGTAAATGAGTGGAATTACATTCTACAATTAGACTAGATTTGATTAAAGATGATTAAATCGTATGTGAGTTGAAAGAAATGTGCTGTTTTAAATGTTTTATATTTGTATTGTCAGCTCATTTAGCCACAAACTTAATTACAGTTTAACTGAATTTAGATTTTAGATATAGTTTTTAACTCTTTTCCCACCAGCATTTAAAAAAAACGGGGTTTTTTTCGAGCTTCATGCATTGTTTTTTTTTTATCAACACTTGAATGTGGGTAAGTTTTATAAAATACACACCATAAAAGCAAAAGCTGTGAAAATCGTGTTTTTGTCAAAGACTACGCCTGGATCGGATTCACAACAATGATAAAAACATAGATGGAGAAGATTGAGTCCATCAACACCCCCAAAGTTTACACAGTCATTATCTCTTCGTGGGTTCAACATTTCATTTGGTAACGCTTGGCATTTTTGATTTATATGCTGTTTAATGTTTGATGATTGCGTTAGCTTAATGTTTGATGATTGCGTAAGCTGGTTTCAGCTTCTTCGCTTGTATCTGGATCCCGAGATTATGTACTATTTCAGAAGATGCATAATAGCGCCCCCTTACTATAAAACAGTGAAAACATGGATTGTCTGAAAATTCCATCAATGGGAGTGAAGCGTTGTGTCATAAATGACAGAAAATTCTGTCAGTGGTGGGGAAAGAGTTATTACACGTTATTAAGAGGTATTACACGTTTACAATAAACTCCTGTTGAGTTGCGCTTTCTTTTTTCTATAACTGACAAAATTCAGCACTTTTAGAGGTTCACCTTTGCTCTACTTCAGCTAGATGGAGAATTATAGCTCTCTTCCACTCTGCCTTTTGTGTGTTCATTCATCCATGAAACGTAAATGGCTTTTTCCCTGCTGGTTCAAAGCAAATTAGCTTGCTTATGGTTGCATTACACTCGCTCCCTTCTTTCATGCATTTGTTTACTGGCGGGAATGGAGAGATAAAACTGAAGTCCTGCCCAACTGTCTGTCTGTCTCTTTCTTTATTTCTGTCTCTCTCATCCACATTTCCATCTCTCTCTCTCTCTCTCTCTCTCTCTATCTCCATTGAGCATTCATTGCTTGTCGGTCAAGTGACTTGGCGTTTTATGCAATGTGACAGTGAGCCTTAAAGACAAGACAGGAAGTGACATGAACCTTTTGACCTATTCCTCTTCTCCAGCACCCCTTCGTGCTCTCACTCCTCTAATAAACCCTCAGCCATTAGCATCACTAAGCACTCTGTTATCTGTAACAGGTGAAATTCAGCACTTTTCTTTCACTTCTAAGGTTTCAGGAACCTGCTAACATACAGAATTATACCTGTAGAGACTTTCACTTTAATTAACACGTAATGCTTCAGAACTCCTGCATGCTAATGATAACAAGGCTGACAGTATTACACACAGTAACTGCATTTTTTTTTTTTTTTTTTTCATCTTTGGATGCAGTCCTACTGCAGCAGAAACTGCTTTTTAAATGCATAGCGACACATTTAAATGCTAGACTTTACTCATACCTCATAAATTTCATACATAAAAATATATATTTAGATACAAAAAAGTAATCAAATGAATTACATGATATGCAGATGAATTAATTATTTTAATCAATTTATTTGCAGAGAAATGTCCCCAAATAAAGATAATTCGAAGATATTTTGTGACAGACAAAACAGTGCCTTTAGAAGTCAACATATTCTTTGTTTTATATCTGTATTATTGAACCTACAGTAAGCCTTTCATTATAAAAAGCAGCCCACAGCAATGCTTTCAGTCTGGTTTGTCAGTCTGTCCAAGGCAGACTCTGCCCTTTTTTCATTTTTTTGTTAGGTCATTAGCAGCACTTTTGTAAGACTTTGTCTGAAGCCAAAAAGTAGTCAAATTTTGAATAACGTGTCTCAGTTCCTGTATTCTGTTCCAGTTTGTTGTACTCCTTGATACTGATTTTGAATTCCAACCCGGTCTCATGAAAAGTCATAATAATTTGTACATGATGGCAAAATCATATGAGTTGGGTCCTACAAAAATGTACAACTGAAACCTAAATCTAACCCTAAACCTTAACCATTATTGTAATAGGAAAAAAAGTTCCTTTTCATATGATATCATGCATTTTCACCATCTCGTACATTTTTTTTTTCACTGTTATGAAGGTTCTCGGCATGATTTCGTTTTCATTTTTTATTGCATATTTTTTCTTAAAATCAAACTAAATTACAACCCAGGTTTTTGGAAAAACATCCTTGTGGCAACATTTCTGCAAAACTGCATTATGTTGCTTTTTGCACATTTCACAGATTTTCAAAGTGAAATTTTATAGTGAGTGGCACTAAAGGCTTATTCAATTTTCTCAGAAACAGCTGGCAACATTTTATTACATTGGTTGTTGTATGTATTGCATCAGTTCAGAAAAGAAAGGTCCGGTGATTGGTGCTAAAAGGTTAATGCACTATCACATTAAAAAAATAACACAACACCTACACAACATACCTACAAGCAGCCATGCCATTGCTTGCTTCTACAAGTCTTCTTTTGAAGCAATGTATCAAGTGTGTTTTAAGGTTGTGTTATAGTATTGTGCAAGGAACTGCACAAAAATAAGTCTTTATTAACTGATAACCTGCCCTGTAATAAAATTTTGTATGAAAAGGAATAAAAGTTGTTTGTGTTTTACTGCCAGTGATCTTTTCAGCTGGAAACTGTAGTGAATTGTTTGTATATATAGTATTTTTGAAGTTTTCAAAAATGTAGGTAGAGGTTTTCCAATGAGCCTATGTTGCTAAATTAATGAGTAAAATTGATCACCCCAATCAAATATATAGTTGAAACTCATGAAACTCTTCTAAACAGCTGATTGGTTCACTTAAAGCCGATTGGTCGTCCAGTCATTCTGTTTGTTCTATCTACGTAACCTCTTTATTCCTGACTTCAATTAAGTTCATTGCAGTTCGCCATGGGATTTCGCTAGCCCTCCACCTTCCCAGTACCGCCTGCCTAGATCTGCTTGGGGGTTCCTTTGCAGCAGCCTGAATTCAATTCACTGTTTTCATGTGCATTTTTAGATGTATCCTCACTCATCCAGCAGCAGTGTAGCAAATCAAGTCTGCCAAGACCAATACATTCCATGCTTATTAATAAATGCAGGTTAAATTCATTCCGAGAGTTGAAATTTACGATTGAAATTTAGTATAGCCAAGAAAAAAAAAACTTTTTTTTAAAAGTTTCATTGACCCTTAAATGCAGTGTTTTCTTACTCTTGTTGCATGTTGTAGGTACCTGTAATTGAAGAGTAGGTGTGTTTATGTCATTGATGGAAACATGATGCTGAGGATCTCAACTCTGTTATGGTACTCTTACTGTTTTTTTTGTTTGTTTGTTTGTTTTAAGTTTTAAGTCTCTTCCTTTGCTACTTCAGGTCTAGAAGTGGCTGAGCCTAAGTGTCACAAGAAGAAGAAAAAAACAGATCTTTAGAAGTAGGTTAGACATTCTTTAAATGATTTCAACGTCTTGTCTTGGCTCCTCCTGATGTCTCAAGGCTCAGAAAAGTGGCCTTTTTACGTTTTTTTTTTTTTTTTTCTTTCCCTTCTAAGCAAAGAAAGCCATTGGCCCATCAAAAACTGTGTAATTGGTTTATTTAAATAAGTCTTGCGTAAATAACGGATTTAATGAACGCTCCACCAAATTATCCTACCTTTCCACAACACTGTCACGCAAAATCGACGTCCTCCAGCTCAGCGCCCCGCGTACGGAGACAGCTGAAACAGCGTGACAATGTTCATCTCCTTCTTTCTGCTGAAGGGTGGGCACAATAATTGCATTTATTCTTCTGCAGTGACAGTAGCATTTGTCCTTTGTGCCACTCAAAACAGACTCTGATTATATATAGAGGCCAGTGAGGTAAAGTGAGGATACTTGATTTTTTTTTCTTTCTTTTTTTTTCTGGGACATTCTGTTGAAAACACTGTGTTCTGGGTGGAGTTTGGCATATCTTTAGGGTTTGTGCTTGCCTTCATGCCTTTGGGACTAGAGAAGTCATTGAAGGATGACAGAGACTGAGAGGTTTTGGATCACTGGAGGCTGATTTCAGCCAAACCAAGTGATGAAATGATTTTGATTAGTGTGAAGGACACTGGAATGTGTCTTTAAATGTGTCACTATGTAAGATGTTCCTGCCTGTCATTTTAGCATCTTAACCACAGATTGCTGCTCTAAATATGGACCAATTATGATTAAATATGGATTATTGTAGATTAAATAATGTATATTTCCCATGTAAATTCTTACAGTATTTGACCACATAAACAATTAATTGGCAAGCAAACTCGGCGTCAAAGTATTTCGCTACTTTTTTTCTTCCTGCTTGATATTGCTATCTTTTGATGTCATTTTTTTTAAATGCCACATCCATCAGGCTTTAATCACTTGTCTTCCCCACATCTTAGGCTTGTGTATGAAAATGTCACATTTGATGCGATTAGCACTCCTCCTCTGATTCTTGAAGGGTTTGTTTAGAAGTTGTGCAGTTTGCTATTTATCAAGTCTATATCTGGCAGCAGGGTTTGCCCCTTCATATTTCATATTGACATTCTGATGTTTTTATATTTGTTGCTGATGTATTTTAAGCAAAATGTTATCCTTAATTGCTTTTAGGATTATCTGTGACCATTCTAAAGTGGTTCAGCTGGAGGATGTGACTTGTGTCAGGGCTGTTATGGTTCTGTGAGTGTGTTGATCTGTTGGCCTGGTGTGTTTTTCTCTCTGCAGATGTTGACTGAAGTCACTTTGGATGCCCAGCAGACACAGGCCTGGGATCAGTTCCGCACTCTCTACAGAGGACCATCTAGGGTATGACTCACCTTAAATGCATCTTTTCTTTCCATCCTCGCTCTTTATATGCTGTTATGCTCAAATGTTTACATACCACTTGCAGAATCTGTCTTTTTTATAGCATTTTAGTAGTCATTAAATATAATTTAGTCTTGATGAAGCTATTTGACATATATTACATTATAGTCTGTAAGATTTTTTTTTTTTTAATTTTCTTAAAAAGAAGTCTCTTATACTCACCAAGGCTGCATTTGTTTGATTAAAAATACAGTAAAAACTGTAATATTTGTGAAATGTTCTTCCAATTTAAAATAATTGTTTTCTATTTTTATATATTTTAAAATGCACTTTATTCTAATGATGGTAATTGTCAGCATCATTACTCCAGACTTCAGTGTCACATGATCCTTCAGAAATCTTTCTGATATGCTGATTTAGTGCTCAAGCTACATTTTATGTGTTATCAATGTTGAAAGTAGTTATGCTGCTTAAAATTTTTGAAACTTTTTTTTTTTTTTTTTTTTTTTTTTTTTTTTTAGGATTCATTGATGAATAGGAATTTAAAAAAAAATTATTTTGTGTAACATAATAAAAGTCTTTAAAGGATTAGTTCACCCAGAAATGAAAATTCTGTCATGAATTACTCACACTCATGTCGTTCCACACCCGTAAGACCTTCGTTCATCTTCAGAACACAAATTAAGATATTTTTTATGAAATCCGATGGCTCAGTGAGGCCTCCATTGCCAGCAAGATAATTAACACTTTCAGATGTCCAAAAAGCTACTAAAAACATATTTAAAACAGTTCATGTGACTACAGTGGTTCAACCTTAATATTATAAAGCAACAAGAAAACTTTTTGTGCGGCAGAAAAACAAAACAACGACTTTTCAACACACTGCTTCGAAGCTTTACAAATCAGTGTTTTAAAGCACGTATCAAACTGCCAAAGTCACGTGAACTGTTGAAATTGCAAAACACTTATGAAATAACAAAGCCTCGTTTACTGAAATCACCTGACTTTGGTGCTCCGAACCACTGATTTGAAACAAAAGATTTGTAAAGCTTCGAAGCAGTGTTTTGAAATCGGCCATTACTAGATATTGTTGAAAAGTCAATATTTTGTTTTTTTTTTGGCGCACAAAAAGTATTCTCGTCACTTTATAATATTAAGGTTGAACCATTGTAGTCACATGAACTGTTTTAAATATGTTCTTAGTACCTTTTTGGACATCTGAAAGTGTTAATTATCTTGCTGGCAATGCAGGCCTCACTGAGCCATCTGATTTCATAAAAAATATCTTAATTTGTGTTCTGAAGATGAACGAAGGTCTTACGGGTGTGGAACGATGTGAGGGTGAGTAATAAATGACATAATTTTCATTTTTGGGTGAACTAGCCCTTTACTTTCACTTTTGATCTATTTAATGCTTCCTTGCAAAACAAAAATATTAAATTCTTTCAAAAAAACATCTTACTGTCACCAAACTTTTAAAATGGTAGTACATCCCACAAAGCAATATAACTTTATTTATACACAATGTCCTTTTGAATGCATACACCTTTGGTTATTATCTAGTGTTAACACCTCGAGCATCAATGACTGATTGCAACCTTTTGTGATAGTAGTGCATAAGTCCCTGGTTTGTCCTGAGCATCGAAGTTGCCCACTGTTCTTGAAAAAAGTCCCCAGGTACTTTAAGTTCTTGCATGCTGCTCAAGTTACTCCCCACAGTTGCTCAATGATGCTGAGATCCAGCTTGAGGACAATTGAAGGACTCTATTACAAAAGGCTGCAAGCAGTCATTGATACTCAATGAGGCAGTACATGATACTAAGAACCAAGACTATTATTTTCATCATTTTATGTATATTTAATATATTTATCCTGTTGAATTAAATCAAGTACTGCATAAACAAATACATAATAAATAAATAACTAAATAAATAAATGAAGCAAGATCCAATTTTCATGATCTTATTTTATAAAAATGCTGAACATCTTACAGATTCTCACGGGATATGTAAACTCTTGAACAGCTATGTTGCAGATTTTCAGTGTAGTCTTGGTCTTCATTTGAGAATACATGTGTTAGTGTCTTACAAGATTATTGCATAACAGCAGAGTGTTACGCAATACAATGTGTGTGTATGTATGCGTTGCCTTTGTTTACTTACTGGAGTCATTGAATCTTACTGTTGAAGGGTCAGCACTTATCAGACAGAAAATCTGAATCTGACTTCATGTGTTTCATTTGATCTGCTCAGTGTTAAAGGCAGCTGTGCACATACAGTATACTTACGTATGTGTGTGTATGGGTGGTTGGAAGGCTATTCTCCTCCCCCTTAGCTCTGTATTTATGTATACTTTTTCCAGATTAGAGAGCTGTAGTATTGAACCCTGTTCATGCCTTTATTTCCACTCATAGCTCTCTATCCATCACATACACAGATGCACTCAAATATATCTCACCCACATGTACACACCCACATACACTCAACAGAATCAAATGAAGGTTTATGTCGACTAAGTGCCGCTGGCTAAATCCAAGTTGCCTTAGTGTCATATAGCATTTTAGTTAAATGTGCCCTTGATTAAGAGAGACCACATTGTCCCTATTTACGCCTGGTATCAATATGTGTTTTCTTTGATCAGACTTGACCACATTAAAAGCCAGCCATAAATGTACTCAAGATGCATTATGATTTTATTGTGATCGGATCACTGAAAACGCATTTGGAGGTGGTCTGACAAGGATTGTGAAACATTTAATTATATAAATACTTTTTTCAGTTACATAAGTAACATGTAATAAGGTAACTCTGTAAATAAACATTTATTTGACTTTGATGGATCAAGTCGTTAAAGGGTTAGTTCACCCAAAAATTAAAATTATGTCATTTATTACTCACCCTCATGTCGTTCTACACCCGTAAGTCCTTTGTTCATCTTCAGAACACGAATTAAGATATTTTTGGTGAAATCCAATGGCTCAGTGAGGCCTCTATTGTCAGCAATGTTACTGAACCAAGATCCAGAAACTCAAAACATATTTAAAACAGTTCATGTATTGCAAATTCTTTTGTGAATTTTCATTGTGCTCACATGATGTTAAAAAAGGCGACAGACATTGCACTCGTGCAGTGTGCTCAATTGTACGGTTATTGACCAAATTATTTTTATTGATTATTAATTACCAATTATTTTCAAATAATTTTTCTGGATTACAAAATAGCGGATTTTCACTACATGATTATTGTGGCCAAAATGTTTAATGACAGTGATATCACTATATCTAAAAAAATTTTAACTTAAAAAATTCTTTAACTTCATTTTGTGTTTTCTCTTTTTTTGCCCATGAATCTCACTCTAAATGTGAGTGTAGGGAGGCAAAAAGACAATTTTTTACTGTAACTAAACATTTTTACACAATCCAAAAAACTCCCACACTGGTGAGCTGACTTTCTTTGGGTGCAGGTTGAGTATCACGCTTTTGCCTGTTAGCTTCTTCGTCATGATTTTGTGTGGCAAGTCACGTCACCTTTATTTATATAGATCTTTATACAATACAGATTGTTTCAAACCAGCTATAAGCAGGAAAATAATGGTCATTGATGCAAGCAGAATTCAATTCTGCTATAAATCGGCTCTAAAAGAAAAAGACAATGTCATTATTCAGCTCAACTCAGTTCAATGTTAATTCGATTCAGTTCAGTAACTGTATAAAGTTCAATAATAAAATGAGTTCAACAATGAGTTTAGTAATAAAATGAGACAGTAGTGTCATCATTCAAATTGGGTCAGTTCAATTTTAATTCAATTCAGTTCAATAACAGTGTTGATGATGCAAAATTCATTAATTATAAAACAAAGTCGAATCAGCTATAAAGCAACTTTTCAGAAAACGGTGCTCTCATCATCCAGCTCAATTCAGTTCAAGTTTTGTTCTCATCCATTAGTGTCAGTGCAGTCAAAACTATAATATTACTGAATATCAAGTGTAGTAGCTACACACTGCCTCTGCCTAAATTATGTTAGTGTCAACTAAAGTGTCCAACCAGCACTAGTTTTGTTTATTATGTGTAGTACTCCCATCAGTATTATTTTTTTTAAATATTATTGTCAAAACAGATATTGCAAACCCTTATATCAATGTTTTAAAAATTCAGCTAATGATGGAAATTTTTCAGTTACTGCAACATTTTGTGTTATTTATAAGTGACAGTTTGCATTTTGCACATGTAAGAGCAGTCAGATCTTTAACTATACCTATAAAAGGAACCATTGTGGCCTACTGAAGACTCCTGTTGCTGTTGATGCTTTTGTGTAGTTAAATATCATATCATATACCAATCAGCCCCAACCAATCCATTTAGTTTGGCCATGTAATGTTGCAGTTGCACTGTGGGGAATCTTTGACCATAATCCTCTGAACAACTAGGAAGTCACTGCGGTAATCTAGTATCACCCTAACGCACTCTCAATCTTAACATCTGTCCTCAGAGTCAAAGTAGAGACATCCTGAAAGAGAGATAGACAGAGAGACCATTAGTTGTCAGATACATCAGTCCATGCCGTTTCTGTGTGTGTCAGCTGTATGTTTTTGTATGTGCTGTCTCTGTGTTAGACATCACACTCTCGTTAAAAAGTAACATTTCTTATATTTAACACGATTTAACACAGTTGTACTGCTTTATTTTTGTGAAGACCGTGATATATGAGGGAAACTATCAGAAAAATAGCAACTGTCGGTGACAATATAAAATAGACAACAATAGCTGTTTCCATCCAAAGTTGTGAATTTAACTTGCAGTATGCGCAAAATTGGAATATCGCATAAAATATTTGCAAATAAAGTAGTGTTTCCATCCAGTGAGTTGAAGAGAACAAAAGTAGGAGAAGCCACTGTATATAATAATTTTCGTATATAATAAATTGCGTCTTAGAGTGCACGAAATGCAATAAATGCGTTATCCTGCTTTCGGAGGCAGATTTGGGATTGTAGTCGTGTAAGACATTTCTGGAAAGTAATTATACTGAACCACTTTAACAACAGACTCTTCAGGCACTTCAGAACAACCAAAACAACATTTCAAATGCTATGCAAAAAGCTCGGTCCCCTGGTTTGTGCAGTTATGTCGTCCCGTCGCACAAAGTCACATGATTTTTTTGATGTGCATCGAGGAATTTATTCAGTAAATGTGTTTCCATCGTAGTTTATGACCAAGTCTTCTTGTCTGAAGCAAAATTTATCAGACTCAAATGAGAACAGTGTTTTTATGCGCATTTTTAGAATTTATCCGCATCTTGCCGTTTCCATCCAGCAGTTTTTTTTTTTTTATGCAGTATCCTAAAATGCGTATAAAAATAGGTGGATGGAAACAGCTAATGATGTTCACAGTGCATCAGTCTGGTTTGTACAGAAGGGTGGCATCACAACATGGCTGTAGTTTTCCCACAGGGATGAGAGACTCAGCAATCTAGAAGAAGAGGTGTGGTGAGACCAAAACACTTTAGTCCTCAAGACTAAGTTTGGCAGACCTAATGCACAAGGCAAAAGGGGGTTACAACTTTTTATAGGTCCTAGAAGTGTCCCCAAAGCATAGTGCTAAATAAAATTATAACTCAATGCTTGAAAGGACTCAAGGACTTTAATGCTTAAAGGAGACATTTTTCTTCTGAAGTGCACATAGTCAAGGGGTTTGGTTTTGTTTTGTTTTTGTCATAGTCTTGCTTTTTTACTTGACCATTCTCCCTTGCTTTAATACATATCTGACAAAAACAAACATCAGTTGTAAAGCAAAACAGCATATAGCAACACACACACACATATTGTTTAGATTTAAAGTCTTGTTGTGGTGCATATTCATAGTGAATATTAGCTTTTGTTATGAATAGGCTTTTATACTATAGCAAGGTTAAAATAACAATCCAAGCTGTAATGTTCCTTACAGACATTTAAGGGAGGCCTTGGTATGAAAAAAATAAAAAATAAATTCTATTCTAACATTACACAGAGCCATAGGTGCTTCCACACAGCCAGGAAATGCATATTTGATGAATGTCCTACTCATCTTATTGTTAGTAATATTCCAGCTTGAATGGTAATATTAGGTTATATATGTTATTATATCTATCCTGCCTCTGCTGTATTACCTGTTATTTTTGTTTAAATACACATCATAGATTTTGGAATAAGACCACTTTACAGCTTTGATTCAATTCAGTTCATCAATTATAAAACAAAGTTGAATCAGCTATACAGTACCTCTGCAGACTGTCATCGACCAGCTCAATTCAGTTCAAGTTTTGTTCTCATTTAATAGTGTCAGTGCAGTCAAAATAATAATATTACTGAATATGAAGTATAGTAGCTACACACTGCCTCTGCCTGTTGTTAGAGTGTCAACCAGAGTGTTTTTTAAACAGTTATTGTAAGACCATTTAACAGCTTTGTATCAATATATGAATGTGAGAATGTCTAAATAGTCTAAAATTTGATTCTTCATATGTTCATACGATTTTGCTGAATATTCTTATAATTTTACACTAATTTTACTTTTAAAATAAACCATTTCATTATTGCCCAGGTTAGTTAATTGTCTTGAAACTGAGTATTACAACTAGATGTGTGTTTACCTACATTAATCCTTGTTTTGGGGACATCCTCATTTGGGAAAAAAATTTATTTAACTTAAACTTAACTCTAAACAAAGTCTGGAAGGTATAAACAAACTCCAGCCATCACAGACTCAGAATTTGATCAAAGCTGGAAGGAGAAGTGAAATAAAGTGAGATAGAAAAAGAGAGGATAAAGAAAAATAAGTGTTTGAAGAGCCACATTTGGAATAACCCAAATAACTGACCACTTTAGATCCTCAGGCCTCTCTCCTCAAAACACTGAGGGACATTTTGACATCTTTCAAAACACAACCCTTTTATCTTTAAGATGAAATTTATTGTTTTTTTCTGTTTGAATGTCTTGTACTGTAGTTTCCACTACTGAGCTGTTTGCCTCACTGTCTTTGACACTTGTAGTTCTGGTAATTAAAATCCATACATTTGCCTTTAAATATGTGACTTTTAGTAGAGTACATTTGACCTGCTTGACTCTCCTCACTGTCCCTGTGTTCCTCGAGTACCTTCTGACTCCCATCTCACTCAATCCTAAAATATCTGAAAAATAGGCCATCATCTGCTCATCCCTTTTAGTGCATTTCTCTTTAGAGTACTTGATTCTGATTGGTAGCATTTCGATAATTAGTGGCTGATGTACGTTATATCTTACTTAGTACTCTTTCTGCAAATAACTTTTTAGCAAATGATCAGTATAAATGTCTGAAGTATTTCCCAGCAGTCAACAAAATATTTGGGTTGTACAAAAAACAGTATATTAAAAGGTTTTTTTTTTTTTCTCTCAAGCCAAGGTCTAGCAGCTTTGATGCATTGAGTGGTGCTAATGTGGGTGACATGAGTTTGAGTCTGCTAGTGTCATTACACAATCTCGTTTCCCCCTCTTCTTCACATCACTTCCTGTCCTTTCTCCATTATCCTTGTCAAGGATAAGGCCAAAAGCAAAGTTATAATGTATTATGATCGTCACTCAGTTTGAACCCAATACTGACGTTTAAACCCTGAGTGACACCTATTTACAAAAAATGGACATAAAAAAAACTGTTTCTCTTTCCTGATACCCATGACCTGCATATATGTGTATGAGTGACAGAAATTTCATGTCAGTGTATTGGTTCTAAGTGAATCTCCTCACAGGATATGAAGAGGCTGTGGTCTCTGACACTGAATACAGATCCCGAATTGAAACACTGCTTTCACCCAGCCTCACAGCCAACATGCACTGCATTTTATCTTCTTCTGATAAACTTATTCAACACAGACAGACCACACAGAGATTGTTTCCATTATGTGGTGTTGTTTACAAAAGTGAGAGCTGAGGTCCATTTCTAGGAAATCATTTGTTGATAGGATTCATTAAATTTCAGTTGTTCAGCAGTTAAAAACAGACACACTTCCTCATACTCACAACTATACACAACTGTTCATAAGTTTGAGGTCATTAAAAAGTGTTAATTTTATTCAAGGATGCATTGAATTGAATAAAAGTGACAGTAAAGACATTTACAAAAGATTTCCAAGATTCCAGAAATACTATGATAAATACTTCCATTTCATGATTTCCAGAGCCAGATAGAGCCAATTTATGGAGCCAATTTAAGCAATATTTCACAATATTATTGTTTTTACTAGGGATGCACCGATGCTGATATCAGTATCGGTATCGGGCCCGATACCAAGCTCATGTACTCGTACTCGTAAAAATACCCCCTGATACCAAAGAACGATACCTCACGTGACGGAATTGACAGAAATTTCCATTGCGAACTGCATGCTTTCAATCACAATTCGTTATCGATTAGTGAAGGCGGGATAGGCAGAATCACACTGAATGACACAGACCAGAAGCTCTCGCTCTCTTTCTTGCGCGCATCCCAGTTCTCGCAGACAGCGTGCGATCAGTTCTCTTTGCGCCTGAATGATCAAATGCACACATAGTTGTCAAAATGTCCATCATGTGGAGTATCTCACGTAAATACAGTCAGTTATGGCTTAAGTGGACATAAACATTTGGGTGAAAACAGGATATGTGTCAGGATCCATGTTTTCAGTCTTAAAGGGACCATAGCCTAATTAAATATTTGTCATTAATGTTAAAACAATAAAACAACAAAAGATGTTAAATAAATGTATACATGGTATATAAACCTACTGTATCTGAAAAACAATTATATATATTGGTAATTATGCCCTTTGAAGGTTATTAAGTTTGTGACAAGCACATAAAAAGTACTTTTTTTCATTAGAGTAATAATAAAGAACATTCCTACATTCATTAGTCTCATTGTGTTGGCCTTTGAAAACTGCAACATCACCAAAAAAAAAAAAAAAAAAAAAATATATATATATATATATGTGTGTGTGTGTGTGTATATATATATATATATATATATATATATATATATATATATATATATATATATATATATATATATATATATATATATAAAAAAGAGAGAAATTAATAAATGTATCGGTATCGGCAAGTACCAGAAAAAAAGTATCAATACTCGTACTCGGTCCTTAAAAAATTGTATCGGTGCATCCTTATTTTTTACTGTATTTTTGATCAAATAATTGCAGCCTTGATGAGCATAAGAGAGTTTCAAAAACAAAAAAAATACTCCCGACCACAAATCTTTGAACAGTGGATATTTTCCCTTCAGAGCTTTATGGTGGGGCATGAATTGACTTGGCCATCTCCCATGAGGCTGAGAGTCAGGTAAACACACATCAGTCTTTTGTGCCAATCCCTCAGTTACTCACACAAGCGTCCTCAAGAGTTTTATTAGAACTGTTTGGTCAGCACACACACATACGCATTCCCAATAGACTTCCCATAATTAACACAGCAGAACTGCACAGCCCAGTTCTGAGCTCTTTAATTAAACCGTAAATGGTTTCAGAGGATGAGTGGATAGAGTAAAAGACCAGAGCGCCAGACAAGGTGTGTGTTTGTGCATGTGTGGTTAGTGTCTCCCGTTGTTCCTTTGTCTGTGTGGAGATTATGGAATTCTGATTATAAAACTGAGCTGAACAGATTGAACATGTGTGTGTATTTGAGAGAGAGATTAATTAAAATGAGACGTGAAAAGCAGATCGAGTGTTGATGTTTTTAAAGAGCCACTCCCAACACCTGAGAATACCAATTTGGCACGTGTGAACGTGTGTGTGTGTTCCTTTATAGCATTAATGAGAAGGCTGCCAGGCAGGTGCTGGCAATAAACTCCAGTCGTGATTATGTCAGCAGTAGCGTATGTCTGTATGCGTGGTTTTTAGAGTGCTTTCTGAACGTTCTGGACCTGCTGATTAAGCTTACTGGAACATTTGATTTTGACCAGGAGTAAATGAAAGATGTGTAATGTTCATGTGTTTGTGTGTGTCTTGTTTCAGAGTCTCTCTGAAATCTGTGTGTGTGGGAGGTTGTCAGGGTTTCTCTGATGCTTTGTCAGGGCTGAGCTTTGATTGCTCTCTTTGAGGTCCCAGTCGGTCCATTTCCCTTCAGTGCAGCAGTTCCAGGAAGAAGGCGAAGAAGACAGATGAAGGCACTGGAAAAAGAGATGTATGGAGAGAGATGAGACAAGCGTGCGATGGAGAGAAATACAGCTGAAGGAAAGGGATTGTGTTGAGAGGGAAGGATGGAAGGGTAATGAAATAGCTGAAGCAATGAAATGGTGGAGGTTGTTTGGAATCAATGAATGAGAAGAACAAGATTGAAGAGAGGTGGAAGGACAGAATGAGGAAGGAGAAAGGCATTTGATAGACTATATGGGTGATCTTTTGGCTATTTAAACGTGCTTGAAAATGTTTAATCCCTTTTAAAATGTTTTTTACATGCCTGGAAAATCTGACCATGACCTTAATAAACCTCCAAGTATATTTTTATTTTGTGCTTGAAGCCAAAATTAAATCTGTTCATCATATAAAGCAATCATGTTTGTGCAGAAGACTTTGATTAAACTGCTTGATTTATATGGATTATTTTTACAATGTCTTTAAAAACTTTGTGAGGCTTGAATGTTTTGGTTGAATGCACTTTCAATGGTACAGATATTTCTCAGGTTTCATTAAAAATATCTTCATTTGTGTTTTCAATTTTAAGTGAATTATCTGAACTATTGTCATTTTCTCATTTAAAATCATCCTATGGCTCCCCTAAATGAAGCATCAACCATATATTTCTGTAAAAGTGAGGGCACATAAGGGAGCATTTTATATATATATATATATATATATATATATATATATATATATATAAATGTGTGTATGTGTGTGTGTGTGTATATATGTGTATATGTATGTGTGTGTGTGTGTATATATATATATATATATATATATATACAGTACAGTATGTATATATATATACAGTATATATACATACAGTACCGGTCAAAAGTTTGGAAACATTACTATTTTTTATGTTTTTGAAAGAAGTCTCTTATACTCATCAAGCCTGCATTTATTTGATCAAAAATACAGAAAAAAAAACGTAATATTGTGAAATATTATTACAATTTAAAATAATGGTTTTCTGTTTTAATATACTTTAAAATATAATTTATTTCTGTGATGGCAATGCTGAATTTTCATCAGCCATTACTCCAGTCTTCAGTGTCACATGATCCTTCAGAAATCATACTACATTTGTTGTACCACGAACAAAAAGGGCTTCAGGGATTTGCCACTATATAATTCATTTTAGGTACATAAAACGGGCAATCTTTGGTCTTATTAATCTATTACTCGTTCGTGAGCAAATCGAATTGTGCTATGTTAAATTTGATAATGTTATTTATATATATATATATATATATATATATATATATATATATATATATATATATATATATATACGGTTCAGTATGTGCTATGTTCAGTAAAAAATAGGACAATTGTCAAATAAAGATAAAGAAAATAAAAACAAATAATCTGATTACAAGAAACAGCACAAATAAATACATGAGAGCTAAGATACAAATAAACAATGCTTTACAGGTTTTTCAGGTATCTAAAAGCTTTCAGGTACAGAAATTGAATAAAGTAATCAAATATAAAATAACACTGCATATAAACTTCTTTGAATAATTAAATAAAGATGAAACATTATTGAAGTTACAAAAGCTATTCAGTCAAGAGTGATTTCTTTGTCCTTTGTCATTTGATTAACATTAAAAACAGAGAGCAGGAATATTAGACTGCTGTCCCTTTAAGACATAATTCAAAGATCCAGTACACTGATACTGATACACATGCGTTGTCTGTCTCATTTTTCTCTTAAGACATAACCGACTATGTTTGTTAGGATACTCGCTAAGATGGGCATGTTGACATAATTTTTGTGTGAATTTGTCCGTTCAGGTGCAAGACTTGAAAAAGAATTTGCACGAGAGTATTTGCACGCTGTGATGCGGCTCTCCATGTACGTGCTTCGAATGAGTACACACACAAATCTCCACACAGTGCGAGTATTCTTTCGCATCTTATGGATGAATGTTTAAAATTGACAAGGTTTAAATGAGTTTAGTTTAAACACAGATAGCAATGTGAGCTGTTTGTCTCACCCGGGTGATGACGGCGTAAATGACTGCTCATAGAGCATACGGCTCTCGCGTTGAACATTTGTTTACAGTAACTGTTTTGTCCATGTTCTTTTGATCATTGCTGTTGTAACGTACTGGGAAACCAAAATGCATATCCATAGACTGAAACATACATTAGCTGAATCCGTCTGTCTGTTTTACACATTATTGTTTTCAACAAAACCATATTATAAATCGTTGTCAGATTTGGGATGCACGCGGTGCAAGCGCATGCCAAACGGTCGGTGGAGAACCGTTCATTTTTTTTAATTTTTTTTTTACAGAGAACCATTCCACCCCTAATATATATATTTATTGTCTATTTGTCATCTCTCATGTCTATATATACACACATATGTGTATGTATACGTATGTGTGTGTATATATATATATATATATATATATATATATATATATATATATATATATATAAAATATATATATATTTGTCTTTTTGTCATCTCTCATGCCTTCATCCCAGAGGCATATATACATGTGTACATGTATATGTATTTGTATATATATTTGTCTTTTTGTCATCTCTCATGCCTATATATACACATGTGTGTATGTATATGTGTGTGTGTGTGTGTGTATATATATATATATATATATATATAATATATATATATATATATATATATATATATATATATATATATATATAGTCTTTTTGTCATCTCTCATGCCTTCATCCCAGAGGCAAATACAGTCACTTGTCAAACCAGACACTGGATGAGAAAGAAGGTCAACCTGCAGCATAGTAATATCCATTATGAACACACAGAAACGTTCATATACTGTGTTACAAATGATCTCCCACACACCAGAATTCAAAATTCACCAGAATACTTAAACTCACAAGGGTTGGTTGGTTGGTTGGTTGGTTGGTTGGTTGGATGGATGGATGGATGGATGGATGGATGGATGGATGGATGGATGGAACTTTATTTCTGTCTGTCTATCTAGCTGGCTGTCTGTTTATCTATTGATCTATCTATCGATCGACAGGTCTATCTGTCTGTCTGTCACAAATTATTGTTAGAAAATGTTGTGTAACAAAGTATTTTCAAAGATTATTTCAGACCCCTAGCAAGTTTTCTATTTCCCTTGTACTCGGACACCAGTAATATCAACAGCTCGATATCTATGTGAAATGACTGTTCTGGAAAATTGCTTGCTTTGTCACACTTTTCACCTTTATCCATATATGGAATTTACAGTAGGCACACAGCAGTGTGTTTGTCCTTTTTCATATTCAACACTTTGAGAGCTCTCCACCAATGTAATAAAATCATACACCATAGTTTTCTCACAAAGGCGAACTTTTCATACAGCGCCTCCGTATACTGTATGACTCACCCTGAGATGCCATTACAAACTAGCACATTCAGTAGTACAACACATGAATACATATGCAGATATGCTGTAGTGTCTCTTTCTTATAGAAGCAACTAAATCTTCCTTAAACAAACAGACAAAATAACATGTCTATAAGTTTATACTATAGCTGCAGTAAAAACTGAAAATAAAGCATGGTTACCATAGTATCTAATGCTGGCTCTTCCACAGAGGTGTATGAGCCTTTTTAGTAGAGTGGAAAATTGTTCATAGCAAAGTATGATCGAGAGACTGTTACTGGCATTAGATGTGCCCAGACTTCATACTCTGTGTTTAGCCTGTTTGCTAACATTATGGAGTTAATAATAAGCCCACCGTGGTGACAGAGGCGATGATTAGCCACTGACGTGCTTTCTGTGTCTGTATTTGCTTTTATCCCTGTCACTCTCCGTAGCCTTCGCTTAGCAGGTGTCCGGTTTAGATAGGGAAACAAAAGAAAAAAGAAAAGAAGAGTGAATGAGGACTAGAACTGGCTTATAATGGTATTCTGTTTTGAAGACTGCTAATAAATGGCAGAAGAAAGAAGACAGAAAAACAGTGAAATGAAATTAGTTGATGCTGAAAAGTTGGTTTGTCAGGGAAAAAAAAAAAGGGAATGATGGACTGGGAGTGGATGGGAATGAGGAAAGGGAAATATGAGTGAGATCAGAGAGGGAAGGAGAAGATAAAGATGCAAAGGATGTCTTCAAAGTGAAGCTGGAGAGAGAAGGATAGATTATGCCGTTTGATTCATGCTGTTTTGTTAAATGCACATTGATTGCTCAGGCTGTAACGAGGTCCCTGCAGAAAATATACACATTAATGAATGATTCTGGACAGGCCAGTACTGCTAATGAGTGGGGGGAGGGGTTGTTTTACGGTTTTTACACTGTTCTTTATATCTCACTGTGTGGTATGACCCATGTTACTGCATAACTTCAATTATTGGCATGAAGTGGTGTATGAAATTTACGTTAAAGGGATACTTCACCCAAAAATGCATTTATTTATGCTCATGTCATTCCAAACCTGTATGACTTTTCTTCTGTGGAACGTTAAGATATTTTGAAGAATGATGTAACTAAACAGTTTTGGTAAACATTGACTTCCATTGTCAATGGAATATCAAATTATAAGAAATTCGAACAGCTTTGGAGTGACGTGAGGGTGAGTAAATTATGACAGAATTTTCATTTTGGGGTGAACTATCCATTAAATGACAGGTGTAACAGGGGCCATAAAACCCTAAATTTAAAGATGTTGACCTAGTACTCTGCAAACAAAATCAAAAACAAAATGACCAAACTTTAGCAGTCGTGTGCAGATAAATTGTTTCATTTATCTCTGAAAGGGAAAGCACTTTGAAGCAGTAAAAAGCTTTTAACATTATTAATTTGTCTTTTATTCACTGTTGTTTTTGTTGTTGTTTTTTTGTTATTGTAATTAATTGCTCATTTAACTTTAATTTTAATTATTATTAATAATTAGTTTTCCTACCTTTGCCCTGATATACTTTTCATTTCTGTTTTCTTTGTTTTTCAGCTTGCTGTTCTGACAGAACTCACCCATTCTCATGGCAATGAGAGAGCCGGTCTGACGAATCCTGCCCCTCCAGGAACCGGAAGTATTTATCACAGCGAGAACTTCCAGTTAAAGCTTTCTCCTCCACCACTGGTGGAGGAGTAGATGACTCCGCCCACTGTTAAAAATCTTAATAAAGCACTACCATGTCTGTACAGAACTCATGTTTGAGATTTTGTGTTTTAACAAACTAGCAATGCTTTGTTAGTTACCACACTACTCCAGTTCTTGCAGATGATACAAATTAATTGACACTACATCTGTTAATTGAGTTAACAATTAGTTAATATATGTGACCCGTGCTGGCAAAATTAGTCGCAATGAGCACATTTTCAAAAATTAGTTATTGTTATTCTCACATTCTCTATTAAAAAACCTTCAAAATGATGTATGATTTATTGGAATCCAGAAAAAATGACTGAGCTACACCTGTTTAAAGTCGATAGAAAAATCGAGTTAAAGTTTTCTGAAGGTTACAAACAAAATCTCCTAGCAACCATACCGTAAAATCCCTGGTAATAACACCAAATTTGGTACAAACTAAGTCAAAACCTATATCTATAAGAGAAAAATACAGTATAGTCAACATTTGAAGTTGACCAAAAAAGTTCATAAAAGTTGTCCTAAGAACAAGGTTTTAGGACAACTATGATGAAAGGTTTTGATCCACTTCAAATGTTGACTATACTGTATATTCAACTTTTTTCCATGATTCCACAATTGTTTGGTTAATAATATATAGGCTGTCTGTTTCATTAATATTAACCAAACAATTGTGGAATCATGGAAAAAAGTTGAATATACAGTATAGTCAACATTTGAAGTTGACCAAAAAAGTTCATAAAAGTTGTCCTAAGAACAAGGTTTTAGGACAACTATGATGAAAGGTTTTGATCCACTTCAAATGTTGACTATACTGTATATTCAACTTTTTTCCATGATTCCACAATTGTTTGGTTAATATTAATGAAACACAGCCTATATATTAAGACCTAATGTATCACATGGATCTAATATAATGTTACACATCAGATGTTTTTCCCCAACAGTTAAACAAACGTTCACTTAAGACATAACAGATAATGTTTGCGTGAATACTCGGCAAGACAGATTTTTTAAAAATACTGTAATTCTGTGTATATGTGTAGTCTATATTGGGATTGCGGCGTCTTTGCGCGCGCTTCGGATCTGTCATTCAGCGAGAGTAAGATTGTTTTGTTTATATCAGCATGAGTTACAAAATTACATTTCATTGGTTCAGACTCACGCCATTGAGAATTTGCTATGAATATTCACAAAGTTGGAATGCTGCGCTTTACAATGATAACAAACTCGTGCTGAGAGGAAGCGCCAGTCATCCAGAAGCGAGCAGAGAAAAACATTTTTCATGGTCAAAGGAAAGGTACTGCTTTCAGAAAACATATGAATATAGTTACTTTAAAATGTTCAGTTGCTTTTTGGAGCATTGGGATCGCTAGCTGACAGCTTAATGAACTCATTTTAGTGAAAAATTCAATTTTGACGTTTTGCCTGTAGCTCAAAATTAGCCTGTGCGCATTCTGACTCATTTTGTCAGCACGGGTCACATATGTTACTTCCACAAGTATCAGAAATGGGTTACACTTTGTGTCCTTGTTAGTGTATTTATACAAATAGGTACTGAGTAATATTAATTAACATGTACCTACTATATTTGGTTTGGTTTAGGGTTAGTTGCATGTAATTATGCATAATTTGTTGTTGTTGTTGTTATTATTATTATAGTAAGTACATATAAGATGTGTAACAGGGACACTATAAAATACCCAGAAATGTTAAATGGATTAAAATCATTTATATTGTTAAACAGAACCAAATGGCCCATAGTCTTTACACTTGGCCCGTGGCTCTGTAATTAGTAGCTTAACTAACCAAGGCAAATAAAGAGAAAGATTGTGTAAAAAGATAAAAAGATATCCACTGAGGCAATGTTAACTGTTCATGAGAGAGATTCATTGGATCCATTGGCCGTGGGAAGAAGCTGCTCTTGTGCTTTGGTTCTCTGTAGCGCCTTTAAAGCTCAAAGAGATTGTGGTCTGGTGTGTGAAGTCTGTATTTTTTTTCTTTCTTTTACCTTTCTTCAGAAGTGTACAAAACATGGACTATGGTTAAGAGGGCACCAACAATCTTCAGCAATCCTGATGGTCCATTGTGACCTTTTTGCCAAATTTGGTCATTGAACAAAACCAGATAATATTCAGTATTATGTCAGCAGGTTGAACATTCTCATCTGGCAAAGAAAGTGCATCCACCACGCATCTAGATCAGTATCACTGATTCCAATACAATTACTTACACAGCACACAGTGAGATGTGTGTGCTAGAGAACAGATACACAGAGAGTTCTTCAAGCAATAAAGAGCAGGCGTTGTTCCCCTACAGTCTCTGAGAAAGGATTGTTCTCTCTTCAAAAGCTCATTTCAGTGTCCTAAACAGTGTAAGGCACAGAGGTGCACCGCAAACACTGCTCTGTTGATGCAGCTGTGAGTGCATTTTGTGTAGATACATTGATAGTTATAGTGACTTCCTGTTGGTTCCCATCAATTAGCACAGGACATGGAAACAAACACAGCCACAGCTAGAATGCCTCTAGAAGTAACACTCTGCAAGTTCTTTTCCACCTACACTTCTATACATAGAGCATTAATGTTCCCTAAACTGTTCAGCAGCTGCCTGACTGCTTCCACCTCACTTTCCACATTTAATACACACGTATGCACTTGAACAACCTGGATAAAAGGCAATTTCTAAGTGTGCCGGTGAGTGTTTATATGTGTGGGCAGTGGAAGAGAGTGAATCAAAAGGATGAAGTGTTTTTCGATGATGGCTTTAAATCCCTCTGATTGTGCTGAGCCTCGGCCTGTGTCTCTAAAGTGCTGTAGGAAACCTGATAAATGCATTCGGGGCAAGAAATTATTACAGGTCATTCGTGAAAAGTTTTCCAAAGTGGCCTTTCATACTCTCAGTTGCACGTTATGAGGTTAACCATTTTTAAAGCATTTGTGAGGTGTAACGTATTTAATTATTTATTTATTTTTTAAAAAGATATATAGTCCTGTTTTTTTCTGTATATGCTAACAATACATGGATGCTTTGCCTGCTACATTAAGATGTTTGATATATAAGGTTGGTTAATAGTGTAATCTCACTGAATGCATAAATATTGAAGCCTTTTAAAAGAGCACATCCTCATTACCACTACAAAAAGAAAGTATGCATTTAAAAACACTTGTTTATTCCAGCTAGACATGTTTCATGAGCCTTTTTCATTCAAAGGATCTCCTCTACTCTGTAAAGCACAGAGAGAAAGGAAGCGAGAAGAACCGGCATCATATTGCACTGTATTGATTTTGTTTTGAGGAGAGTACTTCATACTAATACAAAAAAATACAAAAAATAAACTGTTGGGCACAAAATCAAGTGCAGAGAGCTGTGAAGTGCAGTGTTTGTGTTTCTTATTTTAAAAAGCATTAAGTAGACTTCTGCTTCAAGTGCAGGCTTTCAAGGGCATATTTTTTAAAAAGCAATTTGCTGACTTTCCATTCCACTGTTTTTAATTTTCGGGACAAAAATTATTAGTTTGACAAGAGGAATTTCTTTTTTGGCCTTAAATGGGAATACATAATTTTCTGTGGAGGATGTCGTGGTATGGAATTTGATTTTTTGAATATTAATTTCCTTTTAATTGAGCCTAATTCAGTGATGAATATTAAAAGCTGTTTACCCCTCTTAAAATGCAATGGGTGTTCTCAAGATTCCCAGGTGGACAAACGCAATGCCTGAGTGAGGTTGACAGTGCTTTTGAATGATTATTGGTGCACATGAGACTATACAGTTCATTTTCACAGACTTGGCAAGGTGTTTAATGCTAACACCTCACAAAATAGGAGATACATTTTAATAGAATGCTAACAAAAATTAACTCAAATAGAAGTTTTTATGCTCTACATTATAACAATAGATAGAGGCTATCTAATGTGAAACGAAACTAAAACAGAACATACAACCCGAATTCCGGAAATGTTGGGACGTTTTTTAAATTTGAATAAAATAAAAACTAAAAGACTTTCAAATCACGAGCCAATATTTTATTCACAATAGAACATAGATAACATAACAAATGTTTAAACTGAGAAATCTTACAATTTTATGCACAAAATGAGCTCATTTCAAATTTGATGCCTGCTACAGGTCTCAAAATAGTTGGGACGGGGGCATGTTTACCATGGTGTAGCATCTCTTCTTATTTTCAAAACAGTTTGAAGACGTCTGGGCATCGAGGTTATGAGCTTCTGGAGTTTTGGTGTTGGAATTTGGTCCCATTCTTGCCTGATATAAGTTTCCAGCTGCTAAAGAGTTTGTGGTTGTCTTTGACGTATTTTTCGTTTAATGATGCGCCAAATGTCCTATATAGGTAAAGATCTAGACTGCAGGCACTCTTCTACGACGAAGCCATGCTGTTGTAATAGCTGCAGTATGTGGTTTTGCATTGTTCTGCTGAAATACACAAGGCCTTCCCTGAAATAGGCGTTGTCTGGAGGGGAGCATATGTTGCTCTAAAACCTTTATATACCTTTCAACATTCATAGTCCTGCCAAAACATGCAAGCTGCCCATACCGTATGCACTTATGCACCCCCATACCATCAGAGATGCTGGCTTTTGAACTGAACGCTGATGACACGCTGGAAGGTCTCCCTCCTCCTCAGCTTCCGTGATTTCCAACAAGAATGTCAAATTTGGACTCGTCTGACCATAGAACACTTTTTCACTTTGAAACAGTCCATTTTGAATGAGCCTTGGCCCACAGGACACGACGGCGCTTCTGGACCATGTTCACATGTGGCTTCCTTTTTGCATAATAGAGCTTTAGTTGGCATCTGCAGATGGCACGGCGGATTGTGTTTACCGACAGTGGTTTCTGAAAGTATTCCTGGGCCCATTTAGTAATGTCATTGACACAATCATGCCAATGAGTGATGCAGTGTCGTCTGAGGGCCCGAAGACCACGGGCATCCAATAAAGGTCTTCAGCCTTGTCCCTTACGCACAGAGATTTCTCCAGTTTCTCTGAATCTTTTGATGATGTTATGCTCTGTAGATGATGAGATTTGCAAAGCCTTTGAAAACAATGTTCCTCAATGTCAAATTGCAAAGTATTCCACAATCTTATTACGCACTCTTTCACAGATTGGAGAGCCTCTGCCCATCTTTACTTCTGAGAGACTCTGCCTCTCTACGACATCCCTTTTATAGCTAATCATGTTACAGACCTGATATCAATTAACTTAATTAGTTGCTAGATGTTCTCCCAGCTGAATCTTTTCAAAATTTCTTGCTTTTTCAGCCATTTGTTGCCTCCGTGCCAACTTTTTTGAGACCTGTAGCAGGCATCAAATTTGAAATGAGCTCATTTAGTGGATAAAAAGTGTAAAATTTCTCAGTTTAAACATTTGTTATGTTATCTATGTTCTATTGTGAATAAAATATTGGCTCATGTGATTTGAAAGTCTTTAAGTTTTATTTTAATTTTATTTTAATTTAAAAAATGTCCGGAATTTGGGTTGTATATGTTATAGGCTATACTGTTCAAAAGTATAAAGTACACTTTCTGGTTGTCCACCGTTAGTGTCCATCATGTCCATCATGGGGAGTTAATGTTTAACAGCTTTTTGGCTTTGATTGCCATTCAAGTACTGTATAAAGCTGAATCATACCGTATTTTATTGTACATTATATTTGTACACATATTAAAAAAAAAAGACGAATGTGAAATTCAAACATCTTTGGCATGAGCTGTATGATATTGAACATTGGCAGTTGCTAGGTTACACTGATGCCAAGGAAGGAAGATCAAGGCAGGGCAGCTGCTACTGGCCTACAAGCTGAAAGGATGAAGAGCTTCAAGCAGCAGATTTACAATCTCATCCATCCTCAGAATTCCATCATCCATCACTCCATCGTGAGAAACAGATCAAGTGTATCATGGAACAAATGCCCTGCAAAGTCTTCAATACATTGTGTTGTGAGTTTTACTAAACTGTACTTTAAGACGTTTAAGAGGGTAAGTTATAATAGAATGTAATATTGGATATTATTGTCAGGGTTATGTTCTGTTTTCATGGACTTATTTTATCACGTTGTTTCATTTGTTCTCTATGTTCCCGCTTATCTTTCTCCTAGGTTACTGATTTGTTTCCTGTTTGTTTCCATGGTTATCTATGATTTGCACCTGTGTCTAGTTTACATTCTTTTGTGTATTGCTGCGTTCACATCATGTCGTAATTACCGCAAATAAAGCTCTGTATGCTCTCGAATTGCTCTCGCTGAACTTTGATGTCATACATCGATCGGTTTGCACAGCGCTGCTTCAAGTTGAACACACCCTAAATCTGCAGTGGTCAGGTGGTACAGCGGCCAAGTGGTACAAGTTGTAGCTCTCAGAAAATTATACATTTTCATGTTGTAATTACAAGTTCTACAAGCACACGAGGTTCAGAATCAGGTTTTACAGTTCAGAATCATTACAGTAAGTACAACATGGCGTGAACGTACCATATATACAGCCCTGAGTTTCTGTTGTCTCTGGTCGGTTTTTGTCAATGTATAGAGTTTTGATGCCTTATGTTTCTTTTGTGACTGCTCCAGAGATATCCTGTTATTTTTGTGTTTATACTCCATTGTTCTCCTGTTGTTTCTTTGTTTTGTTTATTAAAGACTATTTAAAGTATCTTCATGCATGTAATCTAAAACACACCAGCGCCAGACAATTATATTGCCTAATATAATTTTATAATATAATATAGGAATAAGACAAAGACAAAAAGCTTGCAGTGGTGCAAGTTTTTCACTGAATTTGTTGTCCAAATTAAAGCAACACTATGTAGTTTTTCGACCTTAAAATAATGTCTCTAAAATTATTTCAGTGGTAGAACAACTCTTAAAGGGTTAGTTCACCCAAAAATGAAAATAATGTAATTTATTACTCACCCTCATGTCGTTCCACACCCGTAAGACCTTCATTAATCTTCAGAACACAACTTAAGATATTTTTGTTTAAATCCGATGGCTCAGTGAGGCCTCCATAGCCAGCAATGACATTTCCTCTCTCAAGATCCATTAATGTACTAAAAACATATTTAAATCAGTTCATGTGAGTACAGTGGTTCAATATTAATATTATAAAGCAACGAGAATATTTTTGGTGCACCAAAAAAAAAAATAACGACTTATATAGTGATAGCCAATTTCAAAACACTGCTTCAGGAAGCTTTGGAGCATTATGAATCAGTGTGTCGAATCATGATTCGGATCGCGTGTCAAACCGCCAAACTGCTGAAATCACGTGACTTTGGTGCTCCGAACCGCTGATTCAACACGCTGATTCATAACCCTCCAAAGCTTCCTGAAGTAGTGTTTTGAAATCGGCTATCACTATATAAGTCGTTATTTTGTTTTTTTGGAGCACCAAAAATATTCTCATCGCTTTGAAAAAAAAAAGTTTGATGATGAACGACTATACTCACATGAACTGATTTAAATATGTTTTTAGTACATTAATGGATCTTGAGAGAGGAAATGTCATTGCTGGCTATGGAGGCCTCACTGAGCCATCGGATTTCAACAAAAATATCTTAATTTGCGTTCCGAAGATTAATGAAGGTCTTACGGGTGTGAAACGGCATGAGGGTGAGTAATAAATGACATTATTTTCATTTTTGGGTGAACTAACCCTTTAACCGGACGAATTCTACTGCCACTGCTACCCAAACAACCTCCTAGCGTCTACAACCATACTCTGCAAGTTACACAGCCCCGCCCATCCCTGCCAGCAGAAGAGTGCGACCTGCTTTACGGCATACATATTTTACTCATAGCCTGGGTGGAGTTAGCCAACAGCTAACTATAAGACAAAACGATCTAATACGCAAGTCTCAAAACCATGCAGACAATGTTTTATTCTATTATACAAATGACACCTTTTGCAAACAATGCTACATACGAACTATACAAGCAAAACAAACTAGGCTAACATATGTGATGGAATTTTTGAACTAATTAATTATGAACTAATATTTCTTTTCTCCTACAGGCCTAACAAGCTAACTTTGAAATAGAGAAATAGTCACTAGGACTAATTGTTGTAACAAGTGGAAAAATTCTGCTGTGCTGGCTAGACAGCATCCTTCTAAGGATAAAAAATAGTCTATGAAAATTGTTTTGACCTATTGAGTAATCAGTGAACTATTAACCCGGTGATATTTTTTGATGATCCTGTGATTCAGTTGTTCTAATCTAAATTTACTCCGCCAGTAAGCGGGGCAGAGGAACTAAGTTGTTTTTCTTAAATCTGAACCAATCATATTAAGACTGATGATAATGAGTAATAGATCATGCTATACTGACTGTGAGATGTACCTGAAATCCTATAAAACCTGCTGTATTCCTTTGATCAGGGAGAGATTCTCTGGGATTGATGAGAACTCTCTCGGCCGTGATTAAAACTGGAGTCTCTGGTTATTGCTGCGCAGCAAGTTAGGGAGTACTAGGTTTAAAAGGGTCAAGACGTTGACCGAAATATTATTGGGTGTCGATTAGGAGACGCCCCGGAAGATCAGGTATATTAATGAGTGTCGCCAGTAGACGCTTGGGTGTCGATTAGGAGACGCCCCAGGAAATAGGTATTGAGTGTCGCCAGTAGACGCTTGGGCGTCGATTAGGAGACGCCCCAGTATCAGGCGCATAGGGGAAAAATCTACCACCCATACTACCATTCTTTTTGTCATTGTACTTTTCAATTCTGGAGTAACAATAAATAAAACCATGTAATGATATTTGTAGAACATACTGTAACACGGGCTACTTTACCTGTTCGGTGGACATGGTTTCCAAACGAGGTTTCTGCATTCGCCGGTTCCGTCAGCTTATTCAACAAATTCATGTGTATTGTGCTGCCCATGGGGAAGCTTATACAGCGACAGTATTTACGACACTGATAACAGACAATTGCGCTTATCAACCACATGGGGGAACCGTGAGCAAATGTTCCATGGTGTTGCTTTAAATGACTGAAAATATAAAACACTCCAACTGTAAGTCTTACAATAAAAATGTATGTACTCTATAGTTTTAATTCTCTTCTGTTTTAATTTACCGGGGTAGAAGCTAAGCTGATTCTCATTAAAAGTCAAGTCAAGTCACCTTTGTTTATATAGTGCTTTATACAATACAGATTGTTTTAAAGCAGCTTTACAGTGATGCAAACAGTTCATTTCAGCTGAACAGCAGCTGAAAGAAAATAGTGTCATTGTTCAGCTGAAGTCAGTTCAGTGTTGATTCAGTTCAGCTGTAAAGATCATCAATTATAAAACAGTGACATCATCGTCCAGGCTCAGAAACCAGGCTCATTCAGTGGGCCAGTTCTCCTCTGGCCATTGAACAAACCCGGTGTGATTATGATTCAGGCTGCATCACAAGTCAGAAATCAGATTGTGGAACAGTAACATTCAGATATTTCATCCAGTTCCTTTTGCCTGAAGATCAGATTAATCATAGCAGTATGGAGATGAAGCTGGTCATAGGGTCTGTGCGGAGGACCTGTCTGGTCCTTGTGGTCTTTAGAATAGAAATAGAATTAAAATAGGAACTGATGCAAAAGGCGGATGTTTTTGTGCAAAAATCAAAGTGACTGCATCTTAAATACAATTGAGCATCTTTTTTATATCAATATAACTGCAGAAACACACTATGACTGTTTATCATTTAGGTTTTATTTTAACTGTGGTCAACTGTCACCTGCCACCAATGGAGTACTTAAAACCCAAACTGAATATGTGATATAAAAAAAGCAAATGTCCCTTTTCTAAGAAACTGAGACTATCACTTATCTTCCTATGGTAACCCTAATCACCATATACATATGCAGAACAGATGAACTACCTTAAAGGGATAGTTCACCCAAAAATTAAAATTTGATGTTTATCTGCTTACCCCCAGGGTATCCAAGATGTAGGTGACTTTGTTTCTTCAGTAGAACACAAATGATGATTTTTAACTCCAACCGTTGCCGTCTGTCACTCGTATAATGCATGTCAATGGGAACTCCATCTATAAGAGTAAAAAAAACCACGCACAGACAAATCCAAATTAAACCCTGTGGCTCGTGACGACACATTGATGTCCTAAGACACGAAACGATCGGTTTGTGTGAGAAACCGAACAGTATTGATATCATTTTTTACCTCTAAAACACCACTATGTCCAACAGTTTTGGGTGAACTATCCCTTTAATAGTTTGCCCACTTTGCCTGGAAAACTACAATCCAACCCCCCAAAAAAAAACTTTCAAATAAAACTCACATCATAACTAGTCACAATATTTGAGGCTTCATTTGATTTCTTTTTTATTCTCCTGTGGTTTAACGACTGATTTATGCCTTTCATTGTTGTATGAGAGGCCATCCACTTTAAAAAAATGTTTGTTGAAAATGCATTTTATAATTTCTTCAACATTGTTTTTTACGCAACAGCAGTTAACACAACCAAACGGATTATGATTCATCTGTAATAACACTGACAAACTTGAATTGTAAATGAAGCCGCGCTAGAAGTTTTTGTTGCCCTCATGATTGGGTTGATTGAGCTTTGTGGAGGAGTGTTTGGTCTCCATTCCCTTTTTTCTTCGTTTTTTAATGATCTGACTCAACCACAGCTGGCCTCTCTTGAGTATTTAAACCCCGCCATGTCTCAGCACTGCAGAGCTCTGCTCACACTGTGAATATTCAGTCTACGGAAAGAAAAAGCACTATAGGCTTAACGAGATAGAGAGGGCAATTATGGAGTCTTCACAAGTTGTGAAATTGACTGAATGTGTTTTTAAATAATTGCACTGCCAAGGCTGTTATTGGCTGTGCTGCATTTATTAGTGTCATGTTAATTCCAAAGTCAATGTTGTAATCTGGGCAATTTACCTGAAACCATCCACCCTCGCAATACAACATACAATGAGATGTCTGAGCCTATTGCTGCTGGACATTAAACGAGAAGTGTGAGTTCACTGTTTATCTTGGTGGGCTCTAAATCTCATCAGCGCATGTTGTATGCCTTGGGAATGCTATCATATGAGAGAAACTCCAATATGTTTGGAGAGAATCACTGCTCATGAGTGATCTTCAAGGACCTTTCTTCTGTATTCACAATAGTAATTCATCATCATCATGGACTTATTTGTGTTTAGGGTAAACAAACAACAATTTAAAACACTATCTCTATTCTTCTGTTGGTTATGCTTGATAACTTCCGAACCATATTGTGATCCATAGTCTCCATGCCCCTTATTATTTTATAGGAGATATCCCTCCGCATGGAAATAAGATGATATAAGCTGTTTTTTAGATCACTCTTGTTCACATGAACAAACAAAGAACAATTGTATTAGTATTAACGGACATTAATAAATTCTGATAATTACATGTTAATTCATGTTAGTTAATGCATTAAGGGTTAGTTCACCCAAAAATGAAAATTCTGTCATTAATTACTCGCCCTTATGTCGTTCCACACCTGTAAGACCTTCGTCCATCTTCAGAACACAAATTAAGATATTTTTGATGAAATCAGATGGCTCATTGAGGCCTCCATTGCCAGCAAGATACTTAACTTTCAGATGCCCAGAAAGCTACTAAAGACATATTTCAAACAGTTCATGTGACTACAGTGGTTCAACCTTAATGTTATGAAGCGACGAGAATACTTTTTGTGAAAAAAAAAACAAAATAACAACTTTATTCAACAATATCTAGTGATGGGCAATTTCAAAACACTGCTTCATGAAGCTTAGAAGCTTTATGGATCTTTTGTTTCGAATCAGTGTTTCGGAGCGTGTATCAAACTGCCAAAATCACGTGATTTCAGTAAACAAGGCTTCATTACTTCATAAGTGTTTCGAAATTTCAATGGTTCACCACTGGGGGGCGTGACTTTGGCAGTTTGATACACACTCCGAACCACTGATTCGAAACACAAGATTCGTAAAACTTAGAAATCGCCCATCACTAGATATTGTTGAATCAAGTACTTATTTTGTTTTGTTTTTTGCGCACAAAAGTATTCTCTTCGCTTCATAACAGTAAGGTTGAACCACTGTAGTCACATGAATTTGTGTTCTGAAGATGAACGAAGGTCTTATGGGTGTTGAACGACATGAGGGTGAATAATAAATTACAGAATTTTCATTTCTGGGTGAACTAACCTTTTAACAAATGTTAAATGTTTTTGGAAAGTGTTACCGAAAAATGTTATGCTGAACATTTCATGAAGATAAATTATTGTTTAATTGTAAGAATATTGTGCATGCACATGGGTGATCACTAAACAAGAAACAGTTTTTAAAATTACTGTAATTACTTATGATGAGTCATGTCTAATAGATGAAAAACTTTTAGTAAATCTATGCTTTTTGTGGTCACATTTAAACCAGGGTTGGGCAAAATTCAGAATTTAAGCACCTAGAAAAAGTCCCTTACATCTGTTATGGTAACAAATTCATTATATAATCCTACGTATCTCATCCACAGTGACAGAGAACTTTGTGTTTTCATTTTTTGTTTCTGCATATTCAAATTGGTCATGGAATGAACAAAAATAAAAGGGGGGGAGCTGGGGTCAATGATAGTTATGCCACTGGCTCACTTGCACTTCAAAAGTTGGAATTTGACTCGAATTGGCCAAATAAATTAAAAGTGCTTCTTTATATTAAAATGTAAACTTATCTTAAACAGTACTGCGTATAGGGATACATCATAGGAGTACTAACTTCTGGTAAGAAATATATTTGAATAACACCAAAAAGGATACAAATGGCACCTCAATGTAATATTATTTTAACATGTTAAGTCAATTTCATAAAATGGACCGAACACAATAATGCAGTCACCTTCATTTAGAGGTGTCTCTCAGCACATAAAGCTGCCTTTATTTATTTTATTTTATTTTATTTTTTTATCTTTTTTTACAGTGGCAGTCCAAATATTTTAATTAAAGAGAAACCCATTTTAAGCTCAAAGAAAAAAATCTGCTTTTCACAGTGATGCATTTGTATGCCAGTTGATGTATTTTTTTTTTTTTTTTTTTGCCTTGGGTCAGCTTGGATTAATTAGCTGGATTGTTGGATTGTAGACTGAGAAACATTGGATGTTTCTCAGTCTAGCTCTCTTCCTGCTGTGCTGCACTGTTTGCATGAAGATTAACAACAACAGACCCCCTCAAACTGAATGAACCCCACCACCACCACATTCTGACAATGAAAGAAAAGACTGTTTACTTTCTGCAAATGATGCCAGCCCAGGGGTAATGGTCTAATTCTCCTCTAATGGTTTCAAATAGTGCGCATATCTAATAAGATGAGTTCTGTTATTATACGTTCTGCATTTAAGGACCTAAAACTGAAAGTGCACTTTAGTTTACTTATTTCTAATTTCAGAGATGAGAGTCTTCTCTCTCTCTCTCTCTCTCTCTCTCTCTCTCTCTCTAGGATACCATGTAGCTTTATTTGTTTACGTCTCTCTCTCTTCCGATCCCCAGATACACATCTTCTTGACAACCTGTAGGGATGAGTGCATGCTGGATCCAAAATTTCTGTTTGCTCATTAGTATGTGTTTCCTGTGTACTGTATTATTGAGAGGATTCTTCAGATCTGTGCACAATGACATGAGAATTACAGTCAGCAGGTTCTCCCATTACTTCGAGTGTTTCCATGTTGTTATGCACTGCCCTAGTCATTCTATTCACTAAATGCAATCCCCTGCATTTATAAGTCTGTGCTCTGTTGCAGGTCTGCTCTAGTTGCATTGCATCATTCATTTTATAACATGTGAATGCAGAGGCCTAGCATGTTAATTTATGTAGTATCTACAAAGAAAAAGTGATGACAAAACCACACTGCTTTTCAAAAATTTGGGGAATTCTTTTAAAGAATTCAATACTTTTACCCTCTACGGGATGTTGTCATTTATAAATGACGCTAAGAAAATTTAAAATACTATAAAAATGTTTAAAAATACATTTAAAATCTATAAATAAAATTAAAATCTATTTACCATGTGCTTGACATTTTTGGCAACAAGGAAGTGAAGGAGAAATTAGCACATGTTAGGTCACATGCTGTCAAGGCTCCAAATAAGTTCATTTTAGACTAGAACAAAGTATCATTGTATATCCAAATATGCTTTCTAAAGTTTTTGGTAATTTTTCATGCACATTTTGTAAAAGTATAGTAACTCAAAGACCAAAAAATCTGATAATCGACAAAGTCCTTTTAGGGGATAAATACTTTCTGTGTAGCTGGCATTATTGTTCAGGACTGGCAGGCAGTATAATAGCCTTTATTAGTTTGATGTTAGTAAGTTTTATAGAAAACAGAGAGAAAAAGCTCTACCTTTTCCAGAAAGTACTGATGATAGTGATGGCAGTGCATCAAAAAATAAGGTCATAAGAAAGGAAGAAGTTGAGGATCAAGGAGGATAGAAGAAGGGAGGGTGATGACAGAGATGAAGAATATAAGTAATCAATTGTTGTGGAAGTCAGGCATTTTTGTACATTACCCAGTTCAGAAGTTGTGATCAATACTACATCCAGAGGTCAAGAAAGATGCCACTGCCTGTTTACCTCACAACACTGAAAAGCAAATGCTCCAAAAATGATGACTGTACAGGTCAAAATTGAGTTACGTGTGGAAAGTGTGGGGTATATTGAAAAAGTTTTTGTTGATTTTCACTTGTGCTACAGTCATTGATTTGGAATTCCAAGAAAGAAAGAAACAATGTTAATTTTTTTTTCAGGCAGTGAAGTTGCATCTGAATTTCTTTTCAGATTTTTTTTTTTTTAAATGGTCATGCAGTACGAGAACATATGGAAGCATGTTTTCAGCAGAGAGTTATAAATGTGCAAAACTTGGAATTTCAACTTTATTTATTATAATTGCAAATAATATCAAAATTCCTGTAACTGAGTTGGTTTAAATCTATAGTATGATATATTCAGTGTTGGGGGTAACACATTACAAGTAACTTGAATTACGTAATCAGATTACTTTTCAAGTAACTATTAAAGTAATGCAAGTAACACTTTTTTCAATTTACAACAAAATATCTAAGTTACTTTTTCAAATAAGTAACGCAAGTTACTTTTTCACATTTATTGACTGACAGCTCTCCTGTCCCCATGTTGAGAAATAAAGTGCAGAGGTGTTGTGTGTGCTGTGTGTAAATATGATGGTTATTGTAGTTCTAGATTAAATGTGATCATACATTTACTCATCTCACTTGCATGAAAACATTCAGTATTCCTCAAAATAAATAAAAACAGTATAATGCAAACTCAGAATTTTATGGAAACCTGTAATAATAAACTATATTACATTTCACAAATATACTTTTCAATATGCTTTATGTATTTAATCTCACTTTATTAACCAGTGTCTTTGCTGCTGACCTTCAATGATCTAATTCAACCATACTAAGTAAAAATGACTTTAGATTAGATTTAGAAATAAGAGTGTTGAACTTTCTTCTCCTGTATCCTATTTTTCTTTAATCAGCGCAGCTGAAAGGTTTGTTTGAGCTGCGCCCTCTACTGTACAGGTGTAAATATGCTTTTCCTTCAGCCTGAGGCTTATTCATTTAAATTTTGGTGTGAAATAAACTGTCCCAGCAGGCAACTTTGTCCGATACCATTCCTCCCTATCCTTCACTGCCACTTCTATGGCTATAGGTCCGTCTATGGACACTTGGGGACACTTAATATTCAGCAGTATAATTGATTTGACTGTACTGATACTATTTGATGAGAATTGAATTGAGCTGGATGATGACCACTGTTTTCTGCAGAGCTGCTTCCAGGTGGATGCTGGTGGTGGTTGAGGAGATTCCCCCTTCCGTATGTAAAGCGCTTTGAGTACCCAGAAAAGCGCTATATAAATGTAAGGAATTATTATTATTATTATTATAGCTTAATTTAACTAATTTCATAATTGATAAACTTGATGAACACTCCACAATTATTCCACAATTTTTTTATATAAAAAAACACTGAGCAGAACTGAATTCTGACTTTTATAAATTATGACTTTTCCAGTTCTAGAAATCACACTTTCTACCTCATAGAACCTGTAAGACTTGATTTTCCTGCTAAGACAAAAACTGAGATCAAGCACCCTGCAATAAAGCAATAAAGCTTATCTGGAGAGAAGATCTCAAAGAAATAGCATAGGACAACGCCTTGCCCTCACACATCTACAGGAGGCAATAGCCCTCCCCCCAAAACACACACACCCTCCTTCCTTTCCCCCTGACTCAAGTCACTGAAAGTTCTCCAAGAAGTATAATGTATCTGGTGTATCTATTGTTTATTCCTTTCATGTTTGGTATCATTTTAAATGTCTCAGTGCGATTGGTAAAATGGTCTCAATTTCACAGCAGTCACTGGTATTATGAAGAAGACTGAAAACTAAGGAGAATTCTGTCCTCCTTTTGGGTGGTGTCACTTCTGAAAACCCACTCCTCTCCCCCCAAAACAGGTGTTGGTGTAATAAAAATTTACAATCCTTTTGTTCTGGTCTTGGTATATAAGGTAAAGTGCAAAGCAGTCAGGGGGGATTTTCTGTAGCCAGAAGCCCCCACACAGTGGTGGACAAGTGTCTTCAAACACTAATCCACCACTGTGTGCATGTGCATTTCAGTTGATGTTATGCATTTATTATTTCTGAATTGGCTTCTAATTGTCCAACTATGTAATTGGCATGATACATTTTTACTTGACAAATAAAATGTTATATTTGGTTTATTCTGTATTATTTTTGATTCATTATTTCTAGTAGATTAAAGCGAAGGTATTACCGCAAATCTGTGTTCAGGATTGATCATACGGAAGGTTTAATAGATGGAGCATAGGGCACATCAATTAAGTCCATTTCGATTTCTGACTATCGCTGCCTTAAATAAGTTGCAGTTTTCGTAAATATATAAAAACTATGCTTTTTGTTACGAGTAAGCAGAGCGCGACCGACTTAAAGGTAGATATTTACCCTGCATCCAATGTTTAAGGTCAGAACTGACGAGTTTGTGTCCGGGAAGAGCACTCAAGTCGGCCGAAGTGACTTTTCTAAAGCGATACCGGGACTGCAGTGAACGAATAATTGAAGATATAAGATAATCAGAATAATCAAAAATCTAAATTAATGCATAACCAATGATTCATTTCTAATTGGAAACACAACCTAAGAATGAGAATCATTTGAAATTGGAGTCAGATTAAACGAGTGAAATTAAATAAACTTCACAGATGCGCTGAAAAGGCATACACGCGTTAACCTTCGCCCAGGCCGTCGGATTCCGTTTTTGGGCCGATGCGGGGTTCCTTACAAACCCTTGGACCCCTGGTTCATCAAAGGAAGAAAGAAAGAAACAGTTGTTAAAGTATGATTTAGCTTATTGTAGAGCTTGCTTTGTTTTATTTTATATCAATTTAAGTCATCTTGAGGGCTCTTTGGAAGTTTGCTGAAGCCCTGAGCTCAAGGCTTAAGGCATAATCCATCCTTGGTTTTGTTACATTGCACTTGTTTGCAGTGTTTTACATAGCTTGTCGTCAATGTAGCGTCTGGACCAATCAGGCACACAATTATTCATTATATTTAATGAATTACCCATAAACTCACTCTATCAAAGTTCTGTGAACCCATCCCCCTAAAACTGCAACTAGCATCCCAAACGTAGCTAACACACAGGCAGAACTAGGTGTCCTGTTACAGATACATGGTACTTTTACGATCAGAAAGAATTTTGCAGAGACTAGTGACTCTGACTTCATTCTTTCTAAGAAGGACAAATAAACTCTCTTAATCCTATGTATTCTCTATATAACCACTTGGGAAATGTATAAACATGTATCCAATTTTCCCATCTCATGACTTTCCTTTTATAGGCTTTATTCTATGTATTAATTCTCTCCTTTGAACTATTTTGGTATTAATGTTCCAGAGTTGCAAATGTACAGTTAACTGAAATTACACTGGTAGCATGTTTGGTATCTACGGACTCTAACTTTCGTTTCCTATTTGGTAATTTATGTTACATGTTACTAAATCTGTGACACATTAGTATTATAACAATCTAGAAGGTTCTTCTCTCATTCATCCAATCCAGTTTCTTATGCTAGTATCCTGCCAAAGTCAAAAAGACTCGTATAGTTCCCTCCGAGGGGGCAACTCCTTATTGGCTCGGACACCTTAAGAGGGTGTGACATCTTCACCCCTTATATTCACTGATCACAAGATCAAGCTCTCTTCTCTTTTACTGACAAATGCTGATGTTAAGATGATGCTGTGAGAAGCTAGAAGCTTCTAAGGAACCCCCAAGCTTGTGCCAGGCTTCGGCCAAGACCTTCCATTCACCAAAGATCCTCTGAATCCAACTGGTTCTCTTTCATCAAGACAGTATCAGCAAAGATTCAACCGGAGTCTCATTATCTGATACATTGAATATCCTTACCCCTTTTAAAGAAGGGCCTGTTAAAACTAAACTGATGGTTTGCTCAAAGCTGTTGATCTGCTGAATTTCAAACAATGCTGTAACTTCTTGCTTTCCTATACTCTGCTTCAACTCTCTCTTTCCCTTGGTAAACTGTATGCATGTATGTGTGTGAATGTTAGAGTAATTAAGTGTTTAGTCTAGTTAATAAAGTCTTGTTCATGTCACACGTAAAGTTGTCCGTGTTTCACGCTCCTATACTGGAGTCCCTATTCATGCAGATCCTGACTACAGGCTCTGAGTAGTACTGTACAATAAGATTGTTATTTCCCATAACCTGGAAATGAACATTTCTTAGAATTAATAAACAATTAACACTGTGTGTTCATTGGACAACAGGTTAATTGATTGTAATATTAATTTTATTACATTAAGTTAATTATATTAACTGATCCAAATATTTATAATTAATTATAACTAGTTATGATTAATTATTCATATTTATTTTGAGCTAATTTGCTACATCAATGACTTTTCTTACCTATTAGTCACAAAGACCATTTGTGGTTTTGTTCATGAGAGTTGCACTGCCTAATTCTACAGATGTTATTTTGACAGAGATGAAAGTGTGCAAAGCAACAGGGAAAGATTTGTGGTTATACTTCATTTTTTCAGGCTTGTATTCCATGGAGCCGTTCCGTTTTAGTATACCCATCTGTTTTCCAAGTAGGCATAAGTCTCTCTGCTTCAGTGGCTTCAAGCAGGTTTCTCTGCTAAGTGTTCCTCTAAGATTCCCAAATGTCCTCTTTTCTGATAATGAAGGTGGCAAATTGAACTTGAAATTCCCTAGGATTATCTAGGATTAAAAGGCCAATGCAGTTAGCCTTTAACAGCTCGAGAATCACACAAAAACTTTTCACTTGTGCTAGAAGTTTGGAAGCATGGTTAAAGTTTCTGAGATGGTAGTTTCTGAGATCCACTAACATCAGCATATTTTCAGAAAGAAAGACAGAAGCATTTCTTATTTTCAATATTTCTTTATAAGAAAAAAAAATAAGAGGTGAGTTACCATAATTGATATAAGAAAAAGAAGGAGAAAATGGGTATATTTGCTAAACATTTGTGTATCTACAGTATATATTTGTGGCTACAGTATCAGTCCCTGATATGAAACTGCAGAGACAGGGATAGTCATATTCATTCTTTCTGTAACAAGGAGAGAATCACACCTGCACCATCTATAGATTATGGTCCTTCAGTGATGATCAGTTTCCATCAGATTTTCAGCATAACTCTAAATTTGATAATTTTGTTCAGGCAGTGAAGTTACATATGTGCTTATATATTACATAGGTTTGGCAAACTGTAAGCTAGTGTCACATTTTGAGCCATAACTTGAAATAAATCAGGTTGGATCATCAAAAAAGGTTCAATTGGTTTTCATCCAGCAAGTACATCCTTGGCAGTCTCAGCTCGTAGCCCCATAATTAGCAAATATACTGTCATAACTTTTTTTGATTAACACAGTTGTAATCCCTTTAAAAATGTGGAGCAAGACATTGATGTGTGAATTCTCTGTGCAATTATTTTAATTTCACGTAGGACTGTATTCCACCTCAGCAGTGACAGCAGTGGGATCATAGGCTTCATCTGAAATCACACTGAGTAGGTACTTATTTTGAATAAGTAATTACTTCACAACCACTAAAAAAGTATGTTCTAATAGTATGAATGTAATCCAGATGTACTACATCCGCCATGTTGTCATTATAACGTGACCTACCAGCATCAGTTGCGTCACTTCACTGCCATTCACAAATCCTCTCCCGTGGCCTAATGGGATAGTAAAGTGTCCATCATATGCACACTACAGAATCTCACCGAAATAGTTGATCATCTGGGTACTTTTTGCTTACTCTTTTATGAGTACTGTGAATTCAGACATACTTCTTTTGTCACATATTTTTTTCCTGCCTTCTATATAGTAGTAAAGTGTGCGATTTCGGATGAAGTCTTTGTCTAAAACAGGGGTTATTATATTATCAAGTGCTCCTGAAGATCTTAATTAGCTGGTTCAGTTGTGTTTGATCAGGTAGGTAGGAGCTGAGTTTTGCAGGTAGGTAGATCTCTGGGAACAGGATTGGGTCTACAATATGGCTGACACCTAAGTCAAGTCCTCACAGAAAACAAACACATTGGAATGTGCTTAACAAACCGGGGTAAAGAAGCACTTTTTGACACACAGGTCCTGACATACTTTTTTTCGTCTGCATTTAGGGCCAGTCTATAACTGTGCTTGGGTATTTAGAGGTTTTATTTGTGGTCTCAATAATAATAATAAGATGAACTTGAATACAAGGATTAAATGAAACCTGTAGCTGCTATGTCAAGTCTGAATGAAGTAAATGTTCTTAGACCCTAAAGAAAAACTGAAACTGTTGCAGCCAGTGAAGGTCTCAAAGATGTGATTTCAGTGACACTAAGGGGCCCTTCACACAGAGTGTGTTCTTGCGTTAAATTCAGCTAGACAGGGGCAACTGAACTGACCTGAAGGCTGGTTTATAGTATTCCTGACCAGGCTTGGCACTAGCAACACCAAGGCCATGGGTTTGATTCTGTTGGAAAGCACTGAAAAAAACTCAAAAAAAAAAAAAAAAAAGTATACTTTGAATGTAATGCAAGCTTTGGAAACAGTATATCCAAAATGCATGAATGTAAATGTTACTGGAGCATTAATTTCTCTACATTGTTCTTAATATAAACCTTCAATAGACTTGTCCATATTTATATGAACATATCCTGCCTAAATCCTCAGATTTGCTCTGTTTTAAAACAGTCATAACTTGATGTGGCATATTGAAGGAATAGTACGTCCAAAAATTCTGTCATCATTTACTGACCTTCATGTCGTACCAAATATGACTTTTTTTCTCCTGCCGGAAAAAAACAAAAACAAAAAACAGCGAGATGTTCTGTAAGGACAAATAACATCTGTCTAGCAGATGGATGCAAGACCCTGTCCCTTGTGTGAACAGCCCCTAAGCAGACCTTTGGCTTTGTCAATGTAACACAACATACTTTAAAGTGGTACAGGCGCTTGACAAAATGGAACAAATGTCCATCACAATGAGGTTCCTGGGAGAAAAAGACTCAACTTTACCTTAAATCTACTTTTTCTATAACTGATTGTCAAAACGTTGTATTCCATACCCAAAGAAGCTAAAAACCTTGAGGACTATGAGGATGGGAGGATTGGTCTTTCCACACATAGTCTGGTTACAGACAAGAAACCCTCATGTACCCTTGGCTGAGCCAGTAGGGAATTTCTGTGTGTGAGAGAATTTGAGCGAAAGGGCATTCCCTCAAGCACGGAGCTTCAATCGCCTTTCATCGCAAAGTTTCATTACTGTTCTCTGAGCTCATGCATGATTTAGTCACTGTTCTAACTGATCCTGCTATCAGGACATTGAAAGCCTCTCTTTCTCTGCCTCACTCTTTCTCCTCCTATCTTTGTAGCACTCTCCACAGCGACTGTCTTAGTCTAGATCTCTCCATATTGCATCAGCCATCCCCTCTTCCGCTTCTATGCATTGAACAAAGTGTGGCTGAGCTCTCTAGGGAGAGACATACCCTGGGTAGCCTCATACTTTTGAGTTCGACTTTGATACATCTGTTCATCCATGAAATATTCTATCATGTATTGAGTCCTATTTGGTCAGAGTCCTCACAATATGTGTATGTCAGCGCACTTTCTTGAGTGTGACCTATATTAGCCTCACCATGCGTAACAGACTATAGGGAAAATGAGAGTTGTAGTAAGAACAGGAGAGAAGTCTCCATGACTCATCTCTCGAGGGGTTTTCTGGGACAACCTCGGATGGCATTGCCATAACAGGGAGTGTGTGCTTTCACTGGCTCATTGAACTCATGCACCTGTAGATAGGATAGTGTAGGGAAGTGTTTCCGTGACTAAAGAATTTCAACTGTGGCATTAACTGACAGGCACGTCAAACCGTAGTCTCAATCTTCTCAATGATCTCAACCATTGATTTGGACGGTGACAGTAAAGTGCACTCATCCTGGTCCCAGAGGCTACCGGGACTGGAGTCCCCATCGGTACTCAGGTCGTCATCCTCTTCTTCCTCGTCATCATCATCCACGCAGGAGTCCTCATCACATGATTCCATGTAGTGCAGACCCAATGCATTAATTCCAGAGTCTTCTGAGCTGGAGGGAGAGGAGCAGTGGTCCATTTTAGGGCCTGAGATCTTCTCGTTTGGTTGGCCGTGTTTAACAGTTGGGCCGGCTTGCCCTCTGTGCTTGTTGGTACGTTGGGGTGCAGGTTGAGATGCCGGCGTTTGGGGTTGGTGTGTGGGATTTGGTGTAGGTGGAGGCGGCCTTTGCACATAACACATCTTACCGTTGATACGTTTGACCATGTAATCATCCACAAAGAGGTCAGAGATGACACAGAACTTGGGAGACTCTGGGCAGGGTGGAGCCCGGAACTTGGGAGCCGTCCTGAGAAAGCGCTCAGCCAGGGAGATGGACAGGTTCATGGTGTGGCTGTGACCTGAGGGGGCAACTGGAACCGGTGTGCTGGGAAGTTGGCATACACTGGTCATGGGTTGGTAGACGTATTTACCTGCAACGAGAAAAAGATGAGATTGAACATTTTGCCTTTGAATAACATTCAAAATATATATTCATATGTATTGAATACAACGGTTGCCCTAAAACAAATATGTGAGCAGCAGGAGACACTGATATACTTGACTGGATGTGAGAGAACTCACTAAAAAATACATGACGAAAGGTGGGTTCGAGAAAAGTGAGGTTGAGCAAGAATAAGTATGTTCTTGCTGAAAACTTAAATTCAAATCCCAGTGGAGAGTTGTTATATTCTTGAGCTCATGTTGATTCGCCTGCTGTGATAGTGATAGCTGTGATAGATAGTGTTATAAGTTGCTAGACACTCATACTGTATAACACAGGTTACTAATCTGAAGGTGTTACTCTTTCACAGAGGACAGATTCTTTCAAAACCCAGCACTTTTTTGTGCAGCATAGATAGAATGTGGCATATTCTCAACTTTAGAGATCATAGAACAGACATGTATAGGGGAATGCAAGGTTATGCCAAAAAAAAAAAATGTATCAGCTTGACATTTTTTAAAATATGACCCCTAAAAATATAAAAATCAGAAATAATAACCTAAGCTAATCACAGAAGAGATTAGAGTCATTGCATTAATGAATTGCATTTTGATAATTTAATAGATCTGTAAAACAAATATGAGCGTTATTTCACTGACCCACAAATCACTGATTATCTGAAAAAGAAGAACTTGAGGCATTTAATCATGAGTGACAAGAGCAAGTATACATAATACAGATTTTTTCTCATTTAACTCCATAGTTTTTGGAGCTTTTATGTGCGGTCAGTCTCTGTTAAAAAAAAAGTTTGGATTTCAAAGGAACTCCCTACAGAGATGGAATGGATTCTTCACTCTGGAACATTCTGAGGCCCAGCTGGCTATAAGGCTGGAGTAAGAATAATTTCTATCTAATCCAAATCTCTACTTTAGAGGTTAAACAAAAATGTGTGGTATCTCAGATATCTGGTCCGAAACAGCATTTCTGTAGCATAACAAGCTTTTATTTGCTTTGTCCCGCTATTTTTGCAAATTCTAGATTTACCATTCATTTTAAGCCCTAAAAACAACACAGGCTCATACACTGCAGTTTCTAACAGAAATGAACACTAGAGGCAGTAAAACAGCAAGCACTTTTAATCATTTTCAGACACAATTATGATTACAGGGCCAGATTATGGATTAATAAAGACTTGTTTTCACACGGCTCCTTGCACAATAATGTTATGACCTCAAAACACTTTTTACCATAGTGCATGATTTGTAAACAAATATATTTTGGAGTTTGCATCTCTTACCCAGCTCTATAAGTTCAGTTTTACTGATGTAATAATCTTGCTCGGTAGCTCAGCTCCCTGACAGCAACATAGTGTCGGCCCAGATCCGGCCCACATCTGGTCCGTGTGTAATCCACATGTACCAGATGTGGGCCAGATCTGGGCCACACTATGTTGCTGTCTAGGCTGGTACAGAATTGTACTTGCGAAGCGCAGAGCTCGGGTACGAATCCCATGAAAGACGAGTCACGATAAAAGAGCTCAAAGACAATAGTTCAAAAACAAGCTAAAATGGCATGGTTATGATTGCGTTTTTATGTCACATTTGCTTTTGTTAACACTATCGGGTAGGTTTAGGGTTTAGTGTATGATTTTAAACGTGATGGAGCATTAAGCTTTTAGCGCCACTCACCGGACATTTCAATTCAGAACTGCGGTGATATGTACAAACAGCAAAAAAACTAAACACTCTTTTAGCGCCACTCACTAGACATTTCACTTTGAAACTGTCGTGAAACGTGCACAATGCAATGTATTTTGTGTTTTGCAAAAATGTTGACACAGGTACGTTTTTTTCTAATGAGCCAGGGTTGCCTAAAAAAGGGAAAACACTTCAAATTTCCAACAGCATTGGCTGACATAGAATGAGATCTTATTACAGACATTAGTTGCAGATTAATGTACAATATTCTGCTTCGCCAAACAAACTACTTTTCTGTCAAACACATCTCTTTATGTCTTTATGTCTGTCTGTCTTCACACCCAACTTGTAATGTGATTGGAAGGCAAGAATCTGAAGATTAGATAAACACTGAATTTTTCATTAGGCCTATGTTTGTCATTCCTTGGCAATGCTACTTTCAGTCTCTCAGTCCTGGGTCTGCTTTAAATGAAGTCAGCCTAAATGCAGGTCTTATTTTGCAAATTATGACAACAAGGACTGAGAGGGGTTGTATATATTCAGTATATAATAAAGAGTGTGTTGTTGGTGCCAATAGCCTTGTGGGCAGTGTACTGATACATGGTGTGGTTGTGCTTCAGGCGACCTGAGTTTGAGTCCTGGCTCGAGGTACTTTCCAATTCTGCCGCTCTCTCTTTCCCACATTGCTTCCTGTCAAGCCTCTACTGTCCTATACAATAAAGGCAAATATACCACAAATAAATTGAATGAATCTGAATCATATGAACAGATCATGACATAAATTTCATTCAAAGCATTTGACGTAGGGGATCCACTTAAATAAGCTGTCTATATGCCCAGATTTGTCATGTTGGCTGTGGTAAAATGAATGCTAATCTGCTTCGGAGGAAGAAAATAAGACAGAGCAGGCCTACTGTACCTCACTGATATTTAAAAAAAAGAAAAAAAAAGAAAAAAAAGAAAGAAAGAAAAGAAAAAGAAAAAAAGAAAGTAAAAAAGGCTTGTCCTAGTTAACCAGTCAAAAGAGTCAATACCTCTAATCCCACCATTCAGTACAGTCATTGCCATTTTTTGTGACTGTACTTCTTTCACTTTTTCAACTGCCAAGCTACAGAATTTGAAGAAGGATGAATGTATCTACATAACAATTGCCTCCACATCACTATGGATCTGAAATAACAGTTTTTGCAGTCAAGTGTGAAATGTGAAATGATAGATGCCTTGAATCCTGTACAAAAACCCTTAGCCATGAAGAAAAAAAATGTCTCTCGTAATAATCACATCAACATCCTGTTGAGAACAAGTATTCTTCAGCCACTGTAATTGTAATCATCATGACTGTCTTTTCAAATTAAGCTTCTAATAAAGAAAGACTTCCTTAGGTACTAAGGAACAAAAACATTCCTACTGCCCTTGAAAGGAAAAACCTGTGTATTATAAAAAGTGTGTGTCTATACTGTATGTTGTCTAATTTTTTTTTTTTTCTTAGGTAATTTCTATGATGAGAGTCAGAGTGTGTGTCAGATGTAGATCTACATCGGTTGTGTGTAATACTAATTAACAGAAGAGACTCAAAATAAAAATAATAATATAATAAATGTGTTAAGTAACTGTGCGACTGAACTTAAAGGTTTCACAAGTTCATTATTTCTCATCCAAAAGCTTGGGTTCAGTACTTGTGACTTCATTAAGGAACACAGAACAATTTTGCAGCTGTTTAAAGTTTGCTAATGAATACAGAAATGTGTAAAACTTTACTGAGATTTAGTTTTTTGTGGTTGATTTTTTTTTCATCCAATCTGTTGGCAAATATATATATATATATATATATATATATATAATTTTATTTATTTATTTATTTTTTAAGCGAACCGTTTGACACTAGTCATAACTAGTCATAACTATCCTGCTAAATCAGCTCAGTATTTGGGTCATTCTGCACATGACAGATAACAATGTACCACTAAAGCCTGATGCAACCATATATTATACAACAGTATATTATAGGCCCATTACAAATCATTGACTGTAAGTCCATGGATGGCTTAGCAGCCTGTGCTAAGTGCTAGGACGGGAGCACTGTACCTAACTGGACCATTTACACTTCCATAGAAAGATTCAGAGCTGCTGCTACCAGTATCCATCCTCATGTTTCATTTACACTTGATGAAATGATGAAAGCTAATGAAACTGGATGCAACACTTTTGGAGATATTATACTTGGTACGTATAAATAAGTGGGATTTGAGTGATCCAGCAAGTATTGCATTGAGTTTTATCAGTGAAGAATCAGTAAAAGTCAACTTTAAAAACTTCTGCTGACTGTGTACCACAAAATGTGTGTGTCTACAGATAAGAACTAATCACTGTTCATCTTTTTGGCTTTGATTTCTTGTGTTCCTACAAATATTGTGAAAACGAAGCCTGATGTACAATCAGGGTTTATGGGCGGATGTGACCAGGACTTTCCATATCCTGTTTTACACACATGCAGTCTGAGCTATCAGAAATGAAAACTTGAGACTATAAACTTGAATCTGATTCAGTCGAGTCACAATTTTGACTTAATCACAGTTACTTTTGAAATAAAATTATATAATGCAAATCAGCAACTTCTAAACATTGTTCATGCACTAAGTTGAACTACCTCTTAATTGCAAACCAATGACATGAACTTTTGTCTGTCTAGTGTCTACAATATTTTAGAGTATGTTTTTATTTGTATTTACTGTATTCTTATATGTGCTTTGGTGCTGGTCTTGCGCTGGTATTGTTGGTTAATCACCAGCAAAACTTAGCTGGTGAAGCTGATCAAACAACATTATGATTTTGATGTTTCACTAAGAAAGTCTTTCTGGTTAAGGTAGGTAAGCTAGTTAAAAACAGAACAAAGGTTGATGACCAACTATGGTGGTCTTTCTCAACAGGTCTTACAGCTTTAGTCAGGGGTGTAGCACTGATTCCTGGGCCCTACGCAAAGACAGTGTGTGGGGGCCCCTTAATATATATATATATATATATATATATATATATATTTTTTTTTTTTTTTTTTTTTTTTTATGTCACACTTTTTTAAATAATAGTGCACAATTATACACAGAGCACTCACTGATAGAAAAACAGTTGTCCTATATATCATGTAACACCCTTGTGTTTGAATTGTGCTATAAATAGAGCACCCAGACATAAAAATGACAGTTTTGTGTTTTATTAACAGACATTGTGCCTTGTATTCCAAAACATTACAATCTTTCTAAACTATTGAACATTGTAGGTACCTCTACAAGCATGATGAACACAGGATTGATGTTATCCTAAGCCATATATTAGGCTACATGTCTGATATTTATACTATCATAACATGTGTATAGTTTAAGAATAGTTGCTGAATAGTATACATGGTAGAAATAATGACATGTGATATTACTTTAATCTTTCATGACTGTTACTGAGATGCCCAATTTTTATATATTTTAAATATTTTTTGTCATTTCTGTAAAATGTTAAAAGTGTGTTGGATTTGTAAACAATAGCTGCCTGGATCTTGTGATGAATTTTGTGAGTGTTAATGTTTTTAATTGTTTTTGATATACATTTTTTTTTTAGTTTATTATCATCACACTATCTTAAAATTATATGACCAAGTTTGCTCATATTAATATAATGCAAGATCCACACAAACATCATTTACATATTGTTTTCCATAATTAGGCTACAATTTATCTCCAAAGATTTGTCACACACTTTTCGTGTTACTTCGGTGTTTAGAGTACGATACGAGCGTTTACTACAGGCTTAGAAACAAGTTGTTTCTCATTATGTAGGAAAATGCAGACTCCCGTTCAGCAAGCATCTATTTACACAACGTAAACAGCGGCATATAGGTCGCTGTCGCCTCACTCGAACAATATAGGTTCTCACTTGGTCTCTTTGGAAAGAAATTTATGAGGAATTGTTTTCCCTGACTGTTTACTTTTTGCCTGATCTTAGCTTGAGCGGCGGCGGCGGCGCGATTCGAAGATCACCACACTCTCCTTCACAGCAATTTAGTGCTTTGCAACGTTCCTAGACAACCAATCAAATCATGCGAATTGCGTGCATGCTGTGCTCGTGGGAGGTGCCTACACAGACGTGTGCCAAAGCTCGCACACAGAGAAATAGCGCAGACACAGTGTGTATGTACACATGTAAAACCCTTTTCACTGTAAAAGCTCTACTCTCTTTCTCTCTGTATACTTCATATAAACGGTGAGTAGCTGCTATCACAAAGACAAAAGTCTGGAGGCACATTTACAAAAAATATAGCACAGACTGTCAAGAACCACCTGGTGAGTGTAGCTGCCTTTTCAGACTGTGAAATACACATTTTGATAAAAGGTTGAGAGAGAACCCTAATTAGAAAAGTGAAGTCACAGATGAAAGGAGTTGAGTCCTACACTCCTACACTATCTTTCTGTCCTTATCATCTGTAATTACACATTGGATTGGTCTCAGAGAAGTGCGAAGGTGGGCCTGAATGAAGACTGATGATGAAGGCCTTGAAAATCCCCTAGTGTGAATCATTCATCAGGATTAGACAGGCAAGGCCATGTTCACGCTTAGGTCTCAGCTCATCTCAGGTAGAACTCTCCCTCTCTGTCTCTCTCCCGTTCCATCTGTGTGTGTCTAATATAGGTTTACTAGCCAGTCCAGGCTGGCTTCAAGAACAGACTGCGCATCATCTCACGCTGTGCTTATAAGATGCAACACTGAGCATCATAAGCATCATGTTAATTTTTTTAACAATAATTTGAGCAATAATTTTTCATAATTTGAGCAAGCTGATATTTATTTAGGCTTAATCAGATTCAGTCCTAGTGGTTAACTTACAGCTTACACTGTATGTGCTGAGGGGCCTGGGGCCCCTAGTGATGATCCTACACTGTATAACCTGATGACCCTGGGGACCCTAGTAATAACTTTCACTGTTAAGTGCTGAGGGCCTTGGGAACTGGCTAGCTTACACTGTATGTGCTAAGGGGCCTGAGGCCCCTAGTATTCAGCTTAAACTGTTTTTCCACCAGAATGGTTCACGTTCTAGAGCCAGAGCCTGTTCTCGGCCAGGTGAACTGGAGACTGTCGCGAACCAGCCACGTGTTTACACATACTTGAGGAGCAAACAGTGACGTAACGCTACTATGTGTTGTTTACCCTCCTATAACCAGTCTAGTGTTGTCAAAAGTACTGACCGTGATACCAAGTCGGCACTGAAATTTTCAAAATGTGATACTTTGAGCACTGTTGAGTGGATTCATAAACACCTCTGATTGGCAACTGTGTTCACACGCTTATCAGACATGTCTGTGATTGGCTACAATGATCAACGCTTCAAAAACATGTTGTAAATAGACATCAATGATGCTCTTCACCGAGCACAGATACGCATGGGACGGGAGTGTTTGAAAGCAGTCATCTATCAGAGGGAAAGAGCTTTGAGTGTACAAATAGATTTGACAAGAAATCTGAGGAATATTTTTACAGGCTGCCGAAAGCTACAGAAAAGAGAAGCAAATGGATCGCTGCAATTCACAGAAACAACTGGACTCCAGGCAGAGAAACGTGGATTTGCAGTTATTTTATGTCAAAATGTTGGATTTTAGGGTAAAATCGTACCTTATATATTGTATTGTTATATCAACTCATCAATTGAATATTTACAGTACCATCTTATATTCTGCATAACTGGGTGTTTAACACTGACAAAAACTATACAAGTTTTAGAGCTGGACATTATGATGATAAATATAACACTGATATCGATCACTCGGATTTAGACCTAAGCTACTTATATTGTATTTATATAAAGCATTCACAGGCAGATTTGCTATATGTATTTCCCCGGCTCCGAAATCAGGTCATGTCAATATCCATGGATTAGGTTTCTTTGAAAAGTTGTAAGGAACACTGTCGAGTCCAACCTTTAGTGTAATCGTGTGTTTTACTCGCGTTTTCGCAGTTTCCCCTATTAAATCCAGTCATGCAGCCGGCTCTTTTGCCACTCAGTTCAGCTGAGGGAGCGTGTTCCGGCGGGCAAGTGACGTCAATGCATACTCTCTATATCTGATGAGCATGTGACCACAAAGGCCAATCAGAGGTGTTTACAAACCGGCTCAAAGCGTCACATTTTTAAAATTTCAGTACTTCTTTTTTGATGTTCACAGTACGGGAGTGATTTTAGCGAACCGGCAGCTCGCATAAACCTCCGGTGCTCTCATCTGTCCTTTTCGGAGATAAACCGAACCTGTTGATTCACTCGCTCTCTCGCACACTGGGTCTCCCTCGTGCACATAGTTTTATATATTTAGATGTAAAGAGCAATGTAGTGCAACGTTATTACATTGCTCAACGAGACAGCACCAGTATTTCTCCGCCCACCGCTCCCCGGCTCTGTTCGAGACCAGCAAGTTTTTAGGACCGGAATTGATCTTTCTGGCCCGGAACCCCCTTTTCTACAGCGGAAATGCGAGGAACGGTTCGAGAACAGACAAAGGCTGGGAACCCGCACTGGAACTGTGTGGGTGGAAAAGGGGTATGCACTGTATGTGCTGAGGGTTCTGGAGCCCCTACTGAAAGGCTTACACTTTATCCTTTCAAGTGCTTACGGATTCATTGGGTCAGCACACACCAGTGTTATTTTAGTTTCTTTTTTACTTTTATTATAGTTTTATTAATATTTTGAATTAGCTTTAAATTTTATATGTTTAGTTTTTCAATTAATATTTATGTTATATTTTATTTCATTTCAGTGTCATTTCAATCAACAGCAATGCTCTCCATAGTTGGCTTGGAGGACCTCAGTGCATGACACCTAAACTCATCCATCCATCCGGAGAAAGATGACATATTATTACTGTCATTAAAGAAGGCTAACTCACAGTACTGATGTGCTGAGGCCTGCCCTACAGCCCGCTGAGAGAAACTTAGCAATCTCACTTCCTTTTTCATCAGAGCTTGACAAGTGCAGAAAAGCATTACAACGCCCAGAACACCAACATACTAGGGCCTCTGGACTGAAGCATATCATTATGTTTTTTGCACTTTGGAGGGATGTCATTCATATTAAATCTCAGAGACATCTGGTGGCTGCAAAACAACAATTTTAACAAACAGAAATAAAATTCCACAAGTACTAAAATTCTAACCACACACAGCAGATTCAGTGAACTGCATCCTATATGTTTTGAAGTCCCTGAACGGCATATCTTTCTGCTAACCTTTAGGGAGGTAAACAAGAACAACGCCTGCTGTGTTTACATGCACCCAAACAGCAAAGACAAATAAAAGACAGAAAAAGAGGAATACGAAAGCAGAAAACATCAGAATTCCCCAGGGTTTGCAGAGAACTCCTCTAAAAGACTTATCTCAAAGGACAAAGCCAATCTGTATTCAGTTATTCACTCCTGCAAGTGTGTAAAAATACATTTCTAACTGCCTCTGGGCTTTATACTGTACAATGACTTCTTGTCACCATGTGAGACTAACAGACAGTGGTATTGTACAGTATCTTGGGATCAGTTTTTGCACAGCTGATTTTTTTTTTTAAGGTCTCTACAGCATTAAATATGTTTCTCCTGAACTTTGCTAATACATAGAATATCTGTTTAAATATACAGAATGTATTACAGTACGTGACTATAGAATTCTGATGGGTCAATATCTGTATTCTGAAATCAAATATATTTTTGTACAATGAAATGCAAAATGTATAAAATCTGTTTAAGAAATTTGTTCCTGGTATCTTCTATACTGTAGGACTGTATTTTCATGTCTCCTGTAGTCTCTACTGTGGTCTTTTTCTTCTCTCATTAAAAAATCATTTAAACTCAAATCAGTAGTTCACGTCCATGTATTTATTTATTTATTTATTTATTTATTTATTTATTTATTTATTTATTTATTCATTTTGTAAGTAGCAAAAATTAAATATTCAGACGGCCATTATCACAAAATATACCCTCTTAAGACCTGATGCCTGCGGTTTATTTTGGGATAATGGCCAGCTGGTTGTACACTATCCCTCATCATGCAAAGAACTGTTATATTTAGCAAAAGCAACAATACCTTTCTCTTGGTGTCTCACTATGTCTTCTAATTATCATTAAACTGACCTAATCAGTGTTTTTTAGCTGCAGCACCTGACAGAGTTTCTGTGTAATACTGGTATTAACTTTGTTGGGTCATGAAAGAAGACACAACTCATGCAATTCAGCTCACAAGTAGGACAAATGTCAGTCAAGCTCCCTGGAGGATCCTTGTCGTTCCATTTTAAACAGCACTGGTTCCGCCTGAGAGCCTGTGCTGCATTGCACAAAGTATCAAATTATTATTTAGCATGTTTACATAATGCTCATAGTGTTGCAAACATAAACATCCTCCCTCTAATGAGAACAGATAATGGCTTAATTACTGTGACAGCTGAACTTTACAGTTATGCTGTGTGGGTGTGTCTGGGTAGACTTAGCTTTGCCACTAATGTAATAATTCCTGTAATGGCCACACCCTACAGAATGTTGAATTGGAATGGCAGCACAAAATTACACATTCTTCTATTTTTCAGCGTATTTATCTCTTTACATTTGAATCCCTCTTAATTCTATTTCCTTACATTTAAAGGGTTAGTTCACCCAAAAATGAAAATTCTGTCATTAATTACTCACCCTCATGTCGTTCCACACCCGTAAGACTTCGGAACACAAATGAAGATCTTTTTGATGAAAACTAAGAGCTTTCTGTCCCTCCATTGACGCGTAACTTTCAAAAAGTTCATAAAGAGATTGTAAAACTAATCCATATAAATTGAGTGGTTTAGTCCAAATTTTCTGAAGAGACTCGATCGCTTTATATGATGAAAAGATTGAATTTAGGCTTTTACTCACATATAAACATTGATCAGCGAACATAAACAGAAGCTCAACCGAACCTGCTTCATGCGCGAGAACAAACCTCTTGTGGAAGCTGCTGCGTAACACACGAGAATGAATCTCACTGGTTCTCGCACACCAAGTAAACATGCTTGAGCTTCTGTTTACCACAACTGATGTGTGAGTTGATGAATGAATGTTTATATGTGAATAAAAGCCTAATTTCAATCTGTTCATGATATAAAGCGATCGAGTCTCTTCAGAAAATGTGGACTAAACCACTCAATTCATATGGATTAGTTTTATGATCTCTTTATGAACTTTTTAAAGAGTCTAAGTGTCAGTTGCGTTGCTATCTATGGAGGGACAGAAAGCTCTCATATTTCATCAAAAATATCTTAATTTGTGTTCTGAAGATGAACGAAAGTCTTACAGGTTTGGAACGACATGAGGGTGAGTAATTAATTACACAATTTTAATTTTTGGGTGAACTAAACCTTGCATTTCTCCTGTTGGTGCATCAATTCAAATTCAGGAATTGAATCGTAATTTAACTGGCATCCTCAATTTAGTTTTGAATGGTGGGTGAGACTGATGTTGTACTTTGTCATTTTATATTAAGTGAGGCTAAAAGCTCAAAGACTTGACTGCTATAATTTTTTTTTTCTGAAAGAGAAAGGTTGAACTTTAAAAAAGCAAAGCCAAAGTAGAGACTTTAAAGCTTGGAATAAATTGTGCTGACCTTTTAAAGCTGAGATAAAAAAGCCCAACTTAGCAACAAGGCCAGTCTAGCGCTTGACCTATGACAGAGCTATGTGAACTTCCTGTCATATCCTGATTAATTTCCTTTTTTAACTTGTCAGTCAGAAAAGAAGCAAAACTGTTGAATGTATTTATTTCAGAGCTCCAAGCCACAGATACCTAAAGCGTAGCTAATCGAAAAAACTAAGTCAGGTACATAAGATTTTTGACAGTTCTCCTCCTTCTGTTTTAAAACTAGGAAGGAGTTAGTGAAGTCAAGATGTGAAGTTTGACTCAAACACACTGTTTAGCCAAGAATGGTTTTGCTTGACTGTGGATACTGGCTTCACGGAACCTCTCTTTCATAATTAGTCAGAATGATGCTGTGCCAATCTTAAACAGGAAGCGAGACTTAAGAATCAGACAGTCTGTTGGCAGAAACACTGTCCTGATGCAACTGCATATCGAAACCCACAAAATCTTAGCAACCTCAATTGCCAAGAAGAATGAGAATCACTGATTTTTCTCTTTCTTTCTCTCTCTCTCTCTTACAGACAGAAATACACACACACACATTTGGAGATAATTATTTCAGATAGAGGTCGAAGGAATCTAAAGAATCTGCACCCTCCTTCACAGTCACATGACATTTGTTAGCTTCACAATGACTGCCATTTTTATCAGACACCCCTGACACCAGAAATGGCCTGATCCTATCACTGCCTTATAAAGACATCCCAGTGCTCAGCTGTATTCCTCTATAATGCACATTCATTATATTCATGCTAAAGTACAATCTTAGCAAGTTTCACTTCAGTTTTAAAGTCCCCATGAGTCTGCTTTAGATACTGTAGTGGATCTTTCTCAAAAATCTTGACCGTCTGGTGAAGTTTTGCTTTGAGTTTTTGTCTCATTATGTTGGCTTACTTTATTATTTTATTTCACGAATTAAGTAAGTGTTGTAACATCTCTATAACCAGTGACAAATTTTAATAAAATATTGCTTTAACAATGTCTCAAAACACATCACTGATTGAAATAAAGTCAATATATTATACCATTAAATATTTTATAAATAAAAAAAATTACACAAAATGTCATACATACATTAAACAATGTAACTTGCTAGACCTTGCACTGCTTGAAAAAAAGAGCAATAAATTAATGAAATATTTGTAAATGTCATTGAAATGTCAATTATTCCAGATGAAGGCGACAAAGGGATTTTCAGGCACCTTGCAAATTATTGTTTTTTTCTTTTAAACAAATGCGCAAAACATTAGAATCAAACCACTGCATACTATTTAAAACAATGTTAGGTTATATAATGATGTCTTGAATTCGAATTCTTTTTCATGGCTGAAATCTCAAGGAACAGGTTTGTCACCGTATTTTGAGAAAGACCCAGTTGTCTCTTTGAATTAGCGGTCTATAAGTCAAGTTACAGAAAATGCATAATGCCTTATACTGTAGTCCACATTTATCAGTTTGGAGCTGGACAATGGGATAGTATGTGAGTATAGGCCTACTGTATGTGAAGACCTCGGTATAAAAAAGAAAGAAAGAAAGAAAGAAAGAAAGAAAGAAAGAAAGAAAGAAAGAAAGAAAGAAACAGCTCCCTCAAATGGTAGTATAATGTGCATCTGATCATGGTTATCTCCAGAAATGATGTCTATAACAATAAATAAAGTTGTCGATTACTAATATGGCAGGTGGTGCTGTGTAGGCCCTTATTTATTTATTTATTTATTTATTTATTTATTTTTGTCATGAAAAATCATAAAGAAAACGTTAACCCGATGTATTCCCATTTACTTCTAATATCTAAAGGTAAAAGTGATTTAATCTATTTTTAAAATATTGCTTAGAAGAGCAGAAAGATACACATTCACAACCAGTGGTGGTACTATACGTCATATCTAAGATGTCTATGCATCATTTATCGACTTGTTTAATATTTCATAAGTGACACAAACGCAAGATTCCCCATACCTCTGAGAATATGTGATAAGCATTACGGTCTTGACCGAAATACAAAATACATAGTTCCTACCAGATTAATATTTTATGTATGAATAGCGAAATACCTAGATATTTATGGTTTTAATTATTGTTGATTACTGATTATTTTGATTATTTCAAAGCAGGCCTACTGTAAACTTACATTTTAAGGAAGGCTACATTTTAAAAGCAAACGTTCCAGTCGCAACAGTTTTGACTAGCTACAAATGCTTATCTTATAATATGCATCTAACAACAACTGAAAGACGGTGAAATGGTGGTTAAATAATTATAATAGCCTACACTTTTAATAATAAAGGTTCCAAAAGGTTTTTTTTTTTTTTTTCCCCAGTGACGCCATACTATTTTAGGTTCCCCAATGAGCATTTCCGTTTTTCTTAGTGTGAAAAACATTTTAATAATTCCACTGTAAAGAACCTTTTGTGGGAAGGTTTAACTGATGTTTAAGGTTCTTCACGGAACCATCAATGCCAAATAAAGAACCTTTATTTTTAAGAGAGTAGTGCATATTTAGAACATTTGACAGTATACAGTTATAACATCTGGAAGACCTTCAGTCGTAACTGCTTAATATATAAACTAAAGAAACTCTCATCTTACGTCAGCGTTCGTGAACTCTGAAGGGAAATGGGAACAAAAGAATTTCCCTGAGACTGTGCAGGAAAGCTTTGTTTTATTGCAACCCAGAGGTGCCGTGAGCGGGGGAAATTATGTTTAGAAAGCTTGTGATTTGTCATTTACACTAAAACATTTTTCACATAACCTCTTTTATAGCCTACTTGCCACACTGGTGAACTGAGCGCTGACCTATTAAACTCCTCTTTGTGGGTGATAGTTTTAAGTCTTGAGGCATTTCGATCGGATCATCCAGTGGATAGCCTACTGTTTATTCTGTGCAACTGATAGTACCTATCTATCCACGTCTCAACGATGCTGAATGCGTGTACTTACAGTGGCACCAGCCCAGATGACAGCACCAGTGCAGCTTGAAACACTTCCCGTGGCTGTGTGTGGCGCAGATGGATAGTCCATCGCAGGGCAGAAAGTCCGGTCGCCCTGCGCAACTCCTCGCTAGAGCCTGAGCTTCATCTAACTTCTCACTCTTCTGTCCGCCCGAAGCGGCCATCGCGCACGGATCACACCGACAAAGCCCTCATCAGCACCGAGCGCTCGGGGAAGATCAGATGCGCTCAGCGTCGGCTGTTTTTCAGTTCGAAAATAAATGAACAAAAGTGGAGATACGCCCAAGACTTCGGCTACTCAAGTTCCACTTCTAACTCTTATACAAAAACATCTTGTTTCTGCTCGATTCCCCTCTTTAAAAAAATACTGTTGCATATAAGATCGACGTGTCCGTAAAACAGCTTCAGATCGGCACGGAGACTGATGCTTATTGTCGAAGACGGATTTTCCGTTTCGCTCCTGCGCCGTTGATCCCCGCCTCTTACTACATCTCTCTCTCTCTCTCTCTCTCTCTCTCTCTCTCTCTCTCTCTCTCTCTCTGTGTGTATATGTTATGAATTCATGCGTGCATTTCCTCGTCTTGACTGTATGTGAAAGAATCACGGTTATCTATAGAAGAAAACAGTCGTCAAGCTACCATTTAGACTCTAAATTTTAGAGCTCCTCGGACCCTTGAGTTTTCAGAAGAGCTTACAAAATGGAATCCATAATTTCCTGCAAGAACTTAAGCAGCCAATAGTTTATAACCAAAACGAAAAGTTTTGAGGCACTTGAAATATTAGTATTGGTGATAAGTTCCTTAAAGTAAAAAGGGTTTTTGACCATCAATGAAGTAGGCCTGTGGTCTAGTCTGAATTATGTTAAACTATGGCTGCATCCGAAAACCTAGGCAGCTGACCTGCTGCCTTTTCAGGCAATGCTTTGTAAGGCAGCGTTTGTGCATGAAGGTACCTCACGAAACTGATTTCGGACAGACTTCTGAGGCAGCGTAACAGTTTAATGATCTACAGCAAAATAGATGAGAACAAAACAAATTACTACAGTAGTAATTCTCGCTAGAAATGACATCAGTAGTGGAAAATGTTAGTCAAAAACTGAACAGCAAACGCAACTTTTGGACGCCATATTTATTTTTCTAGCTCAGCTGTCACAGAATGGAAAGCACAGGATTGTGGGATATCAAAGGCAGCGAAGGATACATCTATGTTGTCTTCAAAAATCGATCAGATGAAGGTATCTCAGGAAACAGGAAGTGAAGCTAACATTGAATTCGGACGTGCCTTGATGCCTTCTTACCTTGAAATGTGTCCTCCTAAGGCAACATTTTCCAGTTTTCGGATGCAGCCTATGATATAGTACAGGGGTGTCCAATCCTGCTCCTGGAGGGCCACTGTCTGGCAGAGTTCAGCTCCAACCCAATTAAACACACCTGAACCATCTAATCAAGGTCTTACTAGGCATAATAGAACCTTCCAGGCAGGTTTGTTGCTAAAGTTGGAGCTAAACTCTACAAGACAGTGGCCCTCCAGGATCGAGTTTGGACACCCCTGATATAGTACGTCATCTACTGTATGTAGGCTACTGTTTTATGAATACTGTGCATTCAGGTAACCTGCACATTTTTGATGTAGGCCTACTGCTATTTGTATATCCTACAATGAAATGTAAGCCTATGTATTCAAACCCAGAGCTAAACTGGACTGTCAGATAAAGTAAATTTTTTGTAAAGGCAGATATTGAAAGCCTTCTTTTCTTATTATCAAAAATAAGCCCACATTTTTTTTTCTTTCAAAATCTAGATCTAGAGAGAATTTTAGAAGGTTTTCAGACATTGGCTGTGGAGATGAAAATGTTCAGCTTTCAAAGAGAACCAAAAAACAGGTCATAGAGGGCATCCATCCTCAAAGTATTTAGTTTTCAAAGCTACTCTATTGTCAGCAGTTTTCCGGAGCGTCTCACCCAACATTTTACTTCTTCAAAGCCACTGTTGGCAGCACAGTGACTGACCACCTCAGGAGAAAATGCCTGTCTTTTTAATTCTCTCATTGGTAGGGTGACCAGATTTCTCATGGTGGAATACGGGACAGGTGAGCAAGGTGTGGGCAATATGACCATGATATGAGAAATTTTATATATATCCTATATATATATAAGTAATTTACAAATAATACGACAAATACACTAGAGATACAAATTAAATAAACTTGTTTTTCAAATACAGTAGGTTTATTTACCATGTATATGTTTATTTAACATCTTTTGTTGTTTGATTAACATTAATGACAAATATTTAATTAGGCTACTGTCCCTTTAAGACCGAATTCATGGATGTAATATATTGACACATATCCGATTTTCACCCACCTGATTACGTTCACTTAAGCCATTAATTATACCCAACTGTATTTACATGAGATACTCCACACGATGGACATTTTGAAAAACTATGCATTTGACCATTCAGACGCATGGAGAACTGATCGCGCGCTGTCTGAGAGAACTGGGATTGTGCGCAAGGAAAGAGAGAGCGCGCGTGCGAGAGAGCGCTTCTGTGTGTCATTCAGCGCGATTCCGCCTATCCAGCCTTCACTTTAGGCAAGTTAATCAATAACGAATTGTGATTGGATGGTGATTTTGTTCTACGACGAATTGATTGGGCTGTTCTCGCGTGACATTCTACTCATTCTATGATTACCCAGTCGTAAAGAAATTTTAGGAAAGATGAAATACGGGACAAAACATGACTTTTTCTTAATAAGTCGGGACACTAAAAATGGAGCTGAAAAACGGGACTGTCCCGGGAAAAACTGGACGTCTGGTCACCCTACTCATTGGTCTAGTTGGTGTGTAACAATATGGTCAAGGCCACATTATAGCATTGATGGATCCTGCGCTGAAGTTGCCTGCAGGCAGTCTTTTATCGAAGGATGAAAGGGGAAAAAAACAGTATGAATTGAGAATTTCCTCATGACATGAAAGGTACAAACCATATAGAATATCATCAAAAGAGCAATTGATTTCACAGGTTTTTTTAAGCCTATGCCTTTGGCACAATGTATTTCAACTTAATTTATGATCACTTTTTTATGATTATGTTCTGTTGTTGTTGATGATGATGTTGTTGTTGTTGTTGTGTGTGTGAGTGTTCTGGCATATGTGGTTTATGAGGAAACAAATGTGTATAATAACATGGCTATTACAATGCAAACACGGTTTATGAGGACACTTCTTGTGTCCATGTAAACCAAATGGCTTTAAAAAAGTGTTTTTTGAAATTCAAAAAATGCAGAAACTTTCCTGTGATTGGTAGGTTTAGGGGTAGGGTTAGTGTAGGGGGATAGAATATACAGTTTGTACAGTATAAAAACCATTACGCCTATGGAGAGTCCACGCGCGCGCGCGCGTGTGTGTGTGTGTGTGTGTGTGTGTGTGTGTGTGTTCAACTCAAACACCTACAGGTACATTTTACTTTACCGGAGTCAATATTTTTCCCCCAAAATTCAGAAGTTTTCAGTAATTGTCAAATGTATTTTGTTCATATCAGTTATGTCCTGAAAATAACAAATGACAAACATTCATTTGATTATATGCACACATGAAAAGGGTAAACTGGATCCATTTGACTTGAAAAAGCTGTTAGAAAAAATAGCCAATTGTTTTACCTTGCCTTGGAGTAAAAATAAATAAATAAAAAGCTAATTAAAACTTAATATCTCATTGTGACTTATTTCTCAAAATTGCGATCTTATTTCTCTCAACTGTGACTATATCTTGTGCTAAATAAAAACATGAAAACACATTTGCCTTACAATTAGCTTCTACCTGTGAATCATTAAAATCAGTGACTTTGCTAGGTTTTCTTCATATCTTATTAAAATGAAAGGGTGCTAGGATCGAATAATGTGTAGTGAAATCCTGCAAGCAAATGGCAGGTTATATGTATCTATCAGTCTGGATAACTGCTTCACAAATCCTTGAGGAGCAGGATAAATGCCTAGTTTTACGCTTGCTCATATGCATTGTTTACAATCTTTCTGTTGACCTCTTCTGCTTTAATTACATTTCATTCTATTTCACCTCAACTGAAATGTCAATTATGCACTGTCTCCAGGGCAACAAGGAAGTTATTCATCATTCAAAGTCTTCATTGGCATTAACAGTATTTATTTGGTTTTATTGTCCTGTCAGCAAGCAAAACCTCCACAATGTTAGTAAAGATTGCTAATGTCACACCACTACAACCTCGTTTAAATTTTATTGCCTCTGCAGACCCATATTGCTGTTGCTGACTATCTGTAGAGTAGAAGGGGAAACACACATGCACACAGACACCCATACACACACAAGCTACCATTAAATTGCCAACATCCATAACCACTTTGTCAGAGGCTGCAGGCAGGCCGCGCAGAATGGTAGGCTCATAAATGAGCCATGTTTCACTGGAGCGTGGAGTCATGAAGCCAAACGTCTGCTGCCACCACATGTGTCACAATAACTATCCAATCAATGAAGCCAGTGTCTGCTGATCCTAGAAAAAGGATTGATTAGACTTTCACTTTCCCCAGAGATGGGGCCTGTAGTTAGTGGTCGAGGTGCAGGTTGTGCATACTCTCTCTCTCTCTCCGGGTGTGTGAAGAGTCCTGAGGGGTCTGGCAATAGGTAGGAATTATTTCGGGATAAATGTCCACCAACAGTGTTTGTGAGCGAAAACTGCAAAGTGAAACACTAACAGATATTAGAAAATGGCCCAGTATTAGATTTTTTGGAGACAAAGCTGTAGGCTTCTGTAGACTATATGCTTTATTTAACACAAATCTCTAGAGTATGAGTATACACCACCGCCCATGCGCCCTTGAAGCTGTGACTGTACTTAAAAATTTACATTCTCCCTGCACTGTAATATGTATGATTATGGAAAATCCTGTTAGCACAATCTATCATCCTCACAGATATGGGTTAAGCCAGAAAGTCCCTCAAACATTTGCCCAAAGGACAATCACCTTTTCATCACTCTCTGAAAAAGTCCCAGGCTGCAGGCGGTCTCTGTGTTATTGCTTTGGTGCTCTTTGTCAAAGACATATTCGGCTAGCGGCAGAAAGATAGGATACTTTCCTTAACTCTATGTCATTTCCTTACAGACAAAGTGCCCCATGAGACTGCGCCGTTTGGAGTTTTCGCAGAGCAGGAGGGTAGTGAAGCTGGCTGAGGTCTATATAAAAATGAACATATAATCATTTGGGCTTTTCACACTTCGCTTAACCCTTGGTTATCATCTTTTTAAACCCTGCTGTTAAGTGCTGGAAAAGTAAACTTTCACACTTTCATTTTACCATGGCTTTTAACCTTTTTGCGGAGCCTGCATTGTGGGGCTAAAGAATGGAGTGTGAAGCAGTTGTTTAGCAACAACCAATCATAAACTGAACAGCTTGTCTAATTAAATATTCATGTGCTTTGTACTGTCACAGAGACTTTAACATGTTGTATTCTGTTTCAGAATTTGAGAGAAAAATGTCAAACAAAATGTCAGACAGTGACAGGAAACTTGTTAACTGGAGAGAACAATAGACGGTTTTATTCTTACATTTATGGTCCAAAAATTCTATTCAGGTTATTTTAATAGGTCGTGTTCACCCAGTAATGAATTGTCTCATCATTCACTCACCATCATCTCATTCCGAACCTTCTTCCTTCTTCTGTGGAACATATATTTTAGAAGAAAAAAAATATCTCAGTGTAATTTGTCCATAAGTTGGTTTCAACCGCACTGATTTTCATCAACATTTGCTTCACATAACCAACTACATGTATGGCTTTTCTGATGTAGTAAACATATTAATGTATCTCTGAAGGGAAATTACTGTCTTCAGAAAACCTTCAATGCCATTTAAATGCAATCTTGAATAATGCCTAATCACAGTGGTGTTTAATTTGTGTACAATCTTTTGTTTTCTGCCTGCAGTAACTATGAGTGAAATGTCACTTCATCATTGTGTATCAGACATTGCCACCTTGTGGAATAAAGGTGAATTGCACTTATTCAGTCATCAAAGATTCAATTATCCTTTTGCAGAAAAAAATATACTTACACTGTTGCAAACCCTAAACCATTTTTTTTTTTTTTTTTTTTTTACAAAAGATGAATGGGAAAACAGGCATTCTTTTATTGTTTTATTTTTTTTTTCTTGTTATATTGTTTATAATGAATTGATTGAGGAATACTTAGAAGATTGATGTCTAACTTTATAAAATGAATGAGGAGGAGTCACTAAAGACCCGAGGTATGCCTTTAAGGGTTAAAGAGCTATTTCCATTTGATTTAACCAGTAAAAATGGATTTTTTTGGTATGTATTTATTAAAATATATTGAGGTTGATTCAGTGATGTTAAATACTATTTTTGTCCTTGAAAAAAAAGCTGTAAATTTAGATTTAGATGTTTAGGCTGCAATTTTCTTTTCAGTGCAGGGTTAACAACACAGGTAACAGCTGTATTACTATAAGTGCCACCTACTGTCAGAGAATGAATTCGCATTTTCATTCAGCCTGTTTTTATTCAAACCAATTATATATAAATACATGATCATTTATGATTTTTACTCATCCCTTTTCATAAAAAAGGCTAAAACATCAGGTTTATCATTTTATAAAACTTTTGCTTTGTCAAAAGCTGTATTATAAAGCTAAAAATGAAAATTGTTTAAGTCGTATTTATCGTTATTTTACAGTTTGGGATATTACCATAGACATTGGTGTTGTTTCAATACAACATTACTAAACAACATGTTCTGTGTGTGCATGTTCTGTGATTCCATAAATATAACATTCAGATAAATTCAGTTTCTGTTTATCTTCTCTCAGAATTGTTATTTTTCCTCATAATCATAAGCTGCATTTACGGAGTAATTTAGGGATGTCAGTATAAAGTAGAATAAGCAGACTATGTTTCACCATTTTGTTGACATGCTATTTTAATTAAAGTCAAGGTTTTAATGCAGTTCTCAGCTGAGGACAAATCTTGTAAGAGTGGGCGTGTGGCTTCTGTTGCAGCTTCGGTTGCTCTTCTGTGTTGAGGTAGTGAGAAGGGCAGCATGCCATCTCTGCTCAGCGCTGCTGCATATGCTTCTGCCAGAGACAATCTGCATGCATATGAAACTAAATAGATCCTGTCATAAACCTCTTCTGCTCTCTCTCTCTCTCACTTTCTATTGCTCTGGCTTACTCTGACAGAAAAGACCTGCTTTGTGGTATTGTGGCATTGTGCTGACTTTAGAAAAGTAATACGGTCTGACAAAGAACAGAGGTATGCGTATACACACATCTAGTGGCATTCTAGCTTTTGTTCACAAGCACTATATATTTTGTACAGAATTGTAGGCTGTATACTCACAGGCAGACACAAAATTCCAACATAAATACCAATGTAACCAACATAAATGATCAATGGTTGCTATAAATGAACTAATATCATCATGGATTACAATAATATTCTTAAACAATATAACATATTTTGATAGTTTGAGTTTCTTTCCCAGAGTATTTTTTTTTACATGCATGTATTTTGAATTTTAATATGGTCTGTGCATATCATTGCTTATTATTGTACTGTATATGATCCAAGATCATCGCTCATGACTGTACAGCATATCATACAATGTTTTTGATGTTTATATGTTTAGCTATTTTTGATGTACAGGATAGGATATCATGTTGATTAGTTTTTTTTATTGTGTTGTGCAATATTATAGGATTTATGGTAAATGTATTGTAAATGTTAATTGAGGCAATCCCAAAAACATTTTGTGTGGGTGTGTGTGTTTACATTCTGACAAGAAAGAAAAAAATGATTTTTTTTTTTTTTTTTAATATCTCTATTGTTTCTCCTAGAAAGCACTGAGATTAAAGTGCCCCTATTATGCCTTTTTTAAGGTTCCTAATATTGTTTTGGGAGTCTCCTACAGCAGGTTTACATGCATGCAAGGTAAAAAAAAAAACACTAGTTTTCTCATAATATACATTTAATTTCACCTCAGTTCGTAAACGATTCGTTGGAAAACCCCTCCTTTCCGTGAGTTTACACTGCTCTGATTGGTCAGATGGCCCAATCCTTTGAACAATTTGAGCCTGAGTCTGACGATGAAACATCTGAAGTAGTCGATCAACCAGAAACAGATTCGCAATCAAGACTGGAGTAGGACATTTCTATATGGTAAGTGTCACCTTAGTTTGTGTTATTTATAAGACTTTTTCGTAATAACTATTAACAAAATAAAAAATGACTATATCAATGTTTGACATTACAATGGGTGTTTACTGTTTACAGAGAGAATACTTCAACTAGTTAGCACGGAATAGCATCATAACATCCTATTACAATACAGACAGCTCCACTCTATTGCAATAATAAAAATGCACAGGAAAAAAAACAGTTACGTAACAGTTATGTAAGCGAACCGAGCCCACAACTATGTTGTAAACTCCCACGTTAGTCGAACACAAAGGTGAATAGCTGATAATGCATTACATTTTGTAAACAAAAGTCATGCTCCATCCTTGATCATTACTCCAAGTAATAAGACAGACAAGCTGCATTAATCGACACATTTTTAGACAATATTGGACCCACATTTGAAAAGCAGAACTACAGAAATGTGAGTTAGTCAGTTAGCAGGAGATATACAGACTAGGGTTTACGTTACACAACATAACATACAAAACTACAAATTTTATACTATCGCTAGAAAATATAAACATCAATTATTAATCATACTTACAGGTTGAGATTCAGAGGAGCAAGCTGGTCCAAATAAACTGGTCATTGATCCGTATTTTAAGACCAAGCGTTTTGTGAATCCTGCGTTAAACTCCCCGAGGTTTAAGAAGCAGTCATCGGTAAAATGACGGGAACACAACAAAAGATTGTACTGCTGTGGTATTGTTGAAAAATTAAAAGTGGGCAGGCAATATGCTAATGTTTCATTGTGACGTCACAACGAAATGGCTTGGGATTCGTTTTTACAAACAACTCGTTTAATTGACTCAGAGTTGACTCTTACTTTTGAGAGACAATAACTTTATATATGGTGCACTTTCAGATTTAAAACTTTTCAGGATGTTTTCATTCACTTAGAGCTATGTTACACACTACATGAAAGTTAATTTACAAAAATCCATAATAGGGGCAGTTTAAAGGGAAACCACCATGAAGACTCACCACCATGTTGACATCACATGACCAGCCATGTCATACAATGATTTCAGTCCTGTCTCATTGAATCAGCAGTCTCGTAATAACACATACCAAGAATGTCCACTATGATGAGAGTGTGACAGAAAAAAAATAAAATAAAATCATGGACGAAAAGGAACAACATAAACATTAAAAAAAAAAAAAAAAAAACTTTGCTGCGAAGCACGAGTGGATAGTTAAAAAAGAAAAAAATGAATAAATCATGCATCCATGCCACTAGGTGTCAGTAGAAAGTCCAAGACCATTGACTACTGGAGCTAATGAGAACCTGCTAAATGGAACAAAAAATGCACTGAATTCACCTTTAATGTATGTCAGCTCAGCTGACTCATTTATGTTTTAAATTCTGTTTTTATGCTACAAGACAACATTAAGAAATGAAACAACTGAGAAGAACTAAGTCTCATGAGCTATGTTGTTTTTCTCCTAAAGTTTTCAGCTGTACCTAATCTTCATGCAGCTGATGCTTCTGTATCTCAGCAAGGACATCACTTCTAAAAGTTCATTTAATGATGAAACAACAACAAAGCTTCATCTTTATTTTGCATGTCATGCCCTATGATTTCAGGCACCCTGCATACAAATAATAGAAATATGTCATACAGAGGCAGCCTAGATGTGTAGAGCTCTGCTTCAGGGTTCATAGTGACATTAAATCATGAGATAAACTTGCCCTCTGATGTGTAGAAGATGAAGCAAAGCACAGAAATGGAGAGTAAAATTAGACCAGGATTTGTGACGTAGATGTTGTGTCTGATTGAACATTCCCCCCTTGGATGCTCTTTGAGTCTGGCACGTGAACTAGGGGGGACTTTTTCAATATAAACCAAAGCCTGCAGCAATAACTATATCTAGGTTGAAAGCACCCTTCCTCTACATGCTCACCCACACACACACATGAACACACACACACATCTGAGAAATCCTTCTCACACTCAGACATTGAGCTTTATTGAACAACTTAAATATCGCATTTGCTATCATCCACCAAACAGACGCTGCCCGAGGCACTGAGATTGTTATTGGCAGGATGGTGCATCTCTGAAGCTGTTTAGTGTGTGTAAGGTTGTCTTGCTTTCCGGGTGTAATGAGATCTGGGCAGGAATTGGACTCTCAGCTTGGAGTTATATCCATCACCAAAACTGGGTTACACACTTCCATTTCAACAGTGCAGCATCCCAGCTGGGGGGAAACCCCATCTAACATGATCCTGCAAATGGTCAACAAATTTTACATACTTGCAATGGCTGCTCTCTCTCATGAGCCTTTTACCGTGAGTACTGTATGTTTTTCATCTTTTTTGAAACATTAGTTAATATTTTACTTGATTTATCTGCATAATGTAGTCTTTTTGTCTCAAATTAATTTGTTATTAATAAAAAATTTTTTTATACTTTTGGAAAGTCATTTCAGGTTCTGATTTTACAGTCGATCCCCAGTAGACTTATGGTGGATCTCTTGGGTGTAGATGCATCTCATTTGTTAGGGGATCCAAAGCATGAGCCAGATGTTTCAGTCACTACAATTGTGAACATTTGGACAGCACATGAGTCTGTGTGTGAACATCCTAGCAGTACTTACTTAAGGATTTAAAACTCTAGTTGGAATGCATCATTCTAAAGATTTTTATGTAAAACGTTTTCTGTGGTGGGGTAATATCTAGTTACTGTGAACAAATTTAAAGTGGAATTTTAAAATAAAAATGATGTCATTATTTGCTCGGCCTCAAGTCTTTCTAAACCTGTATGACTTTCTTCTCTGCAAAGGAATAATTGTAGTGGTCACTCTTTCCATGCGATCACAATGAAAGGGAGGCTTAGGCTTTCAAGCTTCAAAATGTATCATAAAAGTGGTCTTTTGAAGCCATACAAAAGCTTTGTGTATAAGGACCAGGGAAGGACAAATTTAAAGAGATAGTACACCCCAAAATGTAAATTCTGTCATAACACAAAACTTTTGTTCATATTCAGAAGGCACATATATAGTGCATAAAACATGGTAAATGAAAGCTCAAACGTGCGTGCTTGATGTGCACGAAGCAATGAGGATTTTTCTCATGTGTTAAGCAAGGAGCTTCTGTTTACCATATTTCATGTGCTCTATGTATATCAATTGATCAATGTTTATTTGTGAATAAAAGTCTAAATTAATTCTGTTCATCAAAGCTTGGATTAAAACTCTTGATTCATATGGATTACACTTACAGTGTCTTTATGTATTTTCTGAAGCTTGAAAATATTGATTGTGTATAAATGGATTGACAAAAAAATATGAGAGAATATTAAAAATATCTGAAAGCCTGATAGCAACGACATGAGGGTGAGTAAGTGATGACAGACATTTTCATTTTTTGGCAAACAGTCCCTTTAATTTGCTGATCACTGATAATCTCTCCTTGCTGCAATCATTCATGAGTTTTCAATAAATCAGCTGGTTCAGTTCACAAAACTGGTCTAATTGATTTAAATGTAAATCAGACTGATCTGTTTCTTGAGTTCAACTCATCTGAACAGCCCACTGGAGGGGAAGGTTATCAGTGAATAATGACTTAAATGTGGGTCTGTTCCAGACACAAAGGTATTATATGACTTCACAAAACATGGGAAATCACAAGTGAAATGTTTGAACAACTTTTAGGAAATGTGTATTGTAATTTTGTATTTTGTATTGTAGGCATACTAAAAACTTCCAGGCAGGTGTGTTGAGACTAAGTTGGAGCACTCTGAAGTGCCCTTCAGGGGGCGATACATCCCGTTTGAAACACACCTATAAACTGAGGGCTTATGTACACAGCAGACAAAGGGAAAAGCTAACTAGACACACCTGAACTGAGGAATCTAGTCACTTAGTAACCATAGAAACAAACAGGGAGTGAACAGAAGAGAACAGGGCTGCGTTCAGCCCCGACAAAATGTTGCAAAACGTTTTTTAAACGGAAACAGTGGTGCGTTGAAATCTCTTCACTCGATTGGGATGTTCTCTTTTATTCTGACAGCAAGGGCAGTGACTGTAACATCGAGCGTATTTTGCAGTATTAAACACGTATTTATACCGAATTCATCAGGCTCCGAAAATTCTTCAAAAAGAACACAAAGAATGGCCTTCTCAGCTGCCATAGTTGCAACTCTTGCGTCATCAGAACAGGGTGTTCAACGCACCACCATTTCCATTTAAAAAAACGTTTTGCAACAGTGTCAGATCATTTGGAAATCCCCTAAAGTCTAAACCATTTTTAAAGTCTAGTTTAATATGATGTTTGAGAGGAACACATTAAAATGATCTACCCAATTAGCACAAGAGGAGGTATATATAGCTGTGGTGTCAAGACATCTATAAATATGATTAAAAGATTAATATGAGGCAGAAGTACAGAATGTCATTTTATTATTGACTGTTTCAACAAAATGTTTTACCAACTAAGAAGAACAGCACTTTTAGAGTTTCATCCCTCTGCCTAATGTGAGCATAAGTATTGGGAAGGTTTAACTTAATGCAAAAGCTAATATTTAATTGTAAATCCCTTGCAAGCAATCACAGGAGTGAGTCTGTGACCCATAGACATCACCAGACTCTTGGTTTCACACTTTGAAATGCTTTTCCAGGCCATTTTTAATGGTTGCTTGTTTTGGGGAGTTTCTGCCTTTAGTCTTCTCTTTAGGTGGTGAAATGCTTGTTCAATAGGATTTAAATCTGGAGACTTGACCAATCTAAGACCCAAAATTTTTTAAAGTGATAAAATATAGAAAAATCAAAAATGTCTATTTTTGTGTCCCACTATTTTTCATGAAGAACAAATTTTTAGCTGCTAAATTTAATGTGGTATACACCGACCAGGCATGACATTATGACCACCTTTCTAATATTGTGTTGGTCCCCCTTTTGCTGCCAAAACAGCCCTGACCCATCGAGGCATGGACTCCACTAGACCCCTGAAGGTGTGCTGTGGTATCTGGCACCAAGATGTTAGCAGCAGATCCTTCAAGTCCTTTAAGTTGCGAGGTGGGGCCTCCATGGATTGGACTTGTTTGTTCAGCACATCCCACAGATGCTCGATTGGTTTGAGATTTGGGGAATTTGGGGGCCAAGTCAACACCTCAAACTTGTTGTTGTGCTCCTCAAACCATTCCTGAACCATTTTTGCTTTGTGGCAGGGCACATTATCCTGCTGAAAGAGGCCTCAGCCACCAGGGAATACCGTTTCCATGAAAGGGTGAACATGGTCTGCAACAATATTTAGATAAGTGGTTCATGTCCAATAACATCCACATGGATGGCAGGACCCAAGGTTTCCCAGCAGAACATTGCCCAAAGCATCACACTGCCTCCTCTGGCTTGCTTTCTTCCCATAGTGCATCCTGGTGCCATGTGTTCCCCAGGTAAGTGACACACGTGCACCCGGCCATCCACATAATGTGAAAGAAAATGTGATTCATCAGACCAGGCCACCTTCTTCCATTACTCTGTTGTCCAGTTCTGATGCTCACATGCCCACTGTTGGCGCTTTCGGCGGGGGACAGGGGTAAGCATGGGTACCCTGACTGGTCTGCGGCTATGCAGCCACATACACAACAAACTGTGATGCACTGTGTATTGTGACACCTTTCTATCAGAACCAGCATTAACTTCTTGAGCAATTTGAGCTACAATAGCTCGTCTGTTGGATCGGACCACATGGGCCAGCCTTCACCTCCCACATGCAACAATGAGCCTTGGCTGCCCATGACCCTGTCGCTGGTTCACCACTCTTCCTTCCTTGGACCACTTTTGACAGATACTGACCACTGCAGACTGGGAACACCCCACAAGAGCTGTGCCCAGTAAAGGGGAAAGTCAAAATGAACTGAGAGTCCACTTTAACTACATCTAATTCCCTTTCATCTTCCTCTCTCTGTCTTTTATTTGTGTTAAAGGCACCTACAAACTCTCTCAGGGGTTTGGATATGCTTTCAGAAACCTTACATCACACTCACTTGAACTCAGTCACATACACTGATGAGGGACAAGCTACAGTATTTATGTATAGTTTCTGTATATGTTGTATAGTTTTAATATCACTGATTAATATCAATGTCAAACTTGATAGTGGCCACAAAGAAAAATCAATAAATCCACTCTGTATCCCACACAGCCTGCAGTGTGTGTCCACCACGTGCATTCAAACTACCCATCAATGAATGGGCTCAATTGATTAGAGATGTTTCACAGAACACAAATCAGTTGATCCTCAACCAATCATGAAAATGTGGCAACAAATGTGTCTGTTATCAATCTATATTTCCCAGTCAGGCATGTGGAGAACTTCAGTCCATACACAGCAAAATTTTATCAATGAATCTGCCTCTGCAATATGCTGAGAAGGTTATTTTAATCTTTGATGATGAAACAACTTCCTCAAGGGGAACATAAATTAAACATTTAAAAGTCTCTTCCTCTCTTTTTCTTTCTGTCTCTATGAGGGGAAAACAGACTAGCCTACTTGACTTACTGGTGACAGTGATTTTGCTAAGGACTTTTGCTAACACATTTCTAACATTCCTTACCCCCAAAATTAACTCTAAACATGAACTACTCCTAAAATTAGAGGAAATTATTGGTTTATCAGAGAGTTATTCAAACCATAACCACAGCTTATCCAAACCCTAAAATATGATAGACAGGAATATTATTCTAAAATAACGTTCATAAGTAACATGTTTTACATGATGAAATCACAGCATGTCTTACAATGTTTCTTAGTGGAATCAGTTAAAAATATAATTGAAACTACACTGTTTCATTTACAAAAGCCTGCAGGAACAACACTTCATACAATTTATTTCATACCTTTATTTTAGAACAGCCGTTTGGATAAGTAAATTGTCTATATGAAGCAAATAGTTAAAAAGTTAATAATGTCAGATCTTTCTAAAACCTAGCTGGTGTCTACTGTATGGGCTTTTGATTATGAAGTCAACTCTGCCATCAAGTGGTAGCAAAATAGAAAAAAAAAATTGTAAAACTGTTTTCACAGAGTCAACATTTGTTCAAACCATCCCTCTTTTCCCACAAAATACTCCTTGAATAGATGTTCTTTGCCAACAATATTGCAGAAATTGAGTAAACCCAATTATGGTTCTTATTTACAGTGGTCATTCCACTTTTTATAGTCTTATACTTTTATTAGTCTTCTTTTTAATTAGAACTATTTATGTAATATATATTTTGCATATCACTTTACAGTTTTTGTAAGAAAAAATGTATTTATTAGCTAATCTTTTCCCACAAACTTTGCCCATGCTGCTTCAGATCCTGAATTGATTGGATAATTGATTGGATAATGATAAACAAATGAACTGATTATCATAAGGGCTCCTACTTCCTTTTACCATACAGTACATGTACATGTCCAGTTTATCTTCATCCACCTTGGTCTTCCTCAAAATCCCATAATAAGATAACATTTTATCTGACTCCCTAGACTCTCCCAAGGCTACAGAAAGAAGCTTCATTTACTAGTTGTTGCTCACAGAATTTAGATCTGTGCAGTTGGAACTTGTCCAGTTATATGAAGTTCTTAATATACTTACAGTTTTATAGTCTCATACATTTATTATCAACTTCTTTTTACTTTTTACAATAATTATTCTTAATATCATGTATTTTATATAGAGAATATTATTCACTTTCCATGGTCAGATAGTAGTATTTCACTTTTAACAAGTACCATTGTTGCTGTTTTTTTTTTGCACATCTGACTTTGATACATCATATCCTCCTTTAGTGCGTAAATAAGTGTAGGCTACTTATTGACTAGTATAAATGTTATATTTTCTGTAATTTATTGTAATACAGTATAACTACTCACTTTTTCAGCAGCTCTTTTCTTTCTGCCAAGAATACTAAGCTTTAAACAACACCATCCCACACATAACATTTGACTTGAAGCAAAATATATATATATATATATTTTGCTTCAAATATATATATATATTTTGCTTTAAGTATATATATATATGTAAGACTGTGTACTTGCTGTCTTTTTTGAAGCAATGGCCTACTCATTCCATGCAGAATTAACTTATTAACAACGATTACAATTTTACATTTTTGGAGCTTTATGCCATGTAATAAATCACCACGGGAAAATGAAATGACGCACAGACAACACTGATATAGCCTTTGAAAATAGCCTCTATAATATTTTGTTACATTTGGGCCCGGTTTCACAGACAGGGCTTAGATTAAGCCAGGATTAGGCCTTAGTTCAATTAGGGCATTTAAGTAGCTTTTGTATAATGCCTTAGAAAAAAAAAAAAAAAAAAAAAAAAAACATATTTTAAGATATGTCAGTGCCAGTTACTTTCAGTTAAAACAGCTCAAACATGGGACTAGGCTTAAGCCTTGTCTGTGAAACAGGGGGAATGTAGTTAAAATGGGTTCTAATGAAGTTCATCTTACTAAGTGATCACAGCCTGTCTTACAACTTTTCATAATGAAATCATTTAAAAATATAGTTGAAACTACACTGTTTCATTTAAAGCCTGCAGAAACAACACTTCATACAGCTTATTTCACATCTTTATTTTAGAACAGCAGTTTGGGTAAGTTACTTGTCTATGAAACAATAGTAGGCCTAGATAAAAAGTTAATAATTTCAAATGTATCCAAAACCTATCCTGTGTCGACCACTGTTTGGGATCTCCATTATGAAGTCAACTCTGCCATCAGGTGGTAACGAAACAGAAGAACTTTTGCAGTCTTATATTAAAAGAAGTGAGGTTGTTGCCTCATATTAGTAATATAAAACTTTTGAAAAAAAAAAAAAAAAATACTGACATATAGGCCTATGTCATCATTAAGACGGTACTTAATGAAAGACCTTGTAAGACCTTGTCATAAGATCCCTTTTCTCAATTTTATCTTTCACTTTATTTGAGTAAAACAGGTTCCATACAATCAAAATTTGTTCAAACCACCCACAAACCACCCCTTGAATAGGCGTGCCATCAATATAAACACAATTATGTTTCCTATTTACAGTGCTCGGTCTACTTTATAGCCTACTTATACTTAGGCTATACGTTCTTTACAATTAATAATACATAGCATTTGTCATGAAGCAAAAAAAAAAACAACAAAAACAAACAAAAAAAAACAAAACAAACAAAAACAAATTATGACTGTGTACTTACTGTCTTTTATAAGCAATGTCGTAGCCTATGTGGATATTAACTGCAACCGCGGGAAAATGAAATGACGCACTGACAACACTAATAAAGCCTCTAATAATAGCCTATAGCAGGCTAATATTTGTTAGATAGTGTAGTTTGAAATGAGTTCTAATCATATCAAGTTCCTGTTTTCTAAAGTTACACATACTGTTCCCAGAGTCACCACACCATGGTCTCGTATTTTGGGGGTCTCATGTGACAAAAAGGTCCACCCTCATGAGGGGCTTCACTCACTCACACTGTTGCAATACAGTAGGTCCACGTACTTCCATAGGCTGGAGACGTAACATGTATAAACTGCCCACTGCCCGGTCCTGCTATTTAACAGGTGTAGCAGCAAGTGCAGCAAAGTCGTTTCTAGACAGATCTAGCCCGGGACTATGCGCTCAATCTGGGGTTTAATCGCCTTGGTGGCCACAGCAACTTTTTACTTGTATCTGCTGTCTGCGTTCCTGCCGCCGGGTCCTCGTGCCGCCCGCGTTCACGACGCTGAACCTGAACACACAGCCGATGAGTCGAAGGAGGAAGTACTCAGGTAGACTAGATCTCTCTGCGTCTTACCTCTGGTAGTAGCCTTATTTTGTGAGCAGTTCCCACTTCTACTGTTGGTAGCTGAATGAATTCTATTAAATTCTCTATTAACTGTAATGGTAATTGATCATGTATGTGTTTTAATTCTACAGGTTTAATTAGTCTTACATCTGCTGATAATAACAAATGACAAAATACTAAATAAATAAATCTTGCCCCAGGTAGAGGGGTATTTTACCTAGTAATGGAGCAATAGCCCTTTTCATGATTTTGTGCTAACTATATTGGATGATCTATGATGTAATGTAGCAGTAAGTTCACAGTGTTCTTAAGGGAAGCATCTTCCCCTACAGTACATGCAGTTTGTGATGCTCCCTTTCACCTAGTTCTCTCTATCTTTATTCATTTCACATTCTTCCTTATTTTCCTGCATGTTTGTTTGACTATTGGTTTATTCATTATATATAGCTACACCCTCATCTCAGTTCACAGAGAGACTGAAAAAGAATAAGAGATAAAATTAGAGTGAATGAGAGAGAGATGGACTTGTACTGTAAAAAGAGAAAAGCTTTGACAGTTATTTTCAGGCAGTGGCAAATATTCCGGAACACTTAGTTCCAGTTTGCCCTGTGCTCTCTCCTCATCAGCGTTACTTTATACTGTGGGAGGTGCACAGCTGATTGGCACTTAATGAACTGTAGTTCAGATGCAACCGACATCAAAATAATGTTTCGTCTCTAGAGTCTCATCTGTCCTCTCATGTCCCATAGGGACCTGATCTCTGGTCAGTTCTTATCATGCAGTTTGGTCTCACATATTGTTAATTTGTTAATTTTCTTTTTTTCATTTTAACACGTTAAGATATTTAACGCAATTAATGCAGCATCCGTTTTTTCCATCCTTTGGCTAGCATTATATTCAGGGCCTGATTTATGAATAGGCGTTAGGCACGTGCCTGCCCACATAGAGTGACAACGTCTGCTCTCGCGTCAACACAACGCGCATGCGTCATAGTGCTCTCATTAACACGTGTTGGAGATGAATATTGTGTAAATAAAGTGGTAAATTATGTTGTTGTTGTTTTTTTTTTGCTCAAACAAAGCACTCATGTTGCTTCATAAAATTGAGGTTAAACCACTGGAGTCACATGGATTACTTTAATGATGTCTTTATTAGCTTTCTGGGCATTAAAAGTGGTAGTTGCGTAGGCTGTCAATGGAGGGACAGAAAGCTTTCACACTTCATTAAATAGATCCTTATTTGTGTTCTGACGCTGCACGAAAGTCTTACGGCTTTGGAACGACATGAGTAATTAACGACAGAATTTTCATTTTTGGGTGAACTAACCCTTTAAACTGGTTTGGGTAAAAACTTGTCCACTACGTATTGGACATCTTGGTTGCTGTCTGTCAATAGTGTTAATTAAACAACAAAAGACACCGATAAAATAACTCACAGCTCTTGACTGAATAACTTTTGTAGCTTTAATAAGGATTAATGTATATATTTTAGCAGAGCATGGCAGCCCAACTGGGCCTGTAGAAAAAATGTTGATTAAAGGCACAGCTAAATGTGACATTATAATAGGTTTATGTGAAGTTCACTTACATTAAGTTGTTATATTTTTAAAAAAACCTATTAAATGTTAAAAATGATGGCACTCAATCATACTGTAATGTTGAATGTCTATAATTACAAATTTTCCCCCAGAAATTGAGAAAAATCCATTTACATCAGTAGGTGTATTGGTATCGGTGATACTGGACTTCATTCATAGTACTAGGTGATACATATTGATAAGCAAATATATATATATATATATATATAAAAAAACTTCTTTATGCTGTTTCTGCATTTCAATGTGAAATTATACAATATAATTATACCATGGTCTGTTTGAATACTTGATTCTGAATGGCTGGAAGGTGTGCAATAAAACCGTTTAATGCACTGGTAGTTGAAAGTCAGTTTAGCCTATAGTTCTATAGCGCACAATCACACACATTCACTGACTCGCACGTCCATGACTTTTATTAATAAATTAACTTCGCTGCTACTGAATTGCTATATTACTCAGCAAGGAGATGGTAATGGTGCTGTTTTTTAAGTAATTCAACTCACAGCTTCTTTGTTAGAGAGACGCTCAACAGACACAGGTAATTTACACACACATCTCTCTCTCTCTCTCTCTCTCTCTCTCTCTCTCTCTCTCTCGATAGGCTAATTCATTCAAATAAATGTTATAATTCAATTGTTGTGTTCTTTGCCTCCACATTGTGCATTAAATCGTTTTATACACAGCTAGCTAAATTAGTTATTTTTTAATCGATTGACAACACTAATATAATATTTTTTTTTAACAACATAAAACTGTTTAATGTCGCTTCAATTCAATATCTTGCTGCATAAAAGTATTAAATAAAAAAAATAAAAAATAAAAAAAAACTTACTGACATACTAATATACGTTTTAGAAATTATCCATCCATCCATTTTCCAATCTGCTAGTCCTAGGCTATCAGGGATGCTGGAACCTATCATATTATAAATTATTTAAATAATTTCTTATTAATAAATTATATTAATGTATTAAACTATTTGAATGCGACTCAACATTAGAAGTCTTGTCTCAGGATTGGGGCCTGCCAGAGGGCATGAGGTGACAGTTATAAGATCAGACAACTGCCTTCTGGAGTGCCTTGAAATCCCCTGAATTTGCTGAGATGTGCAATACTGAGGAGGAGGGAAAGAAAGAGATATCTGGAGGGTTCATACGTGACATGTACGTTTGGCATGACAAGCTAAAATAAAGTGCATTAACCTCTTGATGTGCACCCCCTTTTTGAGCCCCAAACAGGAAAATGGGGGGAAAAAAATAAATAAAAATGAGAGAAGATAAAAATAAATAAAAGGAGAGAAAAGAGGTCTCAAAAGCCCCATGCTCTTACAGTATGTCTCTTTCTGAAGACATTCAAATGTTTAGAATGACAAAAGTAGTGGAAAGCATACTGGAGTTTGATATTGAGTAATGGATCTGCTGTGTTTCCATCATCATCACATTCCATCTAAAGATCTGACCTTTTCATAGTGTCTTGTGATCCGCATGTCTTGGTTCATTTCTTGATTAGCTCACTCTTCTGTACCCTGGAAGAATATCCGCCGATGAGATTGAGATGAAGTTTTTAACGTTGTTCAGCAGTGATGGCACAGACAGCTGTACCCTATGTACTCTCCTGTGGTGTAAATAGCTGTTTGAGTCTTTGGGTGGGAATTTCCAGAGAAGGGTAATTTTGTGCATCAGTATAGTTATAAAAATCAGCTGTTTTTAAGACTATTTTCATGTGGAACATGTCAGTTCAGGTAGAGTTTTACTTCACTGCAAAAAATTTCGTATTGTTTTTGTCTTGTTTTCCAGTATAATTATCTAAAAATTCTTAATCAAATCAACATACATTTACTTGAGAAGCAATATCGCTTAAGATATTTAAAAAAAAATAAATAAATAAAAAAAAGATCTACATTTTATTTTTTATATATAGTTTATAGCTAAAAACATGAAGAAATCTGCCACTGGGGTAAGAAAAAAAAAACTTGATTAGAAGAAACAAAAGTATTTTTCTTATATTATAAGTAGAAAAATAAACTCACTTAATTTAGGGTTTTTTTTAGGTTTTTCATGATCTGTGGGGTATTTTGAGCTGCAACTTCACAGACACATTCTGGGGATACCTGAGACTTATATTACATCTTGTAAAAAGGGTCATAATAGGTCCCCTTTAAGTAATTTTTCTTAAACAAATGTATCTTTATTTAAGAGTAGACTTGCACTGCAGACAAGACAAAACTAAGAACATTTTTGCAGTGTTATTGAAGCTGTTTTGTTTATTGTCTGGTCTGTCTCTTAAACCGAAGGCTCTTATATTGTTGTTCTAATGAGAACGCTCTCAGCGTGCGCTCAGCTTGGAGCATATCACATGTTTATATTCGTCACACTGGGTACGCATGTGAAATTAAAACCTCTGTTTGGCACATGGGTGGGGAATACTGCCTCATTGCATGCCCAAATTACCCCCTGGACGGCAGTAAGGAGCTTAGATTACTCACGACTGCACAAGATATGATTCATCTGCTGGTAAGAGGCCAGTGACCACCTCATGAGAACTTCAGTCTGTAGGACTTCCATGTATTTATTGATGATTATGTTAGGTGTGTTTGAAGGCTTAAAACAAGTTGGTCTTCAAGTACAGCCAAACCTGTACACTCACACAAGCATCATTTCCACAGCTGAGAGGCTATTTCCGTCCAGTTGGTGTATCATATTTCATTCTTTCTGTCTAATCTTGCTGACAGGCTAGTGTCTAGATCAGGAGTCTTCAACCTTTTTTCAGGCCAAGAACCCCTTGGTGAATTCAAGACTGTTTTCTAACATACAGTTTTTTAGTAGAAGCTCCATAACATATTTATATACAGTACTTTATTTGCTTACCAGGCATTAAAATAATCATTATTGATATGATTATATAGCCTAATCATAAACTTTTAAGTTGTACATAATGGATCATTTTCTCATACTCACGTTGTCCCCAACCAGTATTTCTTTCTTTTTTCTCTAAAAGAAGACTTCTCGGGGTTTTTTCCTACACCAATTTTTAGACTCAAAAAATAGACACAAGATGGCGATAGTGAGGTTTTTCAGATCATTACACTCAGGTCGTATAGACTTTATTCACAGCAGCGCCATCTTTGATTTTTAACGGGAATGAAAGCGAGGCTGTGAGGGATAGACATACAACTTTTCAGTGGGTTGTACTATTATTTAACGTGCTTTTGGATTGTTCTGCTGATGAAACACTGCAAAAATATGTTTCCAAGAAATTTCAGTAGACAAAAAACTCCAGACAACATGAGCTGTGGAAAATTATGAGTGATCTAGGAGCTTACAGCTTTTTTTTTTTTTTTTTTTTTACAGCGGATGCCATTGAAAACATAATAACTCTAACCCTCACAGCCTCGCTTTCATACCTGTCATGGCGCTGCTCTGAATAAAATCAATTACAGAGCCCCTAAAGCAGGGGTGTCCAATCCTGCTCCTGGAGGGCCACCATCCTGCAGAGTTCAGCCAAAGAGTATAGAACCCAAGAGGCGACACTCTGATACTTTTTGGGCAACAGCCACTAGATGGCGCTCCGGTAGCGCGGCCGCCATTATGGGGTGAAAATACTAACTGGACCATAGAATCCTTTACATCTTACGCACCCAAAATCGGCGAATTTCACTGCCAAATCAGAAGCGCAATAGAACAGTTTTTTAAATTAAGTCACCAGTAAATTGTATGGCTCCTACAGTAAATGTTGTATTGTCTTATATATGTTTTATTTTACCAGTTGTGGAATCCAACCATTCAACCAACTGAGGTAATGTAGTTAGCCTACTTTATTGAGTATTTCCATTTTATGTAACTTTACTTATTTATTAATAGTAAATTATTAATTAATAAATTTAAGATCATCATGTTTGCAGCGAACAATATATTTCAGACCTAGTGGAGTAATAGTAGCCTAATAATAGTATCTAGGTCTGAATTGAAATATATATTGTACGTTTTAATGGATCACTACAAACATAATGATCTTATAATACATGATGCATTGCTGTGTTCGTTATCGCATAATACCCACTTTTGGACACTGCAAAAACAAGCTGTTATATTCATATATTTATTGTCCAACATTCCTAATTTTTCTGCTGCATGTCCTTAATTTAATTTCATATGTTGGTATTAGTTCAGTGTTTATAATGCTAATACTTGAACTTCAAAGAATTTTAACCCAAACTGACTGGGTTTCTAGAGAGCAAAGGTTTTGTGAAAAAAGTGGAAGACTTAAACACAAAGTGTGTAAAATAAACTGTTAAAAGGATTTGATGATCACTAGTGATAGTATTTTATTCTGTGTTGTCATCATTCAGGTTGGATTTCAGCTTTAATGTACGTGTTTTTTTGTTTGTTTGTTTGTTTGTTTTTTTTTACAAAGCAGCTGATATTAGCCTACCATAGAAACTAGTGGACTGCCGACTCGCTTTCACCCCAAAATGGCGGAAACACAGGGCCGGTGTTGCAATGGAACGTTCTATTGAGTGTCGCTTCTTGTTAGCGTATATTCTTTGGTTCAGCTCCAACCCCAATTAAACACACCTGAACCAGCTTATCAAGGTTTGCTAGGAATACTAGAATCTTCCAGTCAGGTGTGTTGAGGCAAGTTGGAGCTAAACTTTGCAGGACAGTGGCCCTCCAGGATAAAGTTTGGACACCCCTGCACTAAAGGGACATGGTAAAGGAAAAAATAAATAAATAATTGTTTTGTGTTCACTCGCAAAATGTTTGTGTTCTTTGTTGGTGAATGCAATTTATCTTGGGGGAAAGCAAAACATTTTGCGAGCGAAAGCAAAAGCATTGACATTATTTTTCATCACCTCATATTATTTTCATCACCATGTCCTTTTAGGGGCTCCGTATCATATACCTAAAGCCCACAGTATCACTCAATCCTTTGGTTATAATCCTTTTAATCCTACTGTATCAGTCTTTTTAGTGCTGGTTTAGCAATTGGGTTGATAGGAAAAGGACGACCCCTATCCAATTGGTTATAAATAAGAGAAAAAAGGTGTTACATACATTACAAATTCAGTGTCATTGTTTTACTGATCTCACAGTGTCTTATATTTTCTCCAGGTTGAAGTTCCCATCTGATCTAGAGGAGTTGAGGGAACTAGCCGAGCTGCTGCAGTTCTATAAGACAGAACACACTGGCTATGTGTTCATTCTCTTCTGCAGTGCTTATCTCTACAAGCAGTCCTTTGCCATTCCAGGATCGTCCTTTTTGGTTGGTAACAGAGGTCTACTCTGTGACACTATTAGTAGAACTACTTGAACCACCTCATTAGATTGAACTGAAAGATTTATTATCAGATTTATTATATAATAATTATCTAAATCATGTGGACATAATGCCGTATGTGTTATGTCAATACAGTTATACTGTAAAGAAGCTACTTTTTTACTGTCAATCTTTCTTGTCATGTCTAGAACATGCTGTCGGGAGCATTGTTCGGGCCATGGCATGGACTCCTCATTGCCTGCATTTTGACTACTGTGGGTTCCACCAACTGCTACCTGCTGTCCCGTACATTTGGCAAACGCCACATCATCAGGATCTTCCCCGAGAAGGTGGCAATGCTGCAGAGAATGGTGGGTCACCTCTGGCTGCTTAGCACATGAGAGAGGGATTTTCCATTAATTAATGTTCTAAAAATAGTCAGTGAGTGTATTGTATGACTTTGCATTTTGTTTGTTTATACTTGCATGTACTATAGCTCAAATGGTAGCAAACAGTGCTAGCAAATATCAATGCCAAAGTTATGGGTTTGATTGCCACTTCCCAGGGAGTGCATGAACTGAAAAATGTTATCCTTTACAAAAAAAAGTTTGCTGTTAGCATACTTCTTCTAAACTAAAAATAAAAGAGCATACTTTCAGTCTACTTTTTATGTACTTGTCAGAGGTATACTTAACAATATTATACTTGAAATGAAAATCTGATGTTTATTTGCTTACCCCCAGGGCATCCAAGATGTAGGTGACTTTGTTTCTTCAGTAGAACACAAATGATGATTTTGAACTCCAACCGTTGTGGTCTGTCAGTCGTATAATGCATGTCAATGGGAACTCCATCTATAAGAGTCAAAAAAAACATGCACAGACAAATCCAAATTAAACCCTGCGGCTCGTGACGACACATTAATGTCCTAAGACATGAAACGATCGGTCTGAACGCGCTCTGATGACGGAAGTGATCTCTCGCACTCGCGCGAGAGATCACTTCCGTCATCGGAGTGCGTTTTCAGACCTCACCAACCGGATGCTCAAGGCAGTTGGACATAGTGGTGTATTCGAGGTAAAAAATTATATAAATACTGTTCGGGTTCTCGCACAAACCGATCGTTTTGTGTCTTAGGACATCAATGTGTCGTCACGAGCCGCAGGGTTTAATTTGGATTTGTCTGTGCATGTTTTTTTTACTCTTATAGATGGAGTTCCCATTGACAAGCATTATACGACTTACTGACTGCAACGGTTGGAGTTAAAAATCATCATTTGTGTTCTACTGAAGAAACAAAGTCACCTACATCTTGGATGCCCTGGGGGTAAGCAGATAAACATCAAATTTTCATTTTTGGGTGAACTATCCTTTTAAGTAAACTTGGCTTATACTGATAAGTATACATTAAAGTCTAAGTACATTTGGCCTAAACTTGTTCTTAATCTTTTGATCGAAATATATTCAAGAAAAGTTTAATTTACTATTCTAAGTATACATGGTGTCGTTTTTACTCGTTTACTCTTTTTGTCTGATTTTATTGACTGATGTTATTGATGTTATACTGTACGATATTAGGTTCACTCAAAAACTTGCAAGTATAAAAAACTATTAATCTAGTAGTTTACTGAGAGAGTATACTTTAAAGTTTACTTTTACTGGCAGTGAAGTACAGTTCACAGTATAGTTACAATACAAAAGAAAACTTATAAACTAGGTGTGCTTACATTTTACTTCTGTTTAAAGTACTTTTAAAAGTATACTTTTACAAACTAAAAACTGCCAATTTACTTCTCAAGGAGTATTGAAATAGTACACTTGCAAGTATACTACTAGTACATTGATTTTATTATACTCTGTATTGAGCTACTTGGAAAATATACTTGAACTTATGTTTACTTAATAAAAGGAGCGTGAAGTATACTTTTTTTGTAAAGTATACATGTCGCTCTGGATAAAAATATCTGTCATAAATACAAAGTACTTGGTTTAAGAAGTTGGTCACACTATAGTTTAGGGTCCAATTCTCACTATTATCTAACTATTAACTACGACTTTTGCCTCAATAAACTACTAATTACTGCTTATTAATAGTTAGTAGGGTAGTTGTTAAATTTAGGTATTGGGTAGGATTAAGGGATGTAGATTATGGTAATGTGGAATAAGGGATTAATATGTGCTTTATAATAACTAACAGCCAATATCCAAGTAAAATGCATGCTAATAAGCAACTAGTTATTAGTGAGAATTGGACCTAAACTAAAGTGTTACCAAGAAGTTTTATATGGATTATGGACTGGTTGGCAATGAAGTTTTTTTTTTTAAGTATCTTTCCTACTAAATGATCATAGTCATGTCTTCATCGGCTCGCTATAGAACTTTATAGTTGAAACATAATACATGAGCACATGATAAATCTCTATTTCTCTCTATTAGGTGGAAGAGAACAAGAGTAGTTTGTTCTTCTTCTTGCTCTTTCTGCGATTCTTTCCCATGACACCTAACTGGTTCTTGAATGTCACCTCTCCAATCCTCAACATCCCCATCCCCATATTCTTCTTCTCCATCCTTATTGGTGAGCTTACATTGTACAGTTACAATTTAATGTATAATTGACTAATAAATGTATAACAGACTCTGATTATGAAGTACAGCTTCTGATCTTGATCTCATGATCTTAAATACTTAATTTCTTCCCAGGTCTAATCCCTTATAACTTCATCTGTGTTCATACGGGAGCCGTCTTGTCTGAGATCCACTCTTTGGATGATATCTTTTCATGGGGCACCTTGCTGCAGCTCCTGCTGATCGCATTTGTGGCTCTACTTCCTGGAGCTCTAATCCGCCGCTACAGTCAGGCCCATTTCAAACTTGATGGCCTGGAACCCAACGGACACCAAAAGGTCCTGAATGATCGCAAGACCAGATGACCCAAAGACAGACACAATAGGAGACTGCGGTCTTATGGGATGGATCATTGGTCTGGAGTCACACCTGTGGATTGGGTTATGAAGGTCCCAATGGAAAGTGGAACTGAAATACAAAATATTAGTTATCAGATGTTTAACGAAGAGAAGAGACTATTAATGTCTTAAAAGAGTACACACTCAGATTGCTGACTTGTTACATACAGACCACTGGACATTGCCTCATTTTATAGGAATTTTACAGCTTTATGTTTTTTATTGAAGCAAAAGGTTTAGTTATATTGGTGTTGTTTACCGTTTGTGTGTGACTTTATTTATTTCTGGAGTCTAAATACCTGTACATTTCATGTGTTTTTGAGTATGTTTACACATTTAACGAAAGAAAACTAAAGACTAGTTACTTACCCCCTAAATTTATTTACATGTGAATTTTATGCTTAAGAGTTGCACACACACCAAAAAAAATTATATCTAATTTCTTAAGTATTAGACATAAAAGTAATGTTCCAGTTTTATTTATACTGTATATAACTGGAGTCCTTTATAGTCTTGTAAGGCTAAAAAAAAGTGTATTTTAAGGCTTTTAAAAAGCCTTTTACATTATTATTATTATTATTATTATTTTTACAATCTTTACCATACATTAACCTCAAGCATCTTATAAGCACCTAACTGGTTCTTGAATGTCACCTCTCCAATCCTCAACATCCCCATCCCCATATTCTCCTTCTCCATCCTCATCCTTTTATTCGCAATTTACTTTCAAGTCTTAAAGGGTTAGTGTGACGAGCAGGGCGGGCGAGAGCCGTGAGGGAACGGCGCGAGGCCGGTGACGCGAGAGTTAACGAGCTCCACCTGTGAGGCGCACCGGCCTCGAGTCTCTCACGGAGGAGCTCCGGAAGCATAAAAGGAGGAGCGACGACAGTGAAGGAGGAGAGAGGACCAGGCCTGGACTTTATTTTATTATGTTTGTGTGGCCGGCAGACGTCCGCGAGGGTCTGCCGGCATTACTTTCCTTTTGTTCTTTGTTTATTTTATTAAAGTTTATTGTTGGAACGTTCGCCGGTTCCCGCCTCCTTCTTCCCCCATCATACGAACTGTGTTACATTGGTGCCGAAACCCGGGAAGAAGGAGGCGGGAACCGGCGAACGTTCAAACAATAACCTAGTTCACCCAAAAATGAAAATAATGTAATTAATTACTCACCCTCATGTCGTTCCACACCCGTAAGACCTTCGTTCATCTTCGCAACACAAATTAAGATATTTTTGATAAAATCCGATGGCTCGGTGCGGCCTATATTGCCAGCAATGTCACAGAACTTCTCAAGATCCAGAAAGGTACTAAAACATATTTAAAATAGTTCATGTGAGTACAGTGGTTCAACCTTAATACTATAAAGCGACGAGAATATTTTTGTGTGCCAAAAAAAAAATAAAAAAAATAATGACTTTTCAACAATATCTAGTGATGGGCGATTTAAAAAAAACTGCTTCATGTCATGTGATTTCAGCAGTTTGGCAGTTTGACACAAGATCCGAACCGCTGATTCGCAGTGTTTTGAATTCGCCCATCACTAGATATTGTTGATTTTGTTTTTTTTTTGGCACACAAAAGTATTCTTGTCACTTTATAATATTAAGGTTGAACCACTGTACTCACATTAACTGTTTTAAATATGTTTTAGTACCCTTCTGGGCATCTGAAAGTGTAAATTAACTTGCTGGCAATAGAGGCCTCATTGAGTCATCAGATTTTATCAAAAATATCTTAATTTGTGTTCCGAAGATGAACGAAGGTCTTACGGGTGTGGAACGACATGAGGGTGAGTAATTAATGACATAATTTTCATTTTTGGGTGAACTAACCCTTTAACAAATATAGCCTTATGCACTGATCATTTACCTGATTAGCTAAATCTTCTGGAGTTGCACAGCACATTCAGGGATTGCACACACTGCCAAATTTTTTATTAACTGACTTTGTTATCTATCTGTGTATGCATCTCTAGCTATAAAAACGCACACTAATAATGGCCTGTTTTGGACAGTGTTAGTATTAATGCCATGTATTTGAATTTACAGTGTAAACACATCTCATGCATTCAACTCCAGCTGCAGTTTAAAATGTACACATTTGTATGAATCATTGTTTATAGCAGACCATGTCAGGAATGTATGAATTATCAGCACATCACAGAACCTTTACATTCAGATGTTTCTGTGTAGGATATGATATATATTATTTAAAGAAAGAAAAAGTGTTTCCATTGCAATATGCAATTTCACAAATTGCATCTACAGGTGCTACTTGTTTAATCACTGCATTACAGAACCTTTTGCAGTGCTCGGTCCTGTTTTGAGTCAAGTTTAGCTGGAAAAATAAATCAATGTCTTAATGTGTACTACTGAAGTTGTGAAGTTTTTATTTTTTCAATAAAAGCTGTTTCTAGCTTGAAGGGTATAACTTCTGTTACAACTATGTACTGCAGTTTTCACAATTATTAAGTTCAAATTCAATAAAAGTCATTCATATGAAACAACTTGATATTTTATTGTAACCTTTTTAACAGACTTTTAAAATTTTCTAAATATTTCTACAGAATTCTACACATGCATATTCCGTGTGGGCCTATATGTAACATAAAAAACAAAACAAAACAAAACATGCTCGTTAGCATACTTGTTAGTAATTGATATAACTGCAGGATAAGAATACTGTGATATTCTATAATATTGTGTAGTCATATATTCCAACAGGCATCTTGGTTTTGCTTTAACATTTTTTGAGCTATGAAAAGAAAGACAGCTGCAGAAATAATACAGCAAAGATTATGTTTCATGTACACGTATTTGAAAATGATATGGTTTTTTAATGTTTTTGAAAAAAGTCGCTTATGCTCACCAAGGCTGCATTTATTTGATCAAAAATACAGCAAAAACAGTAATATTATGAAATATTGTTACAAATAGTTTTTTTTTTTTTTCTATTTTAATATATATTATCGATGTCACAAATAATCTTGATATAAAGATGAAGAAAAGCATTGTTTTAAAGACTCTTTATTGCTCATATCCATGAGGAGGGTGGTGAGACCCTTCCAGGAAACATAAAAGTGTATTCATGAGTGTTCGCTCAGGATCTTATTGTCCCCAACTCACCCAAGCTTGGCTAGAGCCCAGAGTATACCAATGGAATATGCCCCCCTTTTGCTCAGATCTGAAATTTGTTTGTTTATTATTTACATCATCTACATTACATGATGTTATTATAAGAGTTGATCTCAGATCAGCATTAAAGGGATAGCCTTATCCAACACCCAAATGTATTTACGGTACAAGTGGTCTAAAAAGACATTTTGAACATGAAAAGAAAGACAGCTGCAGAAATAATACAGCAAAGATTATGTTTCATGTACACGTTGTATTTGAAAATGATATGAGAAGAGATGGTCTTGAGACAGCTGGAGATCCCTCCAGTTTGACACAGCAAAATTTTACTACAGAAACCCAAATTGAGAGGATCAAATTCAATCGTGTCTAATATCATTACACTAACATTCAGCAGTAAACTATAGCTTATCCCTATACTAAACCTCACACAAATATGGTGTTAGAATAAAATTCAAAACCGACGTGTTAGATATGACATCCATTGTCCAAAAACACAGATAATAAAAATTACAGAGCCATTTGTAACAGAAGTAACAATGTCTTGCTTCTAAAATTGCCTATACAGGTTGAAGAACACTACGTATGGTTGGATTAAGCTGTATTCTTAGACATCATATACGTGTATCTGTCAAGACGATTATTTCAGTACAAACATAAACTGCAAGAAACAAAGTACTGTCAACACAAATGTTGCCCAAGAGTTGTATTAACCTCAAGAGTTCAAACGGTCCATAAAGCAACGATCAGTTTCTGATGCAGGGGTCTGAAACCTCTTTCGCCAGAACAAGCAGGTAATGTTGGTGCCTTGCGCTAATTCTTTTTTTCTTCTTGTTCTTTTATTTAGAAAAATAAAAAAATGCTCCAAGTTTGAGAGCTTTATAAGGTATACAAAATATGCAAAAGGGAGAAAAGGTCAGACTGAGGTACCCTGTTCTTGAGGTAGAACGTTATATTGTACTGGTTCACACAAAGCTGTGTGGACTTTCAATATACCATTTTTATGTCTCAATCATGGTTGTATCAGTTGCTTAATATCAACGTTACGGTCTATGATTGTGTTTAGACAGTACAGTACTGAAACGCTGGCTGTTTGCATTTGATCAATCAAGAAATACCAAAACCAATACTTTTGAACTGTACTTTGTGCATGTCACCTATATACATAGTTTATTCCATTAGCCTTTCCAATGTGCAACATTAAAAGACTTAATGATGTCATTTATATCCTTCACCAGTCAAATCACCTTTATATATTACAAAAAAATGGGGAAATGTCTTCACAAATAATAAAATACAACACATCGCTTTTGCCTTGGCTTTGTGCTTGTCTTTTTTTCAAAAACACACATTTACAGACATTTTTGTCTTCTCTGTCTGTGCACACACTCCCTAATGCAAACACGCACTTGCAGAAGATACTGTGCACTCATCTCAGCACATGAAATCAGAGGAGGGATAGAGAATCTTGTTTGCTACACAGAAAGTACATGTTTCCAAAAGGAATTCGCACCATATACATTCATGAGTGTCAGGAAGACCCACGGGCTCCTGTTACAGGACCTACAGAAAGTGCAGTTTGCACATGAAATTCTGTTTTTGTGTTCAAAAGTTTGGAGTCGGTAAGGTTTTTTAATGTTTTTGAAAAAAGTCGCTTATGCTCACCAAGGCTGCATTTATTTGATCAAAAATACAGCAAAAACAGTAATATTATGAAATATTGTTACAAATAGTTTTTTTTTTCTATTTTAATATATATTTAAATGTATTTAAATGTGAGGGCAAGGCTGAACTTTCAGCTGCCTTTACTCCAGTCTTCAGTGTCACATGATCCTTCATTCTGCCAATTAGGTGCTTCAACATTTATTTAACATTAATGTTGAAAACAGTTGTGCTACTTATTATTGTGGAAATTGTGATTTTTCAGGTTTCCACAAAAATACATCCTTGCTGAATAAAAGCGTTAATTTCATTTTTAAAAAATAAAGAAATCTTACTGACCCCAAACTTTTGAATGCTAGCATATGTTAATAGTAAGGGTATGTGTAATATCTTAAGTGGGGAGTACAGGATGTCAACACTAGATTCCCAAAGTAAGATAATCTAGATTTTCTTCTATTTTGGGACTGCAGTTTTTTTTTTTTTTTTTTTTTTAGGTTTTATGCACAGTTGGCACACAGACAGCTCTCATTTTGTGTGAGGACCCTGACAGCAACATCATGTTGGCCCAGATCCGGCCCACATCTGGCCCGCATGTAATCTACATGTACCAGATGTGGGCCGGATCTGAGCCACACTATGTTGCTGTCTGGGGAATAAGATGGGAACAGGGAAGCATTTAAAGGGTTAGTTCACCCAAAAATGTAAATTATGTCAGGCCTGCATCACCAGCAATAACACTTCCTTTTTCAATGCCCAGAAAGCTACTAAAAACATATTTAAAACAGTTCATGTGATTACAGTGGTTCAACCTTAATATTATAAAGCGACGAGAATGCTTTTTGTGCACCAAAAATAACAAAACAGCAACAATATCTAGTGATGGGCGATTTCCAACCACTGCTTAATGAAGCTTCAAAGCTTTATGAATCTTTTGTTTCGAATCAGTGGTTCGGAGCGCGTATCAAACTGCCAAAGTCATGTGAACTATTGAAGTTTCAAAACACTTATGACGTAACGAAGCCTCGTTTACTAAAATCATGTGATTTTGGCACTCTGAACCACTGATTCGAAATAAATGATTCGTAAAGCTTTGAAGCTTCATGAAGCATCATTTTGAAATCGCCTATCACTAGATATTGTGGAATAAAGTCAATATTTTGTTATTTTTGGCGCACAAAAAGTATTCTCATCGCTTTATAATATTAAGCTTGAACCACTATAGTCACATGAATGGTTTTAAATATGTTTTTAGTAGCTTTCCGTGCATTGAAAAAGGGAGTGTTATTGCTGGCGATGCAGGCCTTGCTGAGCCATCGGATTTTATCAAAAATATCTTAATCTGTGTTCCGAAGATGAACAAAGGTCTTACGGGTGTGGAATGACATTGAGGGTGAGTAAATAATGACATAATTTTCATTTTTGGGTCAACTAACCCTTTAAGAAAAAGAAATATAGTTTTTTAAAAAAAGGAACAGAGAACAGGGCAGCAAGCAGAGGAGAACACTCAGACTCAGCAGTAGAAAAAAGAGGAACTGGAAGTAAAATGCTGGCGCACAAGTTAGCTCTCTACTTACATCATGTTACATACTTTGTAACATCACTTAATGCTTTTAGTTATGGTGCTGGACTAATTAGTTACTAGAAAAAGTCGACAAACAAATCTGATTACTTACATTAAATAGTCTGAAATTCTGTAGAATAAACCTATAGAATTTTTTTAGAATCATATTAACATATTGCTGCGCAATTTTCTTATATCTTTTAATAAATTAGTAGACCTAATGAACAACTAGACCTGCAAGTCTCTAAGAAATCTACCTGCAGTGTGCCTTCACCTCATCCAGTACTCTCCATCACAGTGCACAAATCCTCTATATAGTCTCACATCAGCTTAATCAGTAATAAAAAGAGCTCAGTGAAATATCAGGTCCATCTCATAAAATGATCTCTCTGACCTGATAATACTCTCGATCATCTTTCAGGTTCATTCATATCCGCACGGCCAAATGCTTTTGTGCTTTAAGTTCTTTGGTTGTTTTTAACTGCTGGTCCTCTTCATCAGCTTTTGTCTCTCTCTGTTTCCCGCTCTGTCTCGCTCTCCCTTTGTCTATCTCTTTAATTCGTTCTTTCTTTCTTTCGTTGATTTCAATTTGTCCTCGCATGAGCTACATTCATTAGCTGCTGCTTGCTGGCATCTGCTGATCATTTTGATGGTTGTGAGGATGTTGGCACCATTTGCTGGTGTTTCCGCTCTTGCTGTCTGACCTGTTGTACGATCTCTCTGATCTTGCGCTGGGCCGTCTGCAAACAAACACACCGTAGCCAGAGGTGACTTGAGTGCACATGCAAATACATCAGCTAATATTTTAAGAACCTGAATGAAAAAGACACAAATTATGGCAAATATATATAAAGCAGCACACCTATCTCTGCCTAGCAACTTTTAAAATAAATTGTCTAAAAGAGGAAAATCAAAAGTACCAGTAATTTCGTAACAATAAATTTATGAATAATAATTATGTCATGTTGACGATGCTTTGCAATTATCTAGAACTAGCCAACAGTTGTTCTTGGGTGCTAGATGAAGCTCTACAACCAATACTTGTTGTAAAGAAAGTTAATTTCCACCACACTTTATAGACTTAATCTTACATTGATCATTGCACATACATAAAGCACATCAAATATGGTAAAATGAAGCTCAACTGTGTTTGCTTGATGCAGGAGAACAAACCTTATTACTTATTGTGGAAGCTTAAACATGCTTGTGACACACAAGTACAAACCATATTGGTTTTCGTGTATCAAGCAAACATTTTTGAACTTCTGTTTACCATATTTGCTCTATGTATATGTGTTGATCAATGTTTATATGTGAATAAGAGCAAAAATGTCTCTTTTAGAAGACTTGTATTAAACAGCTTGATTCATATAAATTACTTGTGATGTCTGTGAACTTTTTGAAGCTTAAAATTTGGGCTGTGTGGACATTCAATGGATGCAAAAACAATTATGAAATAAGAAAGATATATGAAAATTGTCACATTTTCAGTTTGCTTATTGCTTCTGTTTAATCAGCTCCTGTGTTCCTTTGTTCAATTTCCGCTGTGTTTGATTAATTATCTCATTTCAGTTTGTTATTTAGGCTGCACCCTTGCCTGCACTCTTTGTCCTGTCACTGTTGTGTTAGATGTATTTGCAACTACCTCTCTGCCTGTCTTTTTGAGTTATAATTAAACTTTTGAGATTTTGGAACCTGATTCATCTGTCTTCATCGGTCTGCCCGCATACACATATATGAGGTAAAACTTTAGTTTAGGGTCCAATTCTCACTATTAACTAGTTGCTTATTAGCTTGCATATTACTAGGATTTTTGGCTGTTTATAATATATTACACATATTAATGCCTTATTCTGCATTACCATTTTCTACATCCCTTAATCCTGCTCAATACCTAAACTTAACCTTGCCTTACTAAATATTAATAAGCAGTAATTAGGAGTTTATTGAGGCAAAAGTCATAGTTAATAGTTAGTTAATTGTGAGAACTGGACCCTAAACTATAGTGTGACCAAATAAGAATATGAAAGTCAAATGGGTGAGACATGAGGGTGAGTAAACAATGATATAATTTTCACTTTTGGGGGAAATTTCCATTTAACTTCTAATATGACAATAATGACAATAAACTTGACTTGGTTTGACACTGGTGTTTTATACAAATTCAAATAAAAGTGTAACCAGTTTAATGCCTGGAGTAATGTCAAAAACATACCTGACTGGCAAAGAAATGTCCAATTATCTTAACAAACACTTCATCATTCTCATCTGGTGTCTGGTCCCGTGGTACAATGACCTCAGCACTGGTGAGATTCTGTAGCTCATTGACCTGTGGGTGGTAAGAGGTCAGAGGTTAGACACATAGACCCCATTTAGACCTGATATTAACATTGAAATCACAAGTGAACAGTGCTAAATGTTTCCCAAGTTTATATAAAGATGGGCAATGATGTTGTCCAACAATCAACTACTGAGATTTACTAATTACTTAAAGGATTAGTTCACTTTCAAATGAAAATTACCCCACCCTCAAGCCATCCTAGGTGTACTTGACTTTCTTCTTTCTGATGAACACAATCGGAGATATATTAATAAATATCCTGACACATCCGAGCTTTATAATGGCAGTGAGCAATACCAACGAGTATGAAGCTGAAGATAGTGCCTCCATCCACATCCATCCATCATAAACGTGTACTCCACACGGCTCCAGGGGGTTAATAAAGGCCTTCTGAAGCGAAGCGATGCATTTGTGTAAAAATATCCATATTTAACAAGTAAATATGAAGCACAATCCGTCAGACCGCCTTCCATATTCAAGTTAGGAAGAAAGCACAACGACTCTCGCAGTTCCCAGTTCAAAAAGTGCTACGTTCTATGCCTTCCCTATTCAACTTACAGAAAAAGCTTAACTGACGCGACGCCAGTTCCGTTTTTTTTTCGTAACTTGAATACGGAAGGCGGCCTGGCGGAAGCTAGATATTTTACTTCATAACTTGTTAAATATGGATTTTTTTTTTTTTACACAAAAGCATCGATTCGCTTCAGAAGACCTTTATTAAATCCCCAGAGCCGTGTGGAGTACATGTTTATGATGGATGGATGTGGATGGATGCAGTTTCTTCAGCTTCATACTCGTTGGTATCGCTCACTGCCATTATAAAGCTCTGATATGTCAGGATATTTATTAATCTTATTTATTCATTAATTTTATTAATCTCCAGTTGTGTTCATCAGAACGAAGAAAGTCATGTACACCTAGGATGGCTTTAGGGTGAGTAAAGCTTGGGGTAATTTTCATTTGAAAGTGAACTAATCCTTTAAGGAAAGAACTGGACTAAAACGACAATGAGCATACGTGACATTTTTTAATCCCGTTTGTGGCAAGATTAAAATTTGGAAATGCATCTGAAAGCAAGGTGTGCTGTTTATTTTTACTTTTATCAACAAGCAGTAACATATTCAGTGATGTATGTAGTCCCTCGAAATCCGAACACAAGTGGTGACAGATGTGTTACTACCAGGTGTAAACAGCAATCTGTCTCACTTGACTTGTGATTGGATCACCCAGGACAGATGTTAAAACCATGCATAAACACAAACAAAGCACACATACCGTTTTTCCACCTTTCCCGATGACTCGTCCGGCGGCGGTTGAAGGTACTTTTATATGTGCCTCCAACTTCACCTCTTCCTTAGCTGTGAAAAAATTCTCCTCTTTCAATTTCCCATATATCCTCCCCTGTGCCTACAGCCACACACACACACAGATGAGTAAAAGAGAAATGAGGGATGAATAAAGAGATCGATGTAAAACACCCTGAGCTGGGTCCTGCCTAATGGAACCTGTATCCTGAAGAACAGGAGCATAAATGACTGAATTATGGCTTTTACCTTGAACTGAGCCTCTGGTGGTCCAGTGATGATGACCATCCGCTCAGGCTCATCAGGACTGTCTGGTGCAGCAATCTGCAGTGACACAAAACAGCACTTTCTTTTCCCAAGCTGTCTTGATTTAGGCATTTGAGTATAAAGGACAACTTAAACCGCTACAAATGTCAGTGATACACTATATTGCCAAAAGTATTGGGACACCCCTCCAAATCATTGAATTCAGGTTTTCCAATCACTTCCATGGCCACAGGTGTATAAAATCAAGCACCTAGGAAGGCAGACTGCTTCTACAAACATTTGTGAAAGAATGGGTCGCTCTCAGGAGCTCAGTGAATTCAAGCGTGGTACAATGATAGGTTGCCACCTATGCAATAAGTCCATTCGTGAAATTTCCTCACACCTAATATTCCACGGTCAACAGTTAGTAAACAGTAAAATCACAGAGCGGGGTCAGCGCATGCTGAGGCGCACAGTGCACATTAGTCGCCAACTTTCTGCACAGTCAATAGCTACAGACCTCCAAACTTCGTCTGGCCTTCAGATTAGCTCAAGAACAGTGTGTAGAGAGCTTCATGGAATGGATTTCCATGGCCGAGCAGCTGCATCCAAGCCTTACATCACCAAGTGCAATGCAAAGCGTCGGATGCAATGGTGTGAAGCACGCCGCCACTGGACTCTAGAGCAGTGGAGACGTGTTCTCTGGAGTGACGAATCACGCTTCTCTGTCTGGCAATCCAACGGACGAGTCTGGGTTTGCCAGAAGAACGGTACTTGCCTGACTGCATTTTTTGGTGGAGTGCCAAGTTTGGTGGAGGGGGGATTATGGTGTGGGGTTGTTTTTCAGGGGTTGGGCTTGGCCCCTTAGTTCCAGTGAAAGGAACTCTTAATGCTTCAGCATACCAAGACATTTTGGACAATTTCATGCTCCCAACTTTGTGGGAACAGTTTGGGGATGGCCCCTTCCTGTTCCAACATGACTGCGCACCAGTGCACAAAGCAAGGTCCATAAAGACATGGATGAGCGAGTTTGGTGTGGAGGAACTTGACTGGCCTGCACAGAGTCCTGACCTCAACCCGATAGAACACCTTTGGGATGAATTAGAGCGGGGACTGTGAGCCAGACCTTCTCGCCAACATCACTGCCTGACCTCACAAATACGCTTCTAGAAGAATGGTCAAAAATTCCCATAAACACACTCCTAAACCTTGTGGAAAGCCTTCCCAGAAGAGTTGAGGCTGTTATAGCTGCAAAGGGTGGGCCAACTCCATATTAAACCCTACGGATTAAGAATGGGATGTCATTAAAGCTGTGACATGTGCATGTAAAGGCAGGCATCCCAAAACTTTTGGCAATATAGTGTACCTTGATACAATACAAAGAAATAACTATAACTATAGCTGTTCAAGAGTTTGTAAGGTGATTACCAGAAGTCCATTAAGACAACATATATAGCTAGTCTCTGAAGCAATGTAGATTCAGCCATTAAAGAATGTGTTGAATAATTGCTTTGCGTTCTTGTTGTTCAACTGATTATCTAGTGCCAATTTACCTGTGTCCTCTCTGCATGATAAATATTAATTATTTTCCTGTCGTATTTCATTATTCTTTTTCTATTCCTATTTGGTAGCCTTGTTCCAGTAGCTGAAGTAGCACCAAATACTACAAAACAAATATGTTCAACCTTAATTTCAAAGCAAAGATTATGGTCTAATGCTGAAGTTCCCAAATATTTCAGTCCACGTACTTAGTTGCCACCAATATTCCCTCTTTTTTTTTTTTTTTTACCAACGCTGATTTTTCTTAAGCTTAAGGACTGAGACAACATATTTAGTTTTAATCCAATTTAAACACACTAACTCTAAATATAATTTGGATTTTTGACCAATTTTGAAGGTTTTCTTAGTCCTTTAAACACAATCTGCTCCACTCCATTCTTTCATTCAAGTCTCATGCAAAGCTGGTTAATGTTCACAATGTGAGAGAGAGAGAGAGAGAGAGAGAGAGAGGGGGAGAGAGAGAGAGAGTGAACTGTAGTGGGATCAGTATGTGGCTCAAAGTGTCTTACTTTTATTGAGGCTCCAGCGAAGTGTGCCAGCTCTTTAATGTGCTGCCCTTTCTTCCCGATGAGAGCTCCTACTGCTGGAGTGGGGATAAAGAGATAGACCACTTCCTGTTCAGCAGTCTGAAACACACACAGCCAGCCTTTACTCCTAAGTAGTCAAGTCAAGTTTATTTATATAGCAATTTTTACAATACAGATTGCTTCAAAGCAGCTTCACAGTAGTAAACAGCATTGGCGTCACAAAAGTGTTAAAACAGGATACAATAATTTCAGTTATTCAACTTCTATTTTAACCAAAAAGCAGATCTACAGAAGATAATGTACTAGTAACAGCATTTTTCAGGTCAATTCAGTTGCATTATAAATTCCTAATAGCTGTTGTGCTGAGATTGTGGACAATATCATAGAATCTCTGAGCAAAGTAAAAGTATAACTAAAGGATAACTAAATAATAATAGAACACACATGTCCCACAAACCCTCAGAAGGTCTAAGACATTAGATCACATCTTTTTTTAAATGCATTGTAATAAATACATAAAATTAAATACATATTAATTACATGTCTTTCAAAAATCAGATTTTAATGAGGGATTACATTTCATCAGTCTAAAAAGTGGGAAATAATCTTTGCATATTTTTCAGCTCTATTTCACAAGGTATTTTAAAAGTTGGAAAAAGAGTTGGAATTTAAATTGAATGAAGAGGAATTCACTGAATAGCAGTTCAAAGAAATTTAACATTCACGAAAGAATTTCATTAAATCAGCTCAACAAACATATAGACAAGAACAGATTATTATTTTTTTTTTTTCTGTTGGAGTTGACTTCATTAGAAAGTATTGTTGAAAGTGGACAAAAAGCAGTGTTTTTGCTTTAACCGTAACAATTTTAACCTTATTGTAAAGTGTTACTAATGAAAGTTAATTTTTAATTACAAGCTTTTTCAATTTAAATTTAAATACTTATCTATAAATTAATAGCAGGTGGCATTTCAAACTTTGATTATTAATATCATCGAATGTTTCTGGAAATAAGCCATATTTTAACATGTTTATGCATAATTCATGCAGAAAAATAAAAGGTGTTTTTTACACTACAAAATTACACTTACAATAGTTATATGAATTCTTTCCATTTCATTTTTATTCTGCCTCATAAATTCCAAATTCAAATTACGGTTCTGCATCCATTTGTTACTTCAAGTCAAATTCAAGAACTTAAAAAACATTCTAATTGAATGACTCAAAACTTTGGGTCACAAAATAGTAATCTAGTGATAAAAAAAAGAGTAATAGAAAAGAAAAAAAAGAGCTCCTTTGAGATATACATATAGTAACAAGTACTCACTGCTTGCTGAAGAGACAATGCTCCAGAGGAGGGAACCCCATACATACCCCCCAATACTGAAGAGGGTCCCTGTGGTGGCAAACATGCACACAAAGGTGTGGTGAGATGAATGTAACCCAAAATTTTTAAAGCTATTTAAGAGAGAATATACACTAAGATGAAAGACAATTCACCCTTTACACATCACACACTCTTTTATCAAGTTATTCGCAGTCAAGTGTCCTGATATAGCACATCCTGATACTCACCAGCAGGGGGCTGTAGTTGGCAGGGGTGGACAGAGATCCACGCAGACCAGAGGTTGGGGGGAGAACAGACAAGCCAGAGGAGAAGATCCCCAGTGCACTCATGTTTAGACCTGACATCATGTTAGTCTGCTGCTGAAACCAATATGGAGAGAGATATGAATATAGGCAAGTATAGTTGAGCCCTTATGCGGCGAGTGATATTAATCAATCTAGCTCAATTTCATAGGTTTATGTGATGCATACAGTTACTCAATCAGCAAATAAGTTGTGGCAAATAAGTTAATGCCTATTCACATCCATACTCTGCCTGATAATCACTGCCTGTCCAGTCAAAACAAGTTCTGCTTTACTAAGATTAAAGAAAAGGAATTAAACCCGACTCCGGCACTGTTAAACACAAACACTGTGTAAGAACAATTAAGATATGCTTGGTGTTTGTCAGTTCATTTAAATCAAGAAAACATATATCAGAAAAAGACAAAAAAAAATTAAAACAGAGGAAAGAATAACACATCCTACCTAAATATGTTAGCTAACTAGTACATATGAAATAGGAGATTAAAATTTGCAGAGCAATATATAAACTATTATTGTAAAAAATGTTGAGTCAGTCAAGATGAGTCAACTCTACAAGATACAATCAATCAATCATTCATTTATTAATAATGATAATAAATAAACTCAAATCAATATTTCCATATTGTCCATAAATTAATGTATTTGGTAAGTAAAAGTCCTGTAACCTGTAACTCTTGTTGCTCTAGTTTTAAGTGTTACTTGTAAAATTTTAATTAATATAATTCTCCAAATTGATATTTCACATTATATTTGTGCATGCCAGTAGATCTGTGTCCCTAAAACTAAATCCTGTTTCAACAATGTTATTTTAACCTTTTTAAGAATATTTGACGACACAGAAAAGAAAGGAAACTCTTTGGGTAGCTGTTTGACTACATTCATTCCCAGGACGAGATTGGGAAAAAAGGTAGTTTGATAATTACACATTTTGAAATAAAATACAGTTTTACAGTTCTACAAACATGGGTTTTTACTTTTGACAGCAATTCAACAGACTTTAATAGAGCACAAACTTGCATATAACTGCACAGAGGTCAGTTCAGGTCAGATCTGATTAGAATTAATCAAAATATGCTGAGTAGCAAACAGTACATTTTGGAGCACGTCAATTCACATTCATAATTCTTTATATTAACAAATTAGGTATAAAACTATATTTTTAAAGTATCAAGTCAATAAATCATTGTATGAAACCTTTCACAATCCATGTTGTTTCAAAGCGACTTCATATCTCTAAAAAACGGATAGACATACCCAAAAACTAACATCCACCAACCAATAAACCTCTAGAGTTATGATTTACTCACATTAAGTGAAGCAACATCATTCTCATGGGCTTCTCTAAGTTTCTTCATGATCTCCACTTCTGCATTACAGCACTCCTCCACCCCTCCCCTCACTGTGATGGTACGTTCCTGGTTATATATAGTCAGGTCTTGTAATCTGCACAGAATGAAGGAAATAAGCACTGTCACTTCAAACGAAAATTCAATAAATACATAATTAAACCTCAATCTCTTAACTAGGCTCATATGAGATTAGGGTTGTGAATCTGTGGGTAGACAGAAAATCGATTTGACTCTCCATTTATAGGTTTTGTAACCAATTCAAGAATTTTTGCTAATTCAGAACAATTCAATTTAATTCAATTCAATTCACAATGAGATTCGATTTAGATTAACAATTCAATTCTGTATTATTTGTAATTCTAAGTGCATTCAGAGAATTATTTAAATGATTACCCTAATGTGTAACTAATTTGTAACTTTATTTTAATAGTACAATAAATTGGTATATGTAGAAATTTTTATAAGGCACAATTTAAAAATGCTTTAAAAGTATTGTGCAATGTTAATGTACAGGCTATGCAACCTTAATATTCCAGATAAATTAAATCAGTGGTTCTCAAAGTGTGTGTGTGTGTGTGTGTGGGAAGGGGGGCTTGGACTATGGTGTTGAAGTGTGTAAATAGCGGTTTGCTCTTTGCTTTTATAAAGTGGCACCGAATGGCAATTACACTGAATCTTTCTTCTTTAGACCATTGACTTTGCACTGTCTGAACAAGGCCGACACAGAAGTTCCTCGCCACAGAAACGCACCTCTTCAGCAAACCTCTTTAAGCTGCTATTGTGAATGCGCCACTCCACTGCCGTATTCCAGCAAGATGTACAAGAATCTGATTATATATTGTTCATACAAGCAGCATCACTGAAATATTTACATTTTTTGTTTATTTAAATTAAAAGTTATGTTCTGATCTATTATTCTCTCTTACTGTTATATTTTTCAATGTTTCAACAGCATTACAGGTGTTTTTCATTGCAGGTTTTTCGATTTAAAAAATCTTTCCGTTTATATAATTTTTTAGTGAAATTATTTGGTAGTCAGACGTAGCCAGATTTTTTTAAAGGTTTAAAGGTTTCTTCAAGCATCTTAGAGACATTGACACAGCTCTTCTGTATTTAGTCTGTCTCAGTTTTTTCTGTTTCTTCATGTAATCCCAGACAGACTCGATGGTGGTGAGATCAGGGCTGGATTTCCCGATAACGTTGTCTCTTAGCTTGCTACGAAGACTCTAAAGGTAGACCTTAACTGAAGATATACCTTTTCTAGGCTTAGAATCAACCTGTCTTAAGTGCGACGTTGCTGGGTGCTGTCCATGGCTGTGGTGCTGATATTGATGGCTCGAGAATCGATCATTCACTCTATACAGGGGCTGCTTCACTGTTATGTGAGAACGTGGTGGTCTTTATAAAATAATCACTTCAGAAGTAGAAATTGCATTTATCAGGACTCAAGGGATCTTATAAAATAATCCAAACTAAATCTATATTGTAATTTATCTATATTCTGAGGGCTCTATATTCTAGCTGAGCCCCCAGCGTGAGTTTAAGGCAACCGTTATTTTAGAACATTATTTTATAACGTATTAATTCCTTTGAGATGCGTCATGCAGCTGCCAGATATGTTGGTATCGTGTTTATGCAGTTTTTCCTTTTTTGTTCAAAATATTCACAAACTTGTTAACTATATCATGAATTTTATATATTCCGATTGTAAAATATGTGGAAGTGAATGTGTTTGTCGCTCGATCAGTTTGCACCGCAATTCAGAGCTGTCAGATTTAGCAATTTTTCCCTGAAACACATAAAAGTATGTGGCCGGTGAGCTTGGAGAAGAATAGAGTAAACTTTGTTTCATACACAATTGTGTATCTGATATGAATAAAACACTTCATCAAATTATATAATATAACTGAAAGGGGTACTAGTACTTCATTCGAATGTGTATTTGAATGTCTAAAACCTAAAATAAACATGATGTGGTTGAAAACTATAAATAGTTGTGATATATGACAAGCGCGAAGCATGTGTCTCTCTGGCTCAGCGCCAAAGCACATTTGAATTTAGCAGTGAATCTTTGCATTTTATTCTTTGCTGTTTATCCTAATTCATAGTTTTCAGTTACGTGACTGTCGTGGAGCCCTGGAGGGCAAAACAGCTGTGTAACTGCAGCACAAGCCTGTCAGTTTTCCATCTTAAAAACAAAAATATGTGAACAAGATGCAAGTTTTGGGCGCTTGTGATCCATATACAGCACCTGCAGTGATTTCAATCACTAAAAACAGCGGGACCATTTTTTTATAAAGCTAACGTGAAAAACACGAGGGTGGGTTGTACCAGTAAGGATTAAATTAAGCAAAGTTTAACACTAATCAAGAATTTGTTGATCTGGGTTTTATTTTAAATCGAGTTGTGTTGCACCACTTAATTTTAAACACAGATTAACTACACAGACAGACCGTTAGAATTAAAGGGCTGATCAAGCAGGGTGAACCGACGCCAGGCTAAAGAATCCTTAGTGCAACCCACCCTTAAAGTGCCTTAATGTACTAAAACAGTGATATTAAAAGATCAGATTCAGTTTAACCCTTTTTGATGATGCATACTATATGCAGACGAGCAGATGAGCCCAGAATATGAACGCAACGCGTTTTCTTTATAATGGTTTTAGATGGAAAAAACGCTTAACGAGAAACCTTGTGTTGCATTAATATTCTGTGTTCATTTGTTTGCCTGTACAAAGTATGCATAATCAATAAGGTATATATTGAATTTGGTCTTTTAATATCACTGTCTTACTACGTTAGATCTTACTACAAACCTGGTAAAAATGACTGGCCGTCAATGGAAGAAAGCCTTGTTTTGCCCGCCAGGGTGGCGTTCCCCTCAGGGCGCGACGTCACGTGAAAACTATCAATTGAACACTGGGTGTAACTTCAGAATTATATTCGTATAGACTGTCAACAGTGATAAGGTATAGCTAAGAATGGTCCAGACCAACCTTACAAACGAATGACTTACAGAATTTATACTTAACTAAGAACGTTTCGGGAAACACATATTAACGTTAAGGTACAGCTTAAGGTATAATTTAAGAACGACATAGAGTTAGAAAGGTTTCGGGAAACCCAGCCCAGATCTCTGTGTGGAGCATACCAGCTGTTGTCAGGCTCCTTTTGCATACAAAAATCTCACTGGATTATTACAATTAATGGCAAAAGGAATGTTTGGAATGTAAACGGATATTTCCTACTGACACACTACAGCAAAAGATTTAAATAGCTAGCTTAAAACCATTTTGGGAGGGTTGAAAATACTAAAGGTAGAACATTACAGTTCCGAAAACAGTTTGATTAGAAAAAATACCGGTTAATAACATTATTTATTTTTTGCCTATACTTTATACCAGAGCTTGAATAGAACTTCATACTAAATAGCTTTATACTAGAGCCTGTGACTAAACCTCGTAACTCTAGTGGATCCTCAAACTGTCGGCAAAACCTCACAGTAGCTCCACCCGCTTCAATCCTGAATGAGGTGCTGCACACATTTTGGATATTGTCTTTGCTTGTATGCATTGCAAGGGTTAAAAGAAAACTGGTTCTTTGAATAAGTACAGCGTTTTCATTATTCAAAAAACATAATGTTTTTAAAGGCTAATGTTTTATGTATTTGAGGAGCCTAAAAGAGTGTCGGTCTGGTATTTGCCCTCTAATCATAGCCAGTACAGCCTGTGTATAGCACTTCATCCTTTATAACACAGGATTTTGGCTAAATGGTTTAAATGGCAGGAAAAACTAAGAGAAATTAAAACCAAATTTTAATTGATGTAGAGCACACTTACGCAGAGATGGTGATCTTGGTCCCTGTATCTTGCTCTATCTTCTTCAGGTTCCTGCCCTCCTTCCCTATGAGTCTCCCAACAAGGCTATTGTGGGCCAAGATCTTCAGAGGAACCTCCTCAACACTGACACAGAGAGAAAGTACACAATATTGTTTTATTATTTATATTTTGAACTGGTGCAGTTTTTGTACTTAAATTTAAAACATGAGGTCATTTTGCTTCTTTACATACTGTATAAACATGGTTTTAAATTATTTGTCTTAAAAGAAACAATCCCAAAGTGAATGAAGCATGTAAAACTTAAATATGCCCTACAGTCAGATGAAATACTGACATCTTGGTGTCATTAGCCTCTTTCTCCATGAGTTCCAGGATCATCCTGCAGGCTTGTGAACAGCCCTCTTTAGATGAGTGGATAGTGATGGCCTTCTCAGTCGCCCCAGCATTCTCTTTACGATGGATATCTACCCTGAAACAGAAAGCGAAGGATGACCTTTATCACTTTTGAACTACATTGTCACATGCTAATGAAGATGGTTTGAGCAAAACAGATAAAGAGAACAGTTTATCTCAGAAATAAGAATGGCGGTGCACTGTTCATGATTAGAGGTGCTCAACATATGGAAAGCCATTTGCCAATTACTAGAGAAATTAACTTATTACTATTAAAGGGGCTATATGTAAGTATAGTTCATTTATTAATCACATTTTTATTGCCAATATGTGAACAGCTTGTAATGAAACTTAAAACGAGACCTTCTCTGACTAGACTGATTTTTATGTGAATGACTCAGGATGTTTTTGCCGGGAAAATCAAAAGGATGTGACAGTTAACACGTGCTCACGAGAGCCACTTTTCAGTTCTATGACACATTAAATTAATTTTTATGTTCAGGATAATGCCAAAAGAGCTATTCTGTACTGTAATTTCAATGTGTCATAGAAAGAAAAGTTTCAAATAGGCCTATACTCAATATAATCAAACTATCATGTCAGTGTAATTTTAATTACCTCATCTGTTGACATGATGTTGTTGAATTGCAGAGCTTATCGAGCACATTCCTTTTTTACAGACATCGCTGTAAAGTTTGTAGTTTGGTCGGATATTACAGTATCGGTGAGTATCAAAATAAAAGTATCAGTATTGGCCTCGTTCTGGAAAACGTGGTATCAGTGCATCCCTAGCACCTTTGTACAGAGTTATACAGTTCCCCAGGCACCACGGCAAAAATGGCTTCCCACTGCTCCAGGTGTGTGTGTCCATGGTTTGCAGTGTGTGTGTCTGTGTGTGTGTGTGTGTGTGTGTGTGTGTGTGTGTGTTCACTACTCACTGCTTCTAATGTGTGTGCACTAACTTGGATGGGTTAAATGCAGAGGACAAGTTCCGAGTATGGGTTACCATTGTCGGCCTTCACATCATGTCACTTAGAGAAGGCTATGCACATTAGAAGAGCTGGATATGCCAACGTCTGTGAGGTTTGTGGCATTCCTGTTAATGTTCTTTAGATATTTAAAGGCTTAGCCTAAATTAAGCACTTGCCGTTCAATTATTAAACAGAACTATTAAACAAAGATAGTCTGAGCTCAGGTGCGGGGTTCTCAGCATAATAAAAGTCCTGTTTCATACTATTATCAGCCAAAGTTTTGATAATTAAAAATGCCAAATATCTGCCTTAATGATATATTGGCCAACCACTATTACAATATCCAAATTCTAAGATTTTAAAAATATTATGTGAGTGATTATTAATTAAATAGCTGCAGTTAAAAGGATTAAAATGCAAAAAGTAAAACTGATTTTTTGTTTCAGCCATACCAAGGTGTTGATTATTGGCTCAGAAATGTCATATCGGTGTATCCGTATACTATAATAGCTATTACTAATTAGACAAGTACAGACTGAAAAAATATCAAGATTTCTTACTTGGATTGTGTCTGCTTTGTGATATTCTTTATGGTGAGTCCCTCTTTTCCAATGATGGCTCCCACAAACTGTGTGGGTACTAGGATTCTTAGAGGCAGTTCTTGCTGACGCTGCCTGGGTCCCTGGGGCCCTCCCATGGCCCCTGGCTGACCAAACTCCTGCTCCCGACTTCCTGTCCCCATTTTAGATGCCCCTCGCGGGACCTGGGGTCTTCCACCCCCGTCCCTTCCTGCCTCCTCGTCCAGTATGTACGACACACTGAAGGAGTGATTGTCAAAACCGTGGCCTGTCAACTTCTCAACAGCCCTGGAGATAAATGGGAGAGCAAGAGAGAAAGAGAGATCAATCACTAGAACATGACATACTTTACACAGACCCCAAACAGCAAATAATTAGTTACACTGGCTAGGGGTGTGCGATATCATGATTTTAGATCGCGATTGATCAAAATGTCTTCGAGATCTGCCTTTGAAGAAAGACTGTAGCATTGTGCTACAGCACACATTATATCAGTTGCAGTTCTGGAGGCACCATCCCAACATACTGTACAACGCGGCGTACATTCACATCACGTTTAGCACTGCAGTGGCAGAGTTACACTCACGTGGCATTCCAGTTCCTTGCCATCAAGAAAGTTCACATGCATTTTAAAGCCTTGCCAGTTAAATGTTTATTCTCACACTGTTCTGACATGAGCCTTTCTGAGCATGCACACCCGAAGCGCGCACACACTAAAAGCCTGTCAAACAGCGCATGAGTACTGCACTAAGTTCTTTTTTGCATTTTAATGCGCTAAAACTGTCAGTTACACACAAGGTTTACATAAACGCAGTCAATTATATCTTGTGAATGTAAATATGTCAGATGTGTATCAGTTTATTAGATCAGTGCATAGGTGTAATTTGTGGGTGGGACATGTCCCCACCACTTTTTGCGAGGGTCAATATTGTCCCCACCACTTTTTGGAACATCTTGCAGCATGGATGTACCTAATACAAAAGAAAATCACAAAACAAAATGCACACAAATGTGTCCCTGCTCTTGATACTGATGAACATCTTTGGTTTTAATAAGAAAAAAAGAAATAATAAACTATACGACGGCAGATTAGAACCCAGAACCTCTGGCACGCTAAAAAAATATTTTATCCACCAGTCCATTAGGACGTAAAAATTTTTAATGTGGATCTACGTATTTATTCACTAATGTAAATACTCTGGAGACTAACAATATATTGTATTATAGTAGACTTAAGGACATTAAACATGAGTTCTATGTCAAATTATACTCAACTGAAATTGATTTATGGACATCATAATGTTATTTTTCTGAGCATGTATTATTGTACATTTCTGGTTTAACCAGCAATCTCCACCCCCACCCCACACACACACTCTTGTCCCAGCCATTTTTTTTAAAACAAAGTTACACCACTGTCTGTAAGTGTAATGAATGGATTAAGAAAACAAGAGTAAGGGTAGTAAGGATGAATTCCAAACTCCATCACACACACACGCATGAATTCCATCATTATCCTAAAAAAAAACAAAAAAAACATGTAGCCTAGATTTCTCACATTTCGCATAACCTGTTGCTGTGATAGCCATCTCACTACTAGGGTTGGGCAAAATTCTGAATTTAAGAACTGACGTTTATCTATTGAACTGGCCACACCCTGCAGACTGCCTCGGAATTTGAATTGAAATGACAAGAAGAGGTATTGCAATTCAAATAACGTCAACACAGTCACACAGTCACACAGCAGAAGAATTTCATTAGCCCAACACAAGTTTTGCAACAAACAGGGATGCAAACAGGTAAGGGGGGGAAAGGTAAGAACATTGCGTGGGGCGGGGGCATGATCCGCATGGAATTTTTTAAAAAGATATTTGCTTTACATGCTCATTTTGTAGTTACTTTAAGGGATTTTTTAATTTATTTTTTATTACCTTATATGTCCAAAACTAATTTTTCATGAAAAAAAACAAAACATTTTGTTGCAATATTTCATCAAAATCAACATTTGGTCAAAATCTTGTGTTAAAAAAGATGAAGTGTTATGGAGGCTATTTAAGACAATTGGCTGACTAGATGGCAATACTAAGCTAAACTGCAAACTGTTTGCCCTCTGTCTCTTCACCGTTCCCACAATTTAGACCTCAAATACATAAAATATTACCTTTTATAGTCTTAGTTTTTAAAGTAAAGCATAAAGGAAACACTGTACAGCACTTATTAAACAACCAGTTCTTTATTACAAAAATTCTACACACTATCCCAACTTACAAAACATTATATTATATTTATATTGAGTTTTGGCAATAGCCTATCTACTAAACGCTACATTGAGTCAGAGTATAAATAAAACAAAAATGCTCTATAAATGTTATTAATCTGATATTATGTATTATGTAGTATGAAGTATGCTTAGTATACTTAAAATGAAGCATGAATGAATGAAAAGCCAAAAAGGTCATTCGAAAGTTTTTTTCAAAGGAAGTGAGGCAACTCCTTTAACTGTATACTTTGTCACTTCAGCAAACACTGCTTTCAGTTCAGGAAGAAACTACATTATTACATGCCTCAGATCCTGTCTGAAACCTGAAAAGGTAAACATGCTAGTGTTTCGTAGTAAGAACCTAGAGTAAATACTTGTGCACATAGAGTGACAGGACAAGATCACTGAGAGGAAGATCACATGCAACAGCGATCATGAATCAGATTCACATCTATAAAGCTATAATATTTAAAATAATTTATTTTGTTTGCAAAAATGCAAGTTATTTATTTTCTACTTTTTTAGGAAAATTGCTTTTTACATTAAAACTGAAATGTGACTTTTTTATAAGACGTTTTCATTTCAATGTGTGCTTTGATTTCAATTGTTCAAAATATTCCATAACTAACCATATATAGTTTGTTTCCTTCAATTATTTTAAAATCACAAAGATAAGAAATGCACACTTTCATTAGAAAAATAATCCCAGTTTTTAAAAAATGCTTACACACAGGTTTTGAAACTATGACTCCATTTCTCAAAACTCTACACACAAACCACAAAACACGCACACAACATGCAAAACGTCACACATATCTTTCAAAAGAAAACACTTCATTCAAAACTATTTTAACTATTCTAATAATGGCATTTTTGTGTAGTAACTCTACACACAAACATCAAATGATTAGTCACATACACGCCAAACACACAGATGTGAAAAAATGTAAAACACAACTATCTTGTGTCTTTTGCTTGTTCAGAGTGCAGTGATGTGTACAGGACACTGTCTGTAAGTGTAATGAATGGATTAAGAAAACAAGAGTAAGGCTAGTAAGGATGAATTCCAAACTCCATCGCACACACACATGAATTCCATCATTATTCTAAAAAAAAAAAACAAACAAAAAAAACATGTAGCCTAGATTTCTCACATTTCGCATAACCTGTTGCTGTGATAACCATCTCACTACTAGGGTTGGGCAAAATTCTGAATTTAAGAACTGACGTTCATCCATTGAACTGTGCATATACACATGTATATGCACAAATACACTGTATATGAACAACTGATGAATTTTACACAGGTATGGAACTGAACTGAATCAATACTGAACTGACCTGAGCTATATAATGACACTATTGGCGCTGCTTTAGTGAAATGAAGTGAAGTGAAGTGACATGTGGCCAAGTATGGTGACCCATACTCGGAATTTGTGCTCTGCATTTAACCCATCCAAGTGCACACACACAGCAGTGAACACGCACACAGTGAACACACACCCGGAGCAGTTGGGGGTACGGTGCCTTGCTCAAGGTTCTCACCTCAGTCATGGTATTGAGGGTGGAGAGAGCACTGGACATTTACTCCCCTCACCGACAATCCCTGCTGGACCTGAGACTCGAACACATGACCTTTGGGTTACAAGTCTGACTCTCTATCCATTAGGCCACGACTGCCCCCAGCAGAATTTACAGCAGAATTTACAGCAGAATTACAGTTTTTTTCAACTGCTTACACACATTTTCAAAACTTTGCCTCTTTTTTCAAAACTTTACACACAAATCCAAGAATTGCACACACAAAATGCCTCACATCTCTTGCAAAATGAAGCACTGCAAACATTTGTCTTACGTTGCAAACACCTTTACAATAATATTCTATTTTTGGATATATAATATACACACAGTTATTCAAAACCTAAAGCTCTTCTTTTGTGAGCTCCTATGTACATTTCTGTACAAGATTGAAAGTAATTGGCAGAGAGATGTTGAAAAATTCACGGTAAACACGAAAGCAAGATTGAAACCAAACTATTTATTTTTTACTGTAAGCATTTGTGGTTGTGAATACAGTATTACACAGCACGAAAGAAAAATATATCAACCATGTGTAGTTGGACAGAAACAATGGTTGTGTGTGTGTGTGTGTGTGTGTGTGTGTGTGTGTGTGTGTGTGTGTGTGTGTGCGTGTGCGTGCGTGCGTGCACGTGTGTGTGAACTTTGTTTTGAGAAAGAAAGAAATTATTTTACTTCCTTGAATTTCCATTTATACTGTGTGTGTGTGTGTGTATACACACACACACACACACACACACACACAATAAACAGTTTTGTTTTTAAAGATTCTTTGATGAAAGTTTGATCAAAGAAAAAGAACAGCATTTATTTGAAATAGAAATCTGTCACATTATGAATGACTTTACTTTCACTTTTGATCAATTTAGTGCTTCCTTGCTGAATAAAAGTATTAATTTCTTTCAAAAAAAGACTTACTTCAAACATTTGTACTGTAAAGTATATATAAATTAAATACGTTTCATAGGTAGCATACTATAAGCTGTGTGATAACTTGTATATGTGCAATTTATATAGAAAAATAAAATGTAATGAAATTAGATACACACTCATTCTGTCATTCCCAATATGTCATTCCATTTAAATGGTATTTTCTCAAATTCTACGTCCTTTAAGCTACCTCAAAATAAATCCAGGAAATGAACTAGAACTGAATTAGCATAGTATCAAGTCTGAATGGTGCACAACCCTGCTTACTACAAATGCTCGTACAATTACTGAGCGCCGGTCTGTCGCCCTATGACAGGAAATAGTAAATCAGACAACTCGCAACACACACATACCCACCCGTTGGGGGCAGACCTCCCTAAGATCAAAGCTACAAAATAAGATCCCTGGAGACCAGAAATCATCCAAACCCCAAAATACTTCTTCCAGCACACACATACATATTAATATACATAAAACAAGAGACAGCAGACCGTCAAAACCACCTTTTACGGCTGCCATCTAAACTCTGATGACTGTTTGATTGATCCATTGTGACTAGTAACATTTGATGATACAGGGCGGAAGATTTATGGCTTAAAGGGTTGTTTGAAAGTGTGTGTTAGCCATATGAGAGAAGTTGAAGATGGGGTTAAACACCAGCTGGCAAGACCTGGCGACTGGTCCAACACACACACGCACACATTCACTTTTATCAGCTGCTAGGAACACAGTTACTATTGTTTGAAGCCAAGTGTTCAGTCAGGCATAAGTCCCGGAGCAAACATTCTCAGCATCTCTCAGCTGATGTCCGTTTATTCACAATGTGTTCGTAATGCTACAAATGCAACATCAGCTACGTGAAAGTGTTCTCCACAATGCTGGATGGGGTGTGACTGCTTCTTTATGACTTCAGGACATTTTTATCCACAAATGACGACTTAATATATAGAATATCACGACCAAGTCCACCAGCAGCCTGGCAAAAGACCAGCTTCATAGCACACACACACAGAGAGAGATGCTGACAGTATACATCAATTCAGTTAGTATACATTGCAAGAATTGATAATGAACTGGGCCAATGTCCAGGGGTCTTTGACTACCTGTGGGCTCAGGCTGAGAGACCTGCTGTGGCCAAACTAGGGCTGAAGTGATTGACAGCTTCAGTGATTATAAAGGGGAGTGCTCTTTGTTCACGTCCTGTTTATATAACCAATTCACGATTTAAATAAAAGTTTTATTTTTCATGCTGCTAGCTCCAGACTGCAAAGTTTGCAATAGATCTGTTGTTCTTCATGCGTTTCTTTGTTCTTCAAAGTTTTTTGTTCTTTTTGAACAAACTTTTTGTAAGAAGACTGCACTTTTGTGTAATTTTCATATATTTATGTTTCATATGTGTGTGTGTGTTTGTGTGTGTGTGTGTGTGTGTGTGTGTGTGTGTATTTAAATGTCTGAAACATAAAATAAAATATAAAATATACACAGGGGCGCCGCTAGCAATTTTGGGCTCTATGAAAGAATATGAGGTTGGGGCCTTACCGCACCCATTCCGCACCAAACATACAAGCCAACCTAGTTATCCAAAATCTTTGTCTGCAATTTAATAATACTGACCTATTACTTTTGCTATTGCTTTTGACCACTAGGTATCAGTATTTAGTCAGAGGCCTACCATGGCTGTAGCTAGGAGATGATTTATTATGCAAATGTAATATACAAATACAGTACAGTAATCAAATATTAATAGAAAATGCAACATTCTTAAACAATGATTAAACATACATTATATTAAACACAAACATATAGGCTATAAACAGAGTGCAATATGCAATACACTGCAACAGTGATATTAACAATCAATTAAACACAACAAAAATTAGAAAATGGTCTTTTGTTTAACCTGCAAGTGACTTAAATGCCAAATGGACCAAAATTACATTCTTTTCATTTTCAGTGGTGAAAAACGTAACCTATTGAATACTGAATTGACTTTCAGGTAGTGGTTGGCTATGCAACAAGTGCTAACATTACAGCAAAGGAAGCTCCGCGAATAAACATATACCTTTCTTTTCGAAGAACTGGGCGAGTAATTGTTGGCCCGTTTTCTCTCTCTGCCCTCTGTAACCTCTCTTTTCATTTTTGATGACCGGACTTATACCGTGTCTACACCAGACATGACCACTGTCACATCGTATCGTGCCGCATCCAGTGTAGACAATATCACTGATTATAATGGGCTCTATTGTCTTTTGACGCGTCGCTCCACTTGCGTCTGGTGTAGACACATTGTTCTTCGTCGAACTCAAAGACATCTCTACTTTGACAGTTTACCATCTGATCTCACTCAGTGACGCTATGTAGGATGGGACGGAACCATGCAGTGAATGGGGCGGAAATAAGCAAGAAATAAGCCGTAATTTTGTTTTATTTGTAACTCTTTGGTAGATTATACATTTATAATTTCTATTACATTACTACTAGTACTGTTACTACTAATAAAACCGATCTCTGGGGGCCCCAAAAGTGTGTGGGCCTTTAGAATCGTCCTAACTCCCCCCCCCCTTAGCAGTGCCCCTGAATATACATTATGTATATTTAAATGTCTGAAACATAAAATAAACATTACATGGCTGAAAACACTGAATAGTTGTGACTATGACATATGCATAGAGTCTCTTTCTCTTGCCCCACCCACGCGCGCACGATAATATCTTGTATTGGCGATCTCACAGGCTGGAGAAAATGGAGAACATCGCCCAACACTAACACATGCGCAAAGTTTAGTGAGTCAATACCCAGGAGAATGGCTGCTCAAAAACAAGGGACAACCAAAAAAATATTAATAAATGTTGACATTGTAGTTAATGTATGCTTTATTTTCTGTCTGCTTTCTGTTTTTCTAAGCATTTTCTTTCCGATAATATTATAAAACCCGTATTTCATGATAAGAAGCACAGAATGAGTAATTCAAGTTGACACAGGGTGCAACAAAGTGCAGGTCTCTCAAGATGCGTTTTTAAAAGTTGGAGTAGCCTACTTTTAATTTGACAAGCCATCTTAATGCTTAACGCAGTGCACTCTACATTTCCAACAGATGGACACTCTAGTCTAAAAGGACGCAAAGCCAACAACAAGCAACACGTGAGCGGGACAATAACCAGCTGCACTTCTGCAGTCTGAATTACCACTCCTAAAACAAGAGCAATAACTGAAAGCTTTGTTAAAAGCCTGGACATTAAGTGAGATTCACTTTAATCAAAAGGGATGAGCCAAGTTACACATTCACACAGACTTGTTCAAAGTAGGGGTGGGTGTGCCAATCAGTTGAAGCAGGGTCACAAGAATAAACAACAAGACTCACTATCAATCACCACCAGTGATTGTAACAGGGTGACATAACAGCACTTGTGGGCCAAATGACATCACCAGCTATAAGAAGTTCACTAGGGCTACATCATCACCTCAACTAACAGTCAGATGAGTGTCAGTTACTGTTCTGACATCACCTTCGACTCAACTTGTTTGGGTCACATCACACTTCATACTATAAAGTGTGGTCTATTTCTTCTATAATGTTCTTTTGAAATGTATATTCATCAAATAACTAATAAAAATAAAAAATGTAACATGTTCCACAAAAATATTATGCTGTTTTCAACAATGATAATAATAATATGTATTTCTTACAACAAATCAGCATATTAGAGTGAATTCTGAATGATCATATGACACTGAAGACTGCTGAAAATTCAGCTTCGCCATTACAAGAATAAATGAGATTTAAATGATTAAATTATATTAAAATAGAAAACAGTTATTTTACATTGTAAAAATATCTCACTGTATTTTTGGTCAAATTAATGAAGCTTTGGTGAACATAAGAAACTTTTTCAAAAATCTTACAGACCCAACACTTTGAATGGCACATTTTTTAGGTTACTTGATGACATTTTGTTTTAGGTTTAAATTTTTACAGTTCCTCCCTTTAGCCATAATTCATCCTTTTCAAAACATAACATACACAATACAAAACTGCATAGGACTGACACAAGCATGAATTTTTGACTACTAACTGTCATGTGAATAATTGTGATCAATGACTTAACTGTTTGTTTTTGTCAGAATAAGTTATAGTAAGTCATTTACTGACACTGAATTTGCAATCATACAGTAAATTGTATGTTTTTTTAAGGGTGTGTAAATATTGCACAGGTTTAGAATGACATGACTAATAATACTAATATTAAAACATTAACAAATGTTTAAAATCCACTTTCCATTCACAATGTTGCTTTCAATAATATTATGAAATAGTAGTTGTTGTAACAAATATTTTAAAATTAGTAATACATTTCTGTCCAAAATTGTTCCCTTCACTGATCACTTACCTGACAAGGTTGACCATTTTCTTTGTTTATTAATATTCACTTATAAACATTTAATTTAAATTCGACTATTAACTCTTTGAGATATTAAAACATGAAGTCATTTACCTTACTTTGTCCACACTTTTGCTGAGACGGATGCAAACATTAACTGTGCTAACTGAACATACAAGTGCTGCCAGAGATCACCTTAACACAAAACCCTGCTTTTCCAGTTTTGCAGACATGCTGAGACTCCTGTCCAATTCCACCATTTTAAATACGCACCGGCGACACACCTCTTTACAGCGAAAGTAAGAGGCGACACACTCAAAGAATGTAACAATGCAACTATCCAGGCACCACCTCTGACAAGAGACACCAATGTGCCATGACAGTTGCTCCACCAGCCACGTTGTTTTGGTGTCACTGATCAACGTTTGTCATAATAGAGGTTTCATGACCAGACAGGCTCTCCACCCATGTGTCTGTGAGAAGCAAGGAAAACTTGATCTATTGTAATGAGTCACAGGGTAAACCTAACCAGTTGTACAACCATTGTCAAAGCACATCAGGGCCATGACCAGAGAAAAGGCAAGACAGCAATATTGTATTGAAAACTGTATTGAAACTTTTCTGGAACTGAACAAGGGAAAGCCTGTACATGACACATCACTTATGACGTGAAATCTTCAAAGCTAGCTAATCCAAAGGCATCAAGACAAAGGCTTCAGGAAACACACAGAGACAGCACATTTGAGCGCTTTAGTTTTAGTGATCTGGACCTCAGGCCCTAATTGATCAGGAGGTTGATGTTTTAACAGCCCCGAACTCTTGTATCTCAAAAAAAAAAAAAAAAAATTCTGGAATAACCCTTTCAACACAAGCAAAACAATAAGTCTAGAACCTGTTGAACTCCTGCAGGTAGATGTAGGATATGCTTGAGGCCCCGGGGACCCTGAAGTGCCAGTGGCTCCCACATGTTTAAAGACACTTCTAAGCTGAATTAACCCGATTTCCCACTTCGTCTCTTAATCACTTAAGCACATAAGCGTCCTGAAAGTGTGCAAAGAGTCAGAGCCAAGAAAGAGAACAAGTGCATTTTCCACTGGGACAAAAGATATGGTATTATGAGCTCTAGCAAATGAACATTAGCTATTTGGAGAATGCATGAAAGATATAAGTCTCAATGTTGTATACCAACATTACTGTATACCAAGTAAATTAAGATTTTCTATTGAAAGGGCTAGCCAAGCACTAAGCATAATCTCCCTCAGTGCCTTGGTGCATAGAAAAAGAATTTTGCCTCCTCAGCAAATGATGCCTCACCTTTATCAGATATACAATAACTAACCTTCTAGACTAGCAGAATCACATCTGAAGGTCTCGGTTGACTCACGCCCTAGAAAGCACACACTGAAGTGGACAGGGTCAATTCTGTCCCATTGCCAATCTCAGTCAAAGCTACTGCCATTGGGATAAAAGCTAATGCACTACTGACCCCTTAATACATTGAGTGATTCATGTGAACCTTCACCTTGGCTCATTAGATGGATCTATACTAGTCATGCCTGAACTTAAATGTCACTTTGAACTGACCAATGTCTTGGGAAGACTTGCTTTAGACAGCAGAAATATTGTGTTAGTCCTTCCAATGTTACTTGATTAATACTGTACATATTCGGTTCTAAAAACCTACTGAGCTGCCTATAGAAACAACATTTTAAAGCTGACATGAAATGAAAACTAACCCTATCTATTTTCTAAATGCATGTTATTCAGGGTTTGAAATTAACACCCACCAACCTGCCAAATGTGGGACAAAATCAACCAAGTTGGGTAACACATATCAACTCACTAGCCAAATTGGTGGGTTATGATTCATAAATTATATCCTCCGACATTAGTAAAAACAAGTCGCACACTGGAAGTGTCATGTCTTTAAAATTCAGATACATTATTTTTTATTGGTATAAGCACACCGACAGCTCCACTCTGCTTTCTGTCAGCAGCGCCCTCCTACAACTTCAGAGGCTGTTCAAAATCCTGCTGAGCCATTCACATAGATTTCCATTAAATTACATGAATGTACTGACTTCACCCAAGGCTATATTGTGCAGTTTTCAGTTTTGTGGCTTGAATGAAGTCTATGCTTCATATAAAATATACAACCCGAATTCCGGAAATGTTGGGACGTTTTTTTAATTTGAATAAAATGAAAACTAAAAGACTTTCAAATTACATGAGCCAATATTTTATTCACAATAGAACATAGATGACATAACAAATGTTTAAATTGAGAAATTTTACAATTTTATGCACAAAATGAGCTCATTTCAAATTTGATGCCTGCTACAGGTCTCAAAATAGTTGGGACGGGGGCATGTTTACCATGGTGTAGCATCTCCTATTCTTTTCAAAACAATGTGAAGACGTCTGGGCATCGAGGTTATGAGTCTCTGGAGTTTTGGTGTTGGAATTTGGTCCCATTCTTGCCTGATATAGGTTTCCATCTGCTGCAGAGTTTGAGGTCGTCTTTGACGTATTTTTCTCTATAAGTGAAAGATCTAGACTGCAGGCAGGCCAATTCAGTACCCGGACTCTTCTACGACAAAGCCATGCTGTTGTAATAGCTGCAGTATGTGGTTTTGCATTGTCCTGCTGAAATACACAAGGCCTTCCCTGAAATAGACGCCGTCTGGAGGGGAGCATATGTTGCTCTAAAACCTTTATATACCTTTCAGCATTCATAGTGCCTTCCAAAACAAGCAAGCTGCCCATACCGTATGCACTTATGCACCCTCATACCATCAGATATGCTGGCTTTTAAACTGAATGCTGATAACACGCTGGAAGGTCTCCCTCCTCTTTAGCCCGGAGGACACGCCGTCCGTTATTTCCAGCAAGAATGTCAAATTTGGACTCGTCTGACCATAGAACACTTTTCCAATTTGAAACAGTTTATTTTAAATGAGCCTTGGCCCACAGGACACGACAGCGCTTCTGGACCATGTTCACATATGGCTTCCTTTTTGCATGATAGAGCTTTAGTTGGCACCTGTAGATGGCATGGTGGATTGTGTTTACCGACAGTGGCTTCTGGAAGTATTCCTGGGCCCATTTAGTAATGTCATTGACACAATCATGCTGATGAGTGATGCAGTGTCGCCTGAGGGCCCGAAGACCACGGGCATCCAATAAAGGTCTTCGTCCTTGTCCATTACGCACAGAGATTTCTCCAGTTTGAATCTTTTGATGATGTTATGCACTGTAGATGAAAAGATTTGCAAAGCCTTTGCAATTTGACGTTGAGGAACATTGTTTTTAAAGTAGGACATTGATGTATGAGTTTTATTTATTTATTTTGAACTCTGAATTTTTAAGCAATATATCGTAACACCCACATCTCAAAATCCAATCAACAACCAACGGACAGAACCAAGTCCCAACCCTACATTTTCTTTTTCATTAATCTGTTACACTCGGATGTCACGATACAGAAGAAGATCTGTTGCTACTTCAGTTTCATTGCGACTTTAAGGCGACATAGTCCCAACTGAATTTTCGAAAAAAATACAACTGTATATGCTTTATAAACACAAATTAACGCCTTGCACGTGCTTCTGCTTTCCGTATTCTCCAAAACGCTTACGCTGTATGTCCTACGCCTTCCCTATTCTACTTACGGAATTACACTGAAACTGTAATTTTGACCTTCAACCGTTTGGAGGCCATTGAAGTCCACTATAAGGAGAATAATCCTGGAATGTTTTCATCAAAAACCTTAATTTCTTGTCGACTGACGAAAGAAAGACATGAACATCTTGGATGACATGGGGGTGAAAGTGGACTAATCCTTTAAGGCATCACTGCATTTATCCTTTGCAGAAAAGGAGATCCCAGAGCAGGGCTTGATGCTTACTTTTTTCCCAAGGAGCACATGCGCTTGTAAGTTGAAACATTTAGAAGCGCATTAAAAACTTTAGGGACGCAATGCAAATTTTTCAAATGTCTTTTAGCTTAATACGGGTATATAAAGAGACATTATAATGAGAATACAAAAAGTACACAAGGTTTTTAAATATTTTTGCTTCAAACTGTTTTAAATAATTATGTAATCATCTATAGTCCTACATTAAACTGTATATATAGGCATGTGACTGTATCAAATTTTCATGTTAATTGCTGAAACTTTTATCATGGTAGCCTATGTTATCACGTATTGAATTAGGTTAGAATAAAGTGTTGTCTTCCAAACAGGTTTAATAACTTTTTTCTTACAATAAAAATCATTTTTTATTGAACATTTAAATATACAATAAAACAATACACAAAAAAATTATAAAGCAAACATATGTTTCAAACAGATCAAAGTGCAAAAGAACTATAAAGAACAATGGGTAACACTTTACAATAAGGTCCCATTAGTTATTATTCTTTGTTAACATTAATTAATAAGAATACAACTGTTCATTGTTAGTTCATGTTCACTCAAGTCGATTAATATTAGCAGATACAACTTTTCATTTTAATAATGTACACTGTAAAAAATATCACCTTGGTTTTACTCAAAAGAATGGCAACTATTTGCATTAGACTTCTAAGTATTTTGAACTCATCTAATTTGTGTTTGACCAAATATACTTTACCTGTCTTCAACATGCACCCTTAAGTAATGACAACCCAATTTTCCTCGTAAAAACAATTCAAATACTTTGTGAAACAGAAACATAATCCAACTGACTAAGTGGCAATACAATTAAGGCTGATTTATACTTCTGCGTCGAGTGCACGCCGTAGCTACGGCGTAGGCTGTGTGTAGCACGCGTAGCCTACGACGTAGCCTGACGTGCACCTCTTCAAAAATGTAACTTCCCGTCAATTCTACGCAGACTGCAAGCGCTGTGATTGGTCTGCTAGAACCCCTCCCTCAGGTCAAAAAACTGGCGTGGAGCAATCGGACAAGAGCGAGCGTTTTCAACTTCCATATCAATGAAAAAATGCTCTGTTTCAGGGGACACATACAGTCAAACTGCAACAAAAGTTGTTACCTATTTGCCGCTTCTATTTGTAAGCTTCTCTGACAACGTACATGACAAGCTGCTTCTTCTTCGGCTTTTGCCTTGATCCTCAACATGACCGGGACACTGCCTCCTAGTGGTCTGCATGCACGTCGACGCGGACAACAACGCAGACATATAATTGAAAACAGACGCATAGCCTGCAGTGCAGAGGCTCCGGCATAGGTCCGACGCAGAAGTATAAATCAGCCATTAGACGTAAAATTAACTCAAGAGAATATACTTTGGTACGACATGCATTAGCTCTATTTCACTATTTACATTTCTGCTGTTCCATTAGCGCCATCTACTGTCAGAGAGTGAACGTGTCTCCTTCGCTTGTTCCATCATGCACTCACTGTTTTTTGCATCACTGTTTTTTCCATAACCAAACTGAAAACCTTTTAAAATGATTTGTTGTACCATTTAAGGTATTTAAGTTTTATTCGCACTCATGCTCCTAAATACATTTTACAGTTCGCACACATCTAGTGAAACGCTTGCAATGTCAAGCCCTGTCCTTGCACTGCACTGAGCTAGGTGAAAAAGATATTCAACATTTCAAACAAAGCAAGAGAAATGTCTTTATTAAATAACCTTAGATTTCATTTTATATTGAAAAGTAGGGTTGGGACAATACATCGAATCTCGATACGCGATACGAAGAATCTGGAGCGATTCTCTCTCGAATCGATTCCGATTTTAGTTTTTAAACAGCAGATGGCACTACTATACGTGCTTTGGAAACACTCGTACACTGCCTGTTTCCAAGGTGCAAGTATATTTAACCATTTACATGACTCAGCCGAACGCACGAGTGCTGTCCAGCAGTCTTTTTTGTGAGGGTTTGAGAGTGTGCGGTTAAAAACTAGTGCCATCTGCTGTTAAAACTAAGCTCAGAATCGATTCGAGAGAGAAAATATCAGGATCGATCCAGATTCATTGTATTGATAGAGAATCGATGTATCATCCCAGCCCTACTGAAAAGTAGTTCAGTCAGTGTAAAATATGTATTATTTGACCCAAAAGATGTGTGTGCTCTGTATTTTTATGCTACTTACAATATAGCACCATTAGTTTAGTAACATGCTAACTTCAAATTGAATTTACATCTCCTGTTTGGGGCTTCTGCCTATGTAGAGAATTCCAGAAAACTCACTTATGAAGTTCCATGTTGGTTAGGATGCTTTCCTAGAAGTCAGTAGGGAGAGATGCTGCTCACTAGGTTTTTCCAATAGAACTACAGTATTATGACTTACTTATGCCTGGATCCACTTAAGATTTCACCAGTTCCTGCATGTGTCAAGCAGATTGGTGTGTTGGCATTGTTGCCTTTAAACCATCATTTACTGTCGACATGGTTTTAATTCTAAAACCCCTGGTGCTGTTTCTTTATTGAATACGAAAGAGCCAGAAATAGAACTCTCTTTACATTCCAGAGGTACACCTGGACATCGCTTGCCACATTAACATTCAACATGCGCTATTTTAACAGCAGCATCCCTCTGCCCCCAGTGGCTAATCCATTAGCATTCTGCATAGCTCAGTCAATTATTTATGAGTTGTGCTCTGTGTATTAGCATTCTGATGTCCTCTACAACAGAAATTAGTGTTTAAGAGTAAACAGCATTAATTAGCATTCTTGACAAAGTGAGTACCCGCAATGCATTAGCTATTTCTAAAACACAACACAGCAGGATTTCCGGCTAGCTGAGACAGGTGTTACAAATAGCAGTTGTTGCAATTCATTTCTAGTTAGAAATTCTTAGATTATATTATGTTATGGAGCTTCACAATTTTTTGTTTCAAATAGAGAACACGATTCTCCCAAGATTCTAAACAAAATAACTTAATACTTAATGTTTAATAACTTAAATATGACAAAATGTTAATTGCTGCAGTCTAGCCTATTTAAAATGTTTAATTAATTTAAATGAATTATTTAAAAAAATCAGTTTGAATGAATGATTCAATGACTCACTTACAAATACCCCACTTGTTTCATTGCTGGATGAATCAGCATTTCTGAACGAATCTCTTGAATAAATGATTCAATGACAAACACATTTTTTAACAGTCACTTGTGTAACAATGTAATCCATACAATCATTATTTGAAGGGCAAAGTTTTTTAAAAAAAGGTGATTTGCTCTATTTTGATCGATTCCATAGACATCAGTGTTTATATACGAACTATAAACTTTTATTACAGTACTTCCGTTATAATTTTAATGTTTGTAACACAGAAATATTGATCCTGTGTGGTTGAAAAGACTGTTTGTGAAGCTGTTTTGATAGCCTAACTGCTTAAGTCAGCGGCAGTGCAAACGCAGATTTGAATGTTCCAGTGTGAGGTTTAATAGACATGGCTGAATTGTTGTCATTTAGGAAGGAGATTGTGTGGGTGTTTGAATCGAGATCACATTTTATTTTTTAATGATTAATCATGCAGCTCTATTATATTGTAGACTAAACAATTTCTAAACTTTGACTTTCTTCCTTCTGTGGAACATGCAGTTTCCATTCAGTGTTTTTTTTTTTTTTTTTTGTGCCAATTCAGTGGAAGTCAATCAAACTGTTTGGTTTCAAACATTCTTCAAAATATCTTCTTTTGTTTTCCACAAAACAAAGAAAGTCATTCAGGTTTGGAACAACATGAGGGGGAGTAAATGATGACAGAATTTTTAGAACTATTCTTTTAGGGTGCGTTCACATTTGTAGTTTGGTTCGTTTGGTTTGTTTGGTCCGGACCAAAACAAAAAACAAAAAAACATTTAGTCCTAGTCCGATTAGCGTTCAGATTGGCAATTTTATCACCAAACCAAAAGACACCGAATCTAAAGGCATAGGGATACGTTCACAACCTGACTGGTCGGATCTTATGACGTATTGCCTGTTCTGAGATGGAACTTACAGAACATCCAAAACAATGCTGTGTGCTGAGGTAAATGCGCTTGTTGTGCGTAGCCTGCATTGCATGGTATTTTGACCAGCTGGGAACTCGTGAAGAGCTTATAAAATGTGTAAAGGAGTCAAAACAGCGGCGGGAATCCCTCACACACAAACGATCTTCTCAGCGGTCTCGGTCCACTTGTTTGGTGCGCACCAGGGTTCAGATGGCAGCGTTCACACATTCAAATGAACCACCCTAACAGGTAACATCGCACCAGGGTTCGTTTTAATTGAACCAAACGTGACAAGTGTGAACACACCCTTAATCTAAAGCCTGGTTCACACTGCCCCAAAAAACATCAACATTTTGAATGTAAGGGATTAATGTTGGAATTACAATGTTGTGCAACACAACTGTCATTATCACACTTCCCAAACAAACACTAACAGGTTTAACATATATAATCCAACAACTATCTGAATCTGATTGGTTGATAAACATTCCAAGCAGAGATGCACCGATTGCAATTTTCTTGGCCGATTCCGATTTTATTGTTAGTGTGATCTGCCGATACCAATTTTTGCAGATTCCAATTTTCTTTCTAAGAACTATAATTGACAGCATAAACAAAAATCTACTTTTCTTCAATGCAAAGTTTTATTTTCATAAAAAACACAAGTAAAAAGTCAGTAATAAAATAAGAACAAATAAACAAATTGCAAACAACAGCACAAATAAATGCAACAGAATAAAGAGAGCTATGAAACTTTAAGTTTTTCAGGTTGAGTAGGTTTTTATTCAGGTAAGAAATACTACAGAAATTAAAGTAATCAAAAGTAAAATAACACTGGGTAGTCTTCATTGTAAAAATACAGATTCACTCCACTAATATAGATCAGTGGTGCGCACACTTTTGGTGTGAGCACGAAACCTACGTGAATGAGTAAAATTATGTGCAATACAAGCACTATTTAACCGGAGTGAATGAGACAAGTGAAAGAAAGAAGGCAGGAGTGTGTCACTTCGCCGTCGGAAAGAAGAGCGTGAGAACGCGCAGCTGACGTTATTGCCTGTGCCGCTGCCCGCTGGTAACAAAATGGATCATGCAGGAAATTGGCGATTCCAATTCCTGGCCGGTCGATCGGTGCATCTCTAGTTCTAAGGTGTGCAATCATTTTCAGGGAAACGCACGGCTACAGAAGTTCCAGGCAGGTCTTGACCGCATTACAGTTCCATATCACTTTGCCAAATGATTTCAGTTATTTCAAAAGTCATTACAGCCTACAACAGCAAAAGAACCAAAACTCACAACAATACTGACTAAGGAAAAAAATTTAGTAAACAACAGGATAAAAATGACAAATAATTCCCAAGTTTTTGCCACAAAATTACGTTTTATTATGTACAAAAAAGCGCATACTCTCTTTCTCCCACTCTCCCACTCAAATGCACACACATTACACAGCCTACAGTACAGACACGCTCACACAGAAACGTGTTGTCAGCACTGCTCTGACCATTTTATGAGTACAACAGTTTAACAACTTAAAAGCTACATGACATTTCTCACTAGTGAGGTAATAATGGTGCTGTTCTTGAAGCAGATGAACTTACAGTTTCGCTATTAGTAGAGACGCTGCTGCTGAACACTGTCGAGAGATGCACAGACTCAAGTAGTTCACATACGCTTAATCTCTCTCTCTCTCTCTCTCTCTCTCTCTCTCTCTCTCTAACTCCATTAATAACTGCATTATTCTGTTATCAATGGCTGAAGCCTCCATTACTAGCTCTAACAGAGGCTTGGGATTAGATGCGTAGGAAATTAGTCCAACACACAAGAGCATTTTAAGGACAAAAACCTGAAAATGTCTTGAAATACATCATCTGAACAATGTTTTGAGGTGTGGTAACAGTAGTATAAGCAAAATAATTGACTCCGGGCTGTTGAATTATTGAAAAATAATGCATATTATATACCATTTTGCCAATATTACCAGACTTGCTTCCAAGCAAATGCTATTTTCTTAACACCAACTTTCTAAATATAATCAAGGTCCAGTGACTCAGTGATTTAATCACTAGTTTGCTTTAAAACTTATAATCTATAAAAAATTATAACCAATAAAAGATTTTCTGAATAAACAGGTGCATATAACAATGCAAAGTTCATGGGTTTGAATATACAGTTATGAAGTTTTTTTGGATAAAAGTATCTGCAAAGTGCATAAATGTAAATGTCTCCTTGGTGTGAACTAACCTTATGCATTTCTGTGTAGCTATATATGGGTAGTGGATATGAAAGTCTGTATAGATTCAGTCTTAACTTGTGTAAAAAATGTTAATCATGCATGAAGGGTTCTGTGTAGCATTCTGCAGTTTTTAGGAGAAATTTGACAGATATCAATAAGACCAGGTAACAGAGAGGAATACTAAAACATCAATGCATCAACAAATCCTGTGAGACTTGCACAGAGATACACAGAAAACAACACTGAGAGAAAGGAGTAATAGCGGAGACTCTAATCAGTGCCCGCTACCTCCTGCATGCCCGAAAAAAAAAAAAAAAAGAGCTAAATTAGTACTCTGCCAATAAAAATGTCAGGACTAATAGGTGTATAATTCTGCAGATAAAGACAAAATCAAAGATAACAAATCCTTCTACATCATTTTTGTAGCAGGCTACTGGGCAGAGACCCACTCGAATTTCAGCTACAACTAAGGCTGAGCGATATGGCAAAAAAATAAAATCTCGATTTTTTCAGAACGATTGACCGATTCACGATTTTTTTTTTTTTTTTTTACTGTTTAACTAGTCAACTTAAAAACTTAACTACAAGATGATTTAAGTAACATTCTCTTTATTAACAATCTGGTTCAAAAAAAGTGATCAACATGGTGTAAATGTAAAACAATTTGTTAAATATCTTTGCAGGAATATGCCTGAAATATGAAGGCAAATGTTGTACAAACTTATCTTAAACACATTCTATATTATATAAATAATATAAAATAAGAAAATGCTAAATATTTCTTAGCCAAAAAGTAATAGCAATAAATAACACCAGTAAGCTATTATTAACAGCAAATGCTTTGTAAAAACAGAAAACAACAGCAGCTTTCAGCCTGTCACCATCATGCAAACATGAAATATCAAACAGGTCTACAGGTTTTTGCATTCCATTGCACTATTTGTCCTATTGTTTTTATGTTTGGCAGACATGTTTAGGTGTTGCACTCGTGTCTCGCGTCTTTTGCAGCGTCTCGCCCATGAAACGGTATTCTAAAAACACGGCGGTCAAGTTAAAAAAAAGCTCAACTCGCGTTTAATAACTTTGCCTTTTTTTCCTCATTCCACTGCCTGCGTCTCATTTTTATAACGCAATAACGCATTTCTAAATGAACAGCCGCTTAAGAATAGTGATGTGTTCTACGTTCATAGAGTTATCATTGCTGTATTGTCAACATGTCCAATTGTAACGCTTGCTAACATTTTTATTCAAAAAATAATAAAATCGAGGCAAAACTTTAAATTCGAATTAATCGGAAAAAATCGCCCAGCCCTAGCTACAACTTTAAAGTCATATGTCTATCCTCCTAAGGATGCACTGCCAATTATTTCCCACTTGGAACACATTCAAGATGTATGCGATGCTAATGAGGTTTGAGGACTCGCGTCCATATTTCAACATGTAAGAGGCATACTTTCTGCATAAAGATACTCAACATGCCTGATTTGCATATTTATGAGTCTCCTGTCCCACATCCTCTCATTAAAAACAAGACTGTGAAGACAGAAACTCTAAAACACACTAGACTCTCAGTGTGAAAAAAAGAGAACAACTATTGTTACCCTTCTCTACTGGTCAAAAGTTTGGAATCATTAGTATTTTTTAATGTTTTCCAAAGAAGTCCCTCAAGATCTGTAAATATTTGCTCAAAATACAGTAAAACTGTGTGGAATATTATTACAATTTTTACAAAGAATTACAAAGAACTGTTTTCTGTTTTAATATATTAAAAAAAAAAAAAAAAAAAAAAAAAAAAAAGTAATTTACTCCTGTGATGGCAAAGCTGAATTTTCAGTCTTCAGTGTCACATGATCCTTCAAAAATTCTAAAATGCTTATTTGGTGCTCAATAAATATTTTGTTCACACTTTAGTTTAGGGTCCAATTCTCACTATTAACAAACTATTAACTACGGCTTTTGCCTCAATAAACTCCTAATTACTGCTTATTAATAGTTAGTAAGGTATAGGTTACGTTTAGGTATTGGGCAGGATTAAGGGATGTACAATATGGTCATACAGAATAAGGCATTAATATGTGCTTTATAAGTACTAATAAACAGCCAATATCCTAGTACTAATAAACATGCATGCTAATAAGCAACTAGTTTGTAGTAAGAATTGGAACTTTCTTAGGATTCTTTGATGAATAAAAATCCTTGTTGAATAAATTTTAAAACTTACTTGCATCCAAAATTTCATGGTTTTCACAAAAATATTAAGCAGAAAAACTCTTTTCAACATTGATAATAAATGTTTCTTGAGCACCAAATCGGCATATGAGAAGGATTTCTGAACGATCATGTGACATTTAAAAGTATATTAGAATACAAAACACAAACAGTTATTTTAATATATATCAAGTATAGTATATCAAAAACTGCATTTTTGATCAAATAACTGCAGCCTTGTTGAACAAAAAAGACTTCTTTCAAAAACAAAAAAATCTTAATGATTGCAAACTTTGACTAGTAGTGTATATAATACCTTTATCCAACTTGGCGCTGATGGTCCAGTGATCATGAAGACTGACAGGATGAAAACGTTTTAGAAAATGTTGTCATATGAGAGAAGTGTGTACCCAACAACTCTCATTGTCTTTTCTAAGTCAGTTGGTACTGCCTCTGAACCACAGAAGAGGCGGTACTGAGTTCTAGATCTTCATCACTACAGGAATCACAGATTCAGTCCAGAGCAGCCACTCATTCATTGCTACCGAACCAGACACCAAGATTCCTCCTTAAATGTGAAAAAGGCAAGAGTTCCACAATTTGTGATGTCAACGCTCTGTGTTCCAAACTCTCGCTTTGTCAATCCAAACAAACTCAAGCAATTCATGCATGGTGGAATCCCTCAGCAGAACACAACGTGGCCAGAGTCTGAGCCATGTAGCGCTCTACCAGACACGTCATCCTTTAATCTGAGCCACTGGGATTATTAGACACAGACGAGGCCTCTATTAAGTGTGGTTACACCCCCCACCCCCAATCATATGCACAAATACCTATACTCAGCTCACTTCAATCCTCCTGAAGGGGTTAAAAAGAGACAATCCAGCACGTACACCATCCGTACACTGTCAAATGCACATACACATTATATGTGTTTTATGCAGAAAAAAATCTGTGATGACTTACCAATTTGTGTGTCAGTATGCACCACCATGGATGCAATTAGAGACTAATTAACAATCCACTCATGTGTTTTAATAATATCAGTATCGGATATAGATCTAACCTGGCCATCAGATCACTGACTATCACGTGATCCACAAGAGGCTGAAGAAGCATTATCTCCATCACAACCTGATCCTCATCCTCTGATCCAGTGTGTGTGTGGTGTGTGTGTATGTGTGTGTATGTGTGTGTGTGTGTGTGTGTGTGTGTGTGAATCCATATCCTGTAGCTCAGCATCTAAAGAGCTGACCTAGTGTGTGTGTGTAATCATATTATTTTGATAATAAATTTTAATGTTTGACATTTCTGATTTATTATTTAGTGTTTTAATGTCATAAAAACAGCTCAAGCAGTCAATGATGGTGTCTTTTGTGGAAATGGAAGTTTCATGAACCTTAAAGGGTTAGTTCACCCAAAAATGAAAATTCTATCATTAATTACTCACCCTCATGTCGTTACACACCTGTAAGACCTTTGTTCATCTTCAGAACACAAATTAAGATATTTTTGATAAAATCCGATGGCTCAGTGAGGCCTCCATTGCCAGCAAGATAATTTACAGACGCCCAGAAAGGTACTAAAGACATATTTAAAACAGCTCATGTGACTACAGTGGTTCAACCTTAAGGTTATGGAGCGTGTATCAAACTGCCAAAGTCACACCCCCCAGTGGTGAACCATTGAAATTTCGAAACACTTATGACGTAACGAAGCTTCGTTGACTGAAATCACGTGACTTTCACGCTCCGAACCACTGATTCGAAACAAAAGATTCGTAAAGCTTCGAAGCTTCATGAAGCAGTGTTTTGAAATCGCCCATCACTAGATATTGTTGAATAAAGTCGTTATTTAGTTTTTTTGGTGCACAAAAAGTATTCTCATCGCTTCATAACATTAAGGTTGAACCACTGTACTCACATGGACTATTTTAAATATGTCTTTAGTACCTTTCTGGGCGTTTGAAAGTGTAAATTAACTTCCTGTCAATGAAGGCCTCACTGAGCCATCTGATTTTATCAAAAATATTTTAATTTGTGTTCTGAAGATGAACGAAGGTCTTATGGGTGTGGAACGACATGAGGGTGAGTAATTAATTACATAATTTTCATTTTTGGGTGAACTAACCCTTTAAATCCATAAGAATTTTACATTAAAGCATAAAATAAATTAACAAGTTTTTAATAAATGATTATATATATATATATATATATATATATATATATATATGTATGTATAGTAGTTTTATTATTTCTTTTTTATAAAGCTTATTAATCAACTCTTCTATGTGTGCTTTAAACATGCTACCTAACCTGTTGATCAGCCGACACCCATAAGCAAACAGGGAGTGTTCCTCTCTTCACTTCCACAGCACGTCTTTATTTCTGCTTCCCAACCTTTCTCACAGTACTTATAGATCACAATTTTCCCAGTAAATTCCCTCTCCTGGGAGCTTGTCTCAGTGGGCTATTGTGTTGCTCTAGACTCCACTCACACACTCCATCCATAACAAAAGCCCAACCGACCTGCCTATACCTCCACACTCTCCAGCTATGGGGTTACCATAGCAACTCCTGCACCATCCCGCAAGTCATCAGCATTGCCTCAGCCTAGGTATGGGGCAAAGGCATTGAATGAGATCAAGTCAATGTGTGTGAGTGTGTGTGCATGTTTAAAGTGAAAGAGACATGGATACAGAATCAGAGACTGTGAACACCTGATGGACTATCAACACCATGCAGAATATCTAAAAACAGTCACAAGTGCCGTCAATGGATGCATGCAATGAAAATAACAGAGATAAAGGATGAATGGAGATGGGTTATTCATGTAATCTCTGAATCTCTAAATACCTCCCTCTACTGGTGTAACAAAGCTCAGATCCTGTCCTCTGAGTCCAGGTATATCACAAGTACTGGCAATGCAAGAACAACAATCACATTCAATTGCCATTTAGCTTTCATGTTATGACAAATTTTCAAATTAAACAGGATATTCAACAAGAAAAACTTAACCCTAACAACACTTTGCTGAAAACCTGTTGTGCACAATCTATTACATGCATTTCTAACATCTTATAGTAAGTGAAAGGTCTTTTAGTATAATTCTAAAAGCATCCCCCCCTTATTAATGTGTTTGTTTAGTTTTGGTTTCGTTTTTTACTGTGTTCTGTTCCTGTTTGCCTGTGTTCCCTTTATTAGTTTGTCTCCATGGTTTTTGACTCAGTTATGCACATGTTTCTGGTTACGTTAATTTTCTCAGTGTATTTAAATGCTCTATTCATTCAGTTTCTTTGTTTGCTATTGTCAGTGTTAATGTGGTTGTGTTAAATTATTCTCCTGCGATCTTCTGAGTTTTCTGTTTTGGATTTATTAAAGCCAGTTTTTGTGTCTCCACACCTTCTTCACATCTCTCTTTGCTACTGACATTTACATAAAGTAAGCATAAGAATACATTTTAATTGTTAGTAATATTTCAAGATGAACACTTACTGGAATGAAGCAACTTCGGTTTACCTGATTATCCATATATCATGTTTTAGAAAAAATGTTAAAATGTAAATATCAAATATGATACATCAGGCTGTTGAGGAACGAGCTCAACAGAAAGAGCTCAAAAAACGAAAGAGCTTGTTGAAACTATGGATTTAAATATCATCTTACCAAGCCATATTATTGGGAGATAATAGAATGACAACTGATATTTATATGCATTTTATGTAAGTAGTCTTCTTCTCTGTTATAACTGATTTACATTACAAGCTAGCAGAATTTCATCTTACTTTTTGGCCATATAAATAATGTTAAATAATGTTTTTTTTTCCCTCCTCAAGTATGAGCTCTGTATTCATATTCTTATATGAGCCATAAATCAAATGATACTCAAAAATAAACTTTCTTTAGTTTGACTAAAGGTTCAATAAATCTAAAATAGATTTTTATGATTGTTATTTCATTTCTCAGGCTTTTTAGGGTTAAGACAGAATATCTGGATTTGAAAGAATCGTGAAAACTGGGCATGAGTTTGCTACAACAGTGCCTAAACTGCTATTAGTTGACATTATCCAATACAGGGGCGCCTGCAGGATTTTATCTCAGGGTATGCACAGAACTAGTAACCCACCTCTCTATCACCCCAACACCCCCCCTCCCCTTTTTTTTTTTGCCGTCCGTAAAAAGCAATTATTGCGTTGATACCATACTCGTTGCGTTCAATTGTCTTGGTGTCGTTCTATACTGTACAAATCGACTGTCTCTTTCCTGTACACACACTTAGAAAATCTGATGCCGGTAACTGAGCACTCTGATGTGCTTGTGTAGATAGATGCTTCGTGACTTTTGTTTATTTTTTTACGTTATCTCTGAGCAGCTTTGTCCCGAAATATGCGTATTGTTTTCAGAGAAACGCGATTAAAGAAAAACTAAGCCTCACTTTCTTTCCAGTCACGTGAATGCCTCACTGTTTTCGACACTCTTGATGCTTTGAAACTTTTCCCGAATCATTTAGAGAAAAGCTTCAAAGATTTAAGAGGCTTCATTTCTCCAGCCCTACTCAATAGTTTTATGCCTTTTTGCAAATGTTTCAATCGTATTTAGCTGTTTTTAAGAGCGTTTACTCAGAGCCTGTTTTTAAACCTTAACTATCTGTAATGTCATTTTTATGTGTGGAAAAAGCGCCAATTAAATGAAACTAAAATAGCCAATCAGATTTCTTTTCACCCATATTCTGCACCCATATACACACATTTGACTTTACAACACACAAACACACAACTTTTCAACACACTAATTTATTCTCATAAATTTATTCTTGCTTTCTTAATATGTCATGATTGTACACAGATAGATTAATAAGCAATTTAAAAATTATGTAAAAAATAAAAACGGCATTAATTAGCGCCCTCTCATGGAACACATGTGCAGTAGACGTACGCCACTGATCCAATAGAGCCTTTTCACATTTCTGGGGTTTCTCAGAAGCGGAAGTTGTCATAGTTGGGTTAACTTTTATAGCGGTGAATGAGAGACTCCACAATAGTGTTTTTACAACTTTCAAAAAGAGGAACAAAATTGAGCAATTGATAACGGCAGTCAGAAGACAGAAAGATGTCATTTTTACCGCCACTCCCAAACACCCTTACAACAGTGTTAACTAGTTAATACATTTTTTTTTTTTTTTTTTTAATGAAAATATAAAAAATGTTGCAAGATTTACGATATTGATGACCGTTAAAAAGCGTCATCACAGGATGTGAAAAGGGTCTATAGCCCACGCAGCCAAAGTGAAATCAGCAGCAGGGCTATGTATCGATACAGATTTTTAGATTTGATTCATATTTATGTCAGTTATACTGTACATTTTGCTTTTACATATGAAACAAATTACCTCTCTGCTAATGCTGTAAATTATGCAGGGCAGTGTTTCAGACTGATATGAACTGGTAAATCATCTCAAGGGTCTTTCATCAGGCTACACTGGTTGTGCTGTATGTTTTCGATTTACAAAAAAGAACAGTCTCATAAGAGAAAATTCTAGATTTGTCAGCAATGGAGTGCCGCTGCATAAAAGCAGTGTGGAAAACACAGGAAATCTTTTAAATTTGTACATTACAAAAATATGAATTAAAAAATTTACCAAAAGGGTCCAAATTATGCAGTTGAGTGAGTCAGTTCAGCAGAACACATGTAGATGGCAAGCGCTGCACGAATACGTTTCCCACACAGCCACTCAAAGCAGTCAGAGTAAAAGATCGATCTAGGGATTTTAAGAATCATTATCATGACTGAGTGTTCAAATGAATATCACAATTACTCAGAAAATTGAGTTGTAGCAGAGGAAGAACAAGAGCAAGTTATTACATTTTATTAACAAGATTAGCAAGAAAAAGATTAGAAAGAAAGAAAACGATTACACTATTTTAAGTGTCCTTGTTACAGTGTAATTGAATCGGTCACAATAAGACAAGGAACATGAATTAAGAAAATAGAAAGGGTCAATTTTGATTTCATGTTGACTTTTAAACCACAATTAAATTAACATACCGCATACAGGCATAAGTTACAAAATGTGTAACTTAAAAAAAAATCATTAAATAAACACTGTTGCCATGACCATAATACATAAACTCAAACAATTACTGGCCATCCCACATATTTTAACAGTTATTTCATGTTACCAATATAAAATAATATTTTCTTGCTCTGTACGGTTCTTACACACTCATCTGCTGTTCTAATCATGATACCCACATTCAACATGTGTTCTGTGACAGGATTCCTGCATCAGATGACACAGGGTGACAGAACCAAAGTCCTGTTCACAGTGTGGCATCTGATCTGCTTGGCTCTAGTTACACACACACACACACACACACACAAGTCGGGTGGCTTGGCCCACTTCCACTGACTGTAGTAGCGCTGTCTCTCTCTACCGTATCTCTCAGTGCAGTTTCAATGAAGAAAAGTAATGCCGAAAATGCACTTGAGCACAAACACATGCCGAAAACTCCCTCTCTACTCAGAAACACCTAATTTAAAGCTTTAATTCTACATGAAATAATGACAGTATTTTAAATTTTAATTACATGTATTATGTCTAATTCTTCAAAAAGTATAGAAAGAGTTTGTAGTTTTTTCAACTTGGTCCAAATAAACAAAATTATTCAAAATTTCAATTTAATATTGAAAAATAATGACAATTTGATGTACACATAAACCCAACTTTTGAATTAGATTATTTAAAGAACCTGGAAATTTTGAGATCTATAATAAATTCTTTTCATAACAATCATAAACAGCTTCACAACAATACAAAGACTACCCCATACATATTTCTTGTTATCAACCTGTAATAATCACTGTACTTGTATGGATTCTTGTATTTCAATTCTAATCTACAACTGCACATTTTAATGTCCTGTTCCCTTAATTTTTGTTTTATTTATCAAATAGTTTTATTTATTAAATTCAATTAAATATCGACGGATTCTGCCTAATGTTGCTGACACTGACTCTGAAAGCTGTTGTTAAAATGTTTTATCATGGGTTTACTATTCTAAACATATGATAAATGTACAAATCAGTCTTGAGTCATTTTGAATCTAGATTGATTTAAGACACCACAATTTAACACCCTTTAGTGCAGCAATTGCCACCTTTTCAAATGTATTTGTGCTACATTTGAACATTCAGACAAATAACAATTTGGTAACACCAAATTGTTTCATTTGGTAATCTTAGATAATGTTAATTTCTACATTTCTACAACATGAACAAAGGTTATTAGATGCTGTAAAAATATATTGCTTATGGTTAGTTCATGTTAACTAAAGCATTAACTAATGTTAACAAGTGAAACCTTATTGTAAAGTGTTAACAACAATTTAAACAACAAAATATAAACGTATAAATCAACAGCTGATAGAACCTAAAATACAAGTACTGGTTTGTAATGCTGAGTTTAGGTTGTATAAATGGTTCCTAAACACAAAAATTTTTTATATGAAATTTACTATTTATGATAATACTGATCATGTTTGCTATCTGATGCCTGATGTGTTTTCCTTTTAGCTCAGTTAGAATATCTAAATCATTATTTCAGATCAGTTATTTTCTTTATGAACTTACACTGTAAAATATATTAGTTTAAACATTTGAGAAACTGAAAATGTTTGTAATCAAACAAATTTAAAACAGAATACTGATAGTTTATTTTATTTATGTATGTTTTGTAATAGAAGAGTTATCATAATAAAATAATTATCATTTAAATATTATCACTTGAAAAATTGAGTGGCCCCTCAGTAATTAAACGAATATTGACAAATATAAATGTTTTTGAGTTTTGATTCATATGATGTTTAAGATTTTATTCTCAAAAGATTGAGTTACATCAAATTTTTGGAAAAATCACAATCCCTTGCCACAAACCACAATGAAAGGTGCCAATATGCATGCTGTGTATATTAAAAGGTAAAATAATAAGTTTATATAATGTGTATAATATATAGCGACAGTAACAAACAAATTTAAAATCTGTTTAAAAACAGCCACATCACTGCAACTAAAAGGGGGCCACACCATGTACAACAGTGCAACCTATAAAAATTGCTCAACTACACAAGGTATAAGTGTACAATATGTGCTTTGCTACCATTACAGTGGACTCTATTTATGTTATTTGCTCAGAGGGTGGTTTTCTCTCTTTGTGTAAAGATAACAGGGCATGTCTATTAATACAATCTAATACTTTCATGATGATGTTCTTGGTGGCCCAGCATTAGCAAAAATAAAAAATAAAACTATTCATATGAAAATGTCTAATAAAATCTAATAATTCCCTCTCATACTCATGGAATGCTTTAATCTAGAATGAAAACTTGGCAAGTTACTGTACACATAAGTACTTACAAAAACATTTTGATCAGCCAGTTTATTAGGGTTTTGCACTTTAGACTAACTAAAAAAACATAAAAAACTGAAGCAGAAATTTCCTTCACAAAATTTAGTTGATCATAGTCGTTAATTAATATGGTTTTTTAAGATTTTTAAATTTGCCATTTGGTCCCCACCAATCATGAATATGTAGTTACAGAACGGGTTTTCCCTACTACTTTTCTTTTTTAAAAAAAGTGTAAAAAAGGCATCTGCAAACACATATGCTAAAAACTACTGCAGGGTGGCAGCATAGGAGGAATGTAAAGCTGGTCACGTGGTTGTGCTCTAGCTAAGTGACCTCTCTCTGCTATTCAAGCATGTCTGCATGTGTTCGAACATATGATTTACATTAACGGCAAGATAAATTTCTTTTGCACCAAATTTTTAAAAATTCACTGTGATTTTTAAAAGATGGACTCTTGTACTGAATAAAGTATTGTAGAGAAACAGGCAGGCCTACGCAAAGCAGCTCAAGTCTATATATCTATTTTTTCCACAACTTTTGATATAACAACAGCCTATAGATAAACAAGGCAGGGCCTTTATGAACAAACATAATACACGTGATACAGATTATAATATGAATGACTAATAATAATAATACACTTTTAAAAAACTATTATTGTGATGCAACATTTAAAGTCAGCAGATATTCTCCTCTATATCTGCTGTGAATCCAACAAGACGAAAGTTACAAAGCAAATATGTAAATACAAATTAAACAGAGAAATTAAGTAACTAAATGTATGCTATACGAACTCAAACATTATGTTCAGACTTAATTCCCTCACAGCCAATGGTGTGTAGGCCTGTGTGTGAGTATGAGTGTGTGTGTGTGTGTGTGTGTGTGTGTGTGTGTGTGTGTGTGTGTTGACACAATGGACAAAAGCACTCGACCTAAACAGGAAGTTTGACTTTGTGGCATTTTAACAACCTTTGTCATGCCCTGAGTTATTTTAACACATAGCTTTTGCCTGTAGATGTAATGACTACGTTATTATTATACTAATTCGTAAATGCTTTTTATTATTTTTCCCTAAGTTAAAAAAAAGTGTATTTTCACAATGTTTGATCGACTGAGCAACACAGCGACCGAAAACAACATTTCCAGTTACATAATAACAACTTTGGATATAAACAAGTGCGACTAGGCCCACACGACCAAACAACTCTAAAAACACAGTGGGACCGACAATCAGGCAATTACCCAGTCAAATATGACAGAAGAAAAATTACCTTAGGTTTTGGGAAATCTTGAACGCCTTCCTGTGCTATTCCCTGAGAAAACATGGGAACAGACAACTTAACAGTCGTGAAAAGGCATACATGGGCTATATATTTTCCAACGTCGAAATGTCAGCGTGGTTTATAATATTCCATACACGTCTAGCTCAAATAATAAAAAATATAAGAACATGTTCTGCTTACCAAATTTAAAGAATAAAGCTTATAAAAATGACCATCTCCGATACTAAACTGTAGCTATATTTTGGGAAAGCAGGCGCAAAATAAACAAGGGTGCCAACCTAAACAAAAACTGTTCCCTCCCGCTTATAACTGGCTCATCTGGACGTCTTTACATTAAACTAGACCTTAAACGTTGGTTACTTATTTAAGGACTTTGGTGACTTACTATCGGCAGCCTGTTGATATGCGAAATTAAACTGAATGTATTCTCATTTATAAGCGAGCTTGACTGAAAGGATCCATGCAATCACACACCCCTCACCCTGAACTATATTATCATCTCTTTTCTTCAACCCCATTGACCCTAATCACTATCCACCTCGTAGAAACACACTCAGATGTTACACCAACTTGGCAAATGCATAAACATACCGTTTCGTCCCGTGAAGTCTTTCAAATAAATTCGCCAAGATATTACAGAAAATTATTTCTGCGGGAAATCCGCGAAATGCACCACCCGGCGGAAATATCCAAATTGCATCCCATCATAAAAAAATAAACCTATTCCTCATGGATGCGGGTAACTTAAAAGCGTGGAGGGAACTTGTTCGCTTATATATTCACGTGGTTAATAAGATTTTCGCGTCGTTTCGCGGTAGTGAGAGGAGTGGCTGTCTTCCCGATGGTACATGGACTCTGTCCAATCAGAACTATTGTCCTTCTTGACCATGGTTTACTTCATAGTCCCTCCCCTGTTTTACTATAGATGAAACTGAAATCTTAGCTAGGTGCAATGGAACAAACCAGAAGTGCTTTTGTTTGATTAGCCCTGCCTGCACTGTAAATATTGTCAGAATTAGTCAAGATTTAATAACCACGTCTTACTAAGACTAAAGGTTATTTAGATTTCTTACTTGAAATTGATTTGGTAATTTTTTGTTACACTACAGATTACTGCAATAATGTAAAAATATATATTGTGGTGGATTTAAAAATAATATAAATAGTTGTTCCGTTTTAAGTCACCATTTTTGTGATTTCATTTTTTTTTTTTTCCAGCTGGTATTATAATGGTGTAAGCTCTTATTATCTGTTCATAAGACTGATCTAACTTGCAGTCTTCCATTTTTCAATACTGTACGATTAATATTATTGATGAAAACAGTGATATAAAATTAAGCAGCAAATTATAGTCTACAAAAATGCAACTATAAAATTGGAGCAATGGGTTAATCATTTGCCTGTAAATATACAAGTGATTAAACACTGTAATTTATCACTATGCTCGTAAACCATTTTCTGTTCCTGTTCATTATGACACAACAGTATACATCTATAATGTTAATGTAATAAACTGTACTTTAAGCCTATAGAAGTAATTTACTGTAAATTCACATGAACATTTTTTATAGTGTTTCAGTGGTTGCTAAAACCATTTATGGTCAGGGATATTAACAAAAGCATTGGGACATGTAGGGCCTATACATTTAATTCAGTTTCTGTAACAAAAAAGGGTCTTTAAATTGTCTAAGTAAAGTGTGTTGAAATGAAGTGTGACCTTTAGAAAATAACAATAATACCCCAATATCAAATCTGCCTGAAGGATTGAAGAAATGTGGCTACAAAAGTCATTCCAGTGGGCAGCAGCTACACCTCAGGGATAAACTCAAATCACATTACACCATGTCTCTTTATTTCAAGTCAAGATATTAACAACAAATGATGGAACACACACAAAATGGTTACTCTGTTGTCATGTAATTTATTTTCAATAATCTACCAAAGAGAAAGAAAGAAAGAAAGAAAGAAAGAAAGAAAGAAAGAAAGAAAGAAAGAAAGAAAGAAAGAAAGAAATCATTGTAATATATCGCATTAAGAAATCAACATCAACAACCCTAATGTACACTACATTCAAAAGTTTGGAATTACTAAAACATTGACATGTATTGAAAATAAATTAATGCTTCCATTTACCAATGTATAATTTATTAATCAAAAATATAATCAAATACAGTAACATTGTGAATTATGTAACATTGCACACAGTTTCACAGTGGGAGGAGCACAGAGATGCATCATAAAACCTAGCAGAGCCCTAATCTTCTCCTGAGAGTATAAGTTGCACGACATTAGCCTAAAATCTGTCTATTATTAGTACATGATTTTTTCATCATTATATCTATAGTAATGCCTGACAAAGTTATTGTAATGTGTGTGTAATTATGAATTTAACTACGCTGCAGCAGTATCCAGCAAAAAGATTTTAGAATCATCCAATAAACGTAAAGTTTGAAGAAAAATTGCATAAATTGTACCCTCAATACCTATTGCCCCCTAGTGGTGTTTTTTTGTTTTGTTTTGTTTTTGGGGGGGGTTTTTCCAAAAAAAAAAAAAAAAAAAAAAAAAAAATTCCAAAATCAAAACGATCATTACAAATGATCCAGATAAGATTCATTAAGTTAAGTAAATACTATTAAGTAAATTTAAGTAAATTAAGTAAAATTAAGTAAATTTCTCTCTTTTGCTTTAATGACAGAATGTTCTCCAATAAGGACTCCTCAAGTTTCTGTAAAAATTAAACTACAAGGAGACAAAAATAAACATGTATGAAATCTGTACATATAGACTCCGGTAGTGGGTAGGAGAGTTAAGCCTGTAAATAAAAGACATGATCATACTTTATGTCACAGTAGTAAATAACACACACTAAAGAGGAACACTCAAAACCACATTTATATTTAGAAATTTGCATTATCAAACAATATTAACTCCATACATTGTAAAATGTATTTCTTAGTAGTAGGACGAGGAACTAAAAAGAGAAATTAAAGCTCATTCTCTAACAAATGAATTTTCTATACAAAAAAAAAAACTTTATTTTACTTAAAATACATTTTTTTTAGTATACATTTTTGCTTAAATTAAGATGATTTTGCAATTTATATACAAGAGAAACTAAAGTCAAGTTCCCTTTTGAGTGGAACTCAATGCCGTGCCATGGCTTGATGCTATAGGGACGCTTCACATCTTTCCCTTCAGATCTGTTATCTCCTCTAGAATGGCAAAGAAAAAGTCCTGACTGTCCTGGGCCCTGGCCCCCAAGGGTGACACCTCCCGAGGGAGGTCCGTGCACATCACAACATTTTGTGCCTGACCTCCCTCGGGGCCCTCGACTGGTGTTTCCACTTACCCTGCCACTAACCGTGATTTGGGGGTGGAGGAACCCAACGGGCTATTCGCCCCATCTTCAATCAAGAACGATATTCCCAATCGGCCCGCCTGTTCAGTCCCTGCCAGTTCAGTGATTCAGGCTGCCGAGCAGGCCAATTCTATTGAAAAAAAATATTCTTCTGTCAGACTTTATGGCAGCATGGCAGCTACTGCCAAATGTCTCTCAGTGGGTACTGAATACCGTAAGGAAATTTTACAGGATTTAGTTTCCCTTCTGTCCACCTCGATTCGTGGTATGACAGGAGTCAGAAAAAGGTTTCTTCAACCAAGAACTACAGTCTCTCTTGGTGAAAGGGCCATATAGAATGTACCCCTACCAGAGAGGGACTCAGGAACTCAGTTGGCACTTCATTGTTCCCAGAAAGGACAGGGGTTGCGTCCGATTCTAAAGGGCCTGAACCATACTCTTCAGACATACAGGCTCAAGATGCTTACCCTAAAATGAATTGTGACGCAAATCCAGTCCGAGACTAGGGTTCTAGCGAGGGTGCGCCAGGACTGAGTCCAACTTCTCTAATGGGAGATTTCAGTTTGACAAGATCTTCTGTCTCAAGTGCAAGGGACGATCTAACATTGCAGGCCGGAGATCTGGAAACTTTGGGTCTGGCCCCTGAAGGGTCCCAGTTCATAGATTCCAGGTCTCTCAACTGAGGTTGAGATGATTTTAAGTTCTAGAGCCCCTTCCACCAGAAAGCTGTATGCTCTAAAATGGCAACTTTTAGCATCATGGTGCTAGCAGCACCACTTGAACCCAGTCAACTGCCCTGTCAGGTTCAGTGCTGGAGTTCCTACAAGAACGTTTATCAACGGGGTTGACCCCGTCTACACTAAAGGTCTATGTGGCCGCCATCTCAGCTAGCCACATACCTTTAGAAGGGGCACTGTGTCGGGCTGCCACGCCTTTGTCACACCTGTGCGTCTTCTTCAGACAACAGAATCTGGCGACATGGTGCTATGGCATCTCTTTATAGTTTCAGTGACGCACTACACTGTGCCGCTACGTCATCATGTTTAGCCAATTCTTGGTTGCCATGTTTAAACACATGCTTCAGCCATAGCTCCTCTAGAAGCTTCCTCAAGCCTTGTTCCTCGCCTCCTTGCGGTGCAATTAGAGAATTGAGATGCGGTAGTGACTCCTGACCGTAAATGTAGATAGGACAGATTCTGGGTCTTGGTTAGTTTATTTTAAAAATTTTGTAAGCTTTAAATTCTAATTGCTGAACACATGCAGACTCTTTGGCAGAGGTCTAGTGTCCTTGCATTATTCAGCCTGAGGGTGGCGCTATTGACAGTAATATATAATGTTGATTGACAGCACATGACACATGCATAGAATGCTTAGAATGCTGAATCTTTGAATTGCTTTAATGTAGTATTTATTGCCTCAGAATGTTGTTTTAGAATATTACAAGTTGTAGAGGAATTCCGGTGATGAAAAGAATGTCATGTCTATCCTCAGATGTGGCAGGAGAGACATGATTAGTTAACGCATAAACAGAATAATACAAGTTGTTTTGTTTGGTTGTGAAATATTACATAACATCATCATGCATTTATATGAAGTTTAAAAAAGTTTAACTGGTAAGAAATGTGTTTAATGCTTTATCTTTAAGACCAGTTCAAGAACACACACATAAAGCATATTTTAAAAACTTCATTATAAATCTACATTTATTTGTATATACCATGTTAACAGCAATAAGATATTCATGTTGTCCTAAGAATTGGCTGGGGTTCTGCCCTTCTGAGTGAGTAGGGTATAGGTGATGCTCACTTCCGATTAGAATTTGCCCCTAATCGAATCCTCGTCCAACTCCCAATGGGTTTTGGGCTGTGGCCAGTATTAGCCATTAGAGTGTGCACGGATCTACACCTCAGATTCTAACCGGAAAAAGTAGACCATCCAGGTATTTTTGGAATACTCATTTCAACATACTACGATGTGGGACACACTAACTCTAACTTCAATACTATTTAGGATGAATAGAATGTGAATTGGGACACAGCAATCGTCTTGGTCTGGAGCAAGGTTTACATTTAGTAACATGAAAATAAGTGGGCAGTCTGAAATCTGATTAATGAGTTATTGATTCAGTTTATATCAAGGTCTATGTTTTGGATGAATATTTTGGTGGGGCACTGCCCCACCTGCACTTAAAGAAAAGCCGTGGCTGCTTCCAAGGATCCTTCAAATTGAGATGGCCTTCGATGGAGCTTGATGACCTGGCAGTCTAGATATGCAACCATAATAGGACACAGGATATTTGAGAAGTACACTGGCTTTGGGATGGTTTAAACTTTAAACACTGATCTCCAGAAGCCAAGGTAAACACAGCCTTCTCTGCTCCTCGTGGACACTGGACTCCCAATCAGTCTGCAAGTATGACCTTCAACCTTCCAGAGATGATGGACAATGTACAGTACCCAGATAGCAAGAACTTTTGGGCCAAATGTGGCAGATAGTTGGTACATCTGGCCTAGATATGGAATGGAAATGCACATGTGGGACAACTTTTCACCATATATGTTTTTCCATTACTTTCGAATTGGAGGGAATTTACTTTTGGATCACTATTTGTATTAAGGTACATATGGCTCAGATGACAGTATGCAACTGAGGATCATATGTGGCTTGGCTATGGCACACCATGGAATATGTTAACTTATGGTTAACATTTGGTTTATACTTGGAAAAACACATGTAACCCCACATGTGCTTAGCTGTGCCATATCTAGGCCAGATGTAGCTATCTGCCACATTTGGCCCAAAAGTTCTTGCTATCTGGGAATTGTGAATTCCAAAATGCTGGTATATAATAAATTACTGGTTAATGCCATTTTCTCAACTGGTGAGAAACTATGCCATTTAACTGTGTGGTTTGTATCCAGAGTGATCAATTCAAGGGTGACCAGATGGCTCCTTAACTTCAGTAATGGAACTCTGTTATCCACAAGCCTGGTATTTGACAACCATGCTGATGTTGCCAAGAGTCCCGGTGGTTAAGCGACATCACCACCCAGAGATTGGAGGTCAGTGGGGATATGTGACATCTGAAAGGTTCTGGCAGTAAATGGATAATATAAGGCACTACAATAAATGCAAATATAACTGCTGAACAGCACCACTACAGATGTATGAGGATGAAATGCAACAATTTTAAAAGCAACAGATTCATAAGATTTAGTTATTATACAGTACAAATTACTTTAAATTTGACCCTGCCCTTTAAGCTGCTTTTCTAGACTTCTCCAACCATTCCTGGCTACTTCACGGTGTCATTTCACAAATCCCTTGACATTTACTGAACCATGATATTGACTAAACCACATTTCAGCCGAAACATTAACCTTTGAAATTGACCACTGAATCCAAGAATGTCCTTAAGGACTAACAGACCCACAATCAAAAGCTTTACTGTTTGTTATGACTCCTGCATGAGACTAAGAAAACAACTAGGTTTAAATCTGCATACAAGAATTTGCCCAAAGTACAATACTAAACTTAAGGTCATAATACAGCTTTAGTTGAAAAGAATAAAAGTTACTGTATGAAAATGAAATGTTTAATTGAAATGTTCTTGAGATATGTCAGATTAAACATCTCTGAGAGTTTTTCCTGTCGCATTTGGATTGGGTTTTTGTAAGGCACATATCTTTGTAAAACTAATTTGGAAAAAATTGTCAGAAACAATATACAAATAAAACTGAATTCAGTTAAAGCAGCATGTTTTTTGTATAAACATTCATACCCTGTCTGTTACAGTGCCACCTAGACACTTCTGATTTAACGTCATTATATTCTCTTCAAAATAACTACATTTACCAAGCTAATGCAGTTAATGTGCATGCCTGTACTTAAATAAAACAAAAAATAACATGCTATTTCTTTAATTTTTCTACTAGTAGTCTGTCTCATTCTCCCTCAGGCTCAGTGCTGTACATTTTATAAGTGAAACACTGCCATCTATGGCTTGACAAGTGTGTATGGCTCAGAGTGGCCAATTTTACCTGCATTGTACACAAATAAAAAGTATGTAGTGTTACATCACAGCATGATGATTGTTTATTTGCTTTTACTATTGGACATATTTATTCATTATTTAAGAGTAGCTACAACATCATGGCCCGGTTTCACAGACAGGGATTAGCCTAAACCAGGATTAGGCTTTAGTTCAATTAGGGCATTTAAACAGCTTTTATAAACGTTCACTAGAAAAAAAACATTACTGGTGTGCATCTTGAGACAAAACAATGGCACTGACATCTTTTAAAATATGTCAGTGCAAGTTACTTTCAGTCAAAACAGCTCAAACATGCATTTTAGTCTAGGACTAGACTTAAGCCTCGTCTGTGAAACCAAGGGCATATTGTTTAAAGATAAAAATTTGTGACATGGATGTAAGTGATGAGTGTTCAGCACAGCAGATTTATAAGAGGTAGCTTTTAATAGGTACAGATTTGTATTCAGGGGGCATTGTACATAGTATTCTATTCTCTAAAATCAGTTTAATCTGTTGCCACACACTCATAACTATTGGATTGAAGGACTGTTACAAGTCTAGTCTGGTGGTTTACAGAATGAGTTTAATCTTTTTAAAAAAAAGTTCAAGAAGTAGAAAGAAAAAAGAGCAACCATCTTCATCACCATCATTATTTAAAGACCATCTTAAAGTGTTAACTTTTCAAAAATAATAAATATTACTATTTGACCACAATGAGTGTTCAACACAGAACATTAAGAGTGGCAGGAGTGATTTGCTTTTTGGTGGAGTAAAAACATTAAAGTATCTTAAGTGTAGCTAAAGTGTTTTTTTTTTTTTTTTTTTTTTTTTAAGTTTGAACACCACTTGATTAGACAAAAAAACACTGTTTAGCATAATAAAACAAGAGAACATTCACATGAACAGTCTGATTAGCATAAAACATCAATCTTATAAATTAAGTTTAAAAGGCTACATTCTTTAAAGACATGATTTTAATGGCAGTGATGGGTATCAACACTCCCTTCAATGAGTCATTTTAAACCATATTTTACCTTGTCTTTTTATACCACCAAGAAAATCATGCTGTTAAAAAAAAGCTTTGTCTCACTCTCAGAGAGAGAGAGAGAGAGAGAGAGAGAGAGAGAGAGAGAGAGAGAGAGAGAGAGAGAGAGATGCTCTGAATATTATCAATTCTCATTGCACAGAAAAGTATCATATTAACACAAATTTTTAAAACTGGACTACTATGGCATAAAAGTTCCATTTGTTTCTTTTTCAAAAAGACACTATAAAAGTTATAGTACCTTTTCAGGCTTTTCAGACACCAAAGTCACAATAACAATGACACAATTTGTGTTTCTGTTTAAATTTATATATATATATATATATATATATATATATATAAAAACTATTCTGAGGCTTTTAGAGAATATTAGATCTCATGCTTTCACTCATTTTGTGGTAGTTTTCCAAACTTTGATTAGCCAATTCTGGACTGATTCTGGCCTGTCAGTGGCAGAGGTCTCTTCAAGAAGTCAATAAATCCAGGTGTACTCTAAATACACTGCCATACAACTAGCCCTTTACGAATCTACCTAAAAATGAATGGTTCACCCCAAAAAATATAATTCTGTCATCATTTACTCACCCTCATGTCATTCCAGCTTTGTAACATCAGGGCAAGTACATTTTTGGGTGAACTATACCTTTAAGACTTAAGTTTATTTATAGCAAAACAGCACGTGGTTCGATAATATATCAATACATTACAGGATTCTTAATATTTAGAAGATATAGGTTGAAGGACAACGCTAAATGACACAAGCCCTGAGACACAATGTACGATGGTCCAACGTGTTGGCTCTGTCCTATGGATCAGGCTGCAATTGCAAGTCAACTCCCGCCCAGTCAATAAGCAGCCAGAAACAAAGTGACATCATCAGCTCCTGTGAGTTGTGTACCAAAGTCGACTGCCCTTAACTTCTTCCAACGGGTGTAGTTATGACACCAATGTTGTGTTCTTAAGTACTTTTCCACTCATTTTCCTTGTCCTCTTAAGTCATTTTCAATTTATTTTGTTTTAGTGCTGAAGCAAAAAGTTTGTTGCAATGTTAATGTCATTATTAGAAGCTCTGAGAGCTTCTTGGGCATCCATTCTTGAGAATCCCATCTCCATTAATCTTGCAACCTAGTGATAAAAGCACAGTATCAATAAAAAGTTAGTATAGGATAAATAAAAAGTTAGAATCTGGCAAAAATGGTTGAATCTGACAACACATGAGGCTAAACAAATCTTCCTGATTGAAGGTGTAATTAATAAGGTGTGATAAAAAAAAAATAAAAATCAGTATTTGAGATTGTCATATGACCTCACCTGTTCCTCGACCACAGCTGTGTTATCTGGCGGGTGTGTATAGGGGGGCTGCTGTGGCTGAGGACCCTCTTGGTGCCGGTTCTGTCCTCTGTGCCGTAAAGTAGGGAAGAGTCTGTTCCAATTCAGGAGACCTGTCTGCTGTGGACAGTCATTAATGACAGGAAATAAACATCACAATTTAAAGTCTCCATGAAATCAGAATTAACATTTCCTATTTTTATGGAATATTGCAGTATTTATTATAAATTATTTATCCATGGACATCATTTTCTTTTATTCATTTTTTTAAAAAAAAATTAATAACAACAACATCTCTTCTCTGATCACCGGAAACTTTTCCCAATGTACAAAATCAAGTCTCAACCTACATTACATGTTTCAATCAGATATTAGGGATGTCACAGTGAGGAAATTTTCTAACTGGTTAATAAACTACAACAATACTGATTAAAAATTTCAATTGAAATGAGCACTTGTTTTTCGCTTTGACTTTCAAATTAGCGAGGGGCAACAATGGTGCTGGTAGTTAGTGCCCTACGCAGACTGCATACTCAGTGTATAGGGAGCAGTGGTAGTCCACACGTTTTATAAGAAAATATATTTTTCAGTGACGCTCAGGAAATGTTGCGCTTTTACTTTTCACTTTGATGGCAAATTCTCCGCCATCATCTTGTCAGTCATCTCTCCTTGCTCTCCTCACATGACAAGTGAACTGACTCCTGCTGCACTGTTCTGCGACTCTGAAGCTTGTGCTGTATGGAGCTTATGCTTTCAGTTTATAATTGTAGCATCTAGCACACGGTTCATTTCTAAAAACCATTTAGAAAACCAAAACAACAGTGGGAACAGTTTCATGGTAATCTACTGCAGCAAGCCTATCAGATATGCAAATAATTAGGGTTGGGTATCATTTGAATTTTAGCAATTCCGATTCTGCTTATCGATTCCAATTATTAACGAGTCCAAGGTAAGGTAACAAAAAGGTCATACATTTAGATAAATATATTTATTTTGTGTCTTTTTGCAAAACATTCTGTTGCAACTGAATACCATTAACAAAAACCAACAACATAAAGAACATTTACCCAAGAAACTTTTGCCAATGGTTTTAACAAATATACCACAGCAAAAACAAGACTAACTACTAGACTAACTAAATATGAATTTCAAACATTAAAGACAAATAAACAGTCAGTAATAAAATAAGAACAAATAAACAAATTAGCAAAAGCATAAATAAACAACTGAAAGTTCAGGTACAGAAATTAATCCTTTTTAAAGTTACAAAATGTATTCAGTTAAGATCAGTGGATGATTTTCTTTTGTTCTTTAATTAGCATTAATAAGACGGCTTGAGGGAGAGTAAATCATGGGATAATTTTCAATTTTGGGTGAACTGTCCCAAAATTGACGGAGTATTTTGAGTCTCTTTCACAGTGATAAGAAAAAAAGCAAGGTGGTATCGCCGGCGTGACCGCTGACTCCAGAGTTTTGAGACAAAACCTACTGTGTTTACAAGGATATTTTGACAATTTTGCGTATATGTGTCCTTTCAAGGCAAGAAGACGCAAATGAGCACAGTATTCACACATTATATGAGGCTTTCTGTACGCGCTTAAGGGCCCTTCACGTCACATCTATTGTACGCTCAAGTACGCACAACAAGCATAATTCGAGTGTCTTATTAAATCCCTGGTTCTCGGAAATTTGGAACCGGTTTTAAAACAGAACTGGTTCTCAATACCCAACCCTAGCCATTATAGGCCAGAAAAGACAATTGCAATTTCTGTTTTATGCTGACTTTAAAGACAGTATAGTTGTTATAGTTGTTGAGTTGAGTTCAGTAATAGAGGTAGTTTTTTTTTTTTTGTCTCTCTACATTCAAAAACTTCCATAAAAGAAAGACTGAACAACCTGTCAGCATGATCCCAACAAGACTTATACATTTACCAGCTACAGCGCAAGCAGTGTCTAGTCCTAAATTCATAGCAATATATACAGTAGAACTCAGTCACATGAGTGAAAAAAAGTCCTAATATTGGGAAATAAGAATGTTCTGTGCTGATTGTCCATAGCATTTAAAAAAAATAAAACAGCTTTCTCATTTTCAATTTCATTTTCATCATGGACAAAATTATCTGCTTGTATCAGACATCTGTGTTGAAAACATGTGGGTATCTGTTTGTTCACAGGAAACCATTAACTTCCTCTTGTTCAAAAACATTTTGAGAAAATAGATGGAAAAAAGAAAAACAAGATATATTGCCTAATATCTTGTCTGATCTGAGTCATGGAAATATGTAAATAGAGCTAGTTCAACTCATTAGAGTTTTGGTTTCTACACCTCTGATAAGGAAAACATTTCTGGAAATGTATGCTCCATCACCTCTTAATCACCTCTTTATTTAGTTGTCTATTCAGACATTTTATTTTAAACAAAAATCTGATTCTCAATTTATCCAGAATAAATTGAGAACTTCATTAAAATGCTAAAAATACATAAAATCAAGAAATCATATTTCTTTTATTTTTTCCACTCAATAATTGTTTTTGATACTTAAAAAAAAAAAAAAGATTAAAAACAAACTGTTCTAAACCATGGCCCTAAGTGAGATAAGATGCCCTTATCTCTTGTAAAAGTGAAAAAGGAATAGCTTCATTTTTATATTCAGCTGACCTTCAGATAACTCCTAGTTTCTTAGGCTAGTTCTTCTGTGTCATATGAGGGGGTAGTGGAATAGCCTTGTGGTTAAAGCTATGTACTGATAGCTGAAATGCCATAGTTAAGTCATTTAACATTGAAAATTTCCAGAGGGACTGTCCCTGTAATAAAAGTACTGTAGAAGTACCTGAGCCTGCTGTTGCTGTGCATTTCTCCTGAAGTGTGCCAGCTGAGACAGGAGCAGTTGCTGGTCCAGCATATCCATCCTCTGCTGTCTCTGGATGTCCAAAGTGGCGCCCATCCCCAGCGGAGCCTCTGCAGTGGGCTCAGAATCTGAGAGGACAGGCTCTAGGAGCACAGAACCACATCTGGCCACCCATTCTGGCACACGCAAGTACTTCTGGACCGCCAACTTATTACTGTAATACAACATGCCTGCGATCTGGAATAGAGTGATTGTAACCGCTTACCATTCAAACATGACAGTAACGCAACACAACAAAAAGCAATAGAACCCATTTTAATCAATGATGTTGTAATGAAGTCCCAGAGAGTAAAATGATGCCAGTATTTATGACATACTCCAAGCGTTTGCGCTACTTCTGACAACAGGACTAATGGATTAGGAACAGTGTAGATAGCTTCAACAGTGCAACAGTGGGACTTCAGAAGTAAAAAAACAAAAAAAAATTTTTTTTTTTTTTTTTTAAGCAATAACATGCAAATCTCTAAAGACAAATCTACAATGAGCCAGAATAATGAAACCATCAAATCAAAAGACCTAATATGTCTATTAGTTTCGAAGATATCTACTGTATATGCTAATATACTTCTAAAAGTTGACAAATATTTTTCTCATCCATGAAAATGGATTAAACACACTGGCAGCTCATTTTGCTAGCAGAGACAATGCTCTCTAAAATGAGTAAGTCTCTTCCCAACACCACCTGTCAATGACTAGCATTAGCAAACCATGTTTGTTTTTTTTAATTGCAACGGGGCCGGAACAAAACACTATAGTTGGCACTCAAATGACGCACTATACACTATGCACTCAACCGTGTAGTGTATGAATTTTACAAGGTTATTTTGTCATTCAACATCGGGGCCTGATCACCCCTCCCCCTCCGCTGCGTAATTAAAGCCGCGACAGTTGAGGGCATGAAGTTTCCAACATTCCATTTGTGACCCTGGACCACAAAACCTCATAAGGGTCAATTTTTTTAAATAAATAAGCTTTCCAAGATAAAACTATTTGAAAATCTGGAATATGAGGGTGCGAAGAAAATCTAAATATTGAGAAAATCGCCTTTAAAGTTGTCCAAATTAAGTCCTTAGCAATGCATATCCAGGCACAAAAATACATTTTTTATATATTTACAGTAGGAAAATTTACAAAATATCTTCATGGAACATGATCTTTACTTAATCTTAATGATTTTTGGCATAAAAGAAAAATCGATAATTTTGACCCATACAATGTATTGTTGGCTATTGCTACAAATATACCTGTGCGCCTTACGACTGGTTTTGTGGTCCAGGGTCACATTTGTTTTTTTTTGTTTTTTTGGTTAATTACATGATCCAGGTATTTAAAGTGTACTTTTTCTATTTGGCATTTTCAGAGTGAACACACTTACTCACACTATTTATGCTACAAAATGGAATAGAACAGTGCACAAGTATACGAATTAGGATGCACCTTATTTATATAAAAACTGACAAGTTTCAATAAGAAATGCCACAGAAAATTGCATCAAAGACTGAATATTACCCAAGACAGTTCACTTGTATTGTTATATGGCACTCTAGTAATAGAAGTCCCGCCTTCACGGAACACAAAACACTATTATACATTATTTACTTAAAACACATACTTATTTATATTTCAAATTTGCACACATCATAACTGTACATACAAATTGTCTATATTATTATATATTGTTTTTTGCTTTTTTTGCACTTTGTCTGTCTTGTATATTTGTATATTATTCTTTTATTCTTTTTATTATCTGTGTCTTGTCTTGTCGCTGTCACTCTGTTGCACTGTGGAGCTTCTGTCACTAAAACAAATTCCTAGAATGTGTAAACATACCTGGCAATAAAGCTCTTTCTGATTCTGATTCTGATTCAAAATAAAACAGCCAATCACAACTGCTGCTAGTAGCTCTGGTTTCCACAGAAACCTGAGCCTCACGCTTGGGATACGCATTAGTTGGACCAACCTCAAATGTTCTTTTTTTTAATGTTCTTTTTTTTTTTTTTTTGAGATTTAGTTAATCAGCAGTTTAGCCAGGAGTTTTTGAGATTTTGGTATTTCCCCATCTAAATAGATTGAGAGTTGGTCTGGCATGGCTGAAATAGGGGCATTGCAAATATGGCCGTCCAGTGAACCAAAGAACAAAAATTGAATTCCTACAGTGAATTCCTATAGTACTTAGGGCTGGGCGATATGGCCAAAAAGTCATATCTCTGTATTTTTTGGCTAAATGGTGATATACGGTATGTATCTCGGTATTTTCTACATTTTTCTATTTGGATTTAGAAAAAAATAAATAAATAAAAAATCTGTATTTACTTTTTTAAAAATCTTAACTTAACATCCTGCCTAATGTTGTCCTACAAAAAGTGTTTATACTGAAAGCTATTAATACAAATATAGTGAATGTAACCATGTAGTCTGGCACACTAATCGGCCTACAGTATGTGCAAAAAAGAGAAAGTTACTTTACATTCTAACATTGTAACATTACAATCTAAAAATAAAAATAATGCTTTCTAAAGCAGAAGTTGAATTCACTAGACTAAAAATTAAAATAAAAACAAAAGCACAGACTAATTAGCTATATAGGCTATTATATATATATATATATATATATATATATAGTTACTGCTATCATAAAAATACACTGTAAAATTATGGCGATCCCATTCTATTGAGCTCCGTCTGTTTGGCGCGAATGCGCACGGCGGCCCTCGTTCACAGAAGTCTATGAAGTTTAGAGGAGAATGAGATTCGCTAGCAGAAGGCTCGTCCACTCCTGACAGCAAAATGGAAATATTTGTATGACTTTCTAACATTTACAGATGGAGAATATACCTGTGAAATGTAAGTTATGCGCTTAGGAAAACACCACATCACAAAAGCATTAAACAGCGCAAATGTCAGCACATGAATCTGTCAGAGCATCCGACGGGGCAAGCCGCTTTAAACGATAGGCCTACGTGCCAAATTGTAATATGCATTTCCCCCACAGCAGCACTCTGCAACGTCCACCGCTGTTTTTCAGATGCTCTTGTTTAAAACTACTGTATATCGGTATCGCCTCATTCCGTATCGTATATTAAAAATATATCGGTATATCGTACAACCTCGATATACCGCCCAGCCCTAATAGTACTACAGTGAAATGCAACATGACCCATAATTATAAAGTGAAATCCACCAATCTAAGAAGTTGCTGTTACCATGGGAATGGACATTGTAGCAATCTCTAATGGTAAATCATCCTATAGTATTTTTAGGAAGGTAGCTAATCTCCTGATCAAAAATCGCTGCTGTAATTGAATTTCCATGGTATCAGCGATTTCTCATATCAGTGGATCTCGCTTTATGATTGTGGTTCATGCTGATTTTCACTATGCGCATGTAAACAAACTTACCATTTCAGATCAAAACAAGCAAACACAGAAATGTAATGTGATGCAGTCTACTTGAGCTGTTATACTTACAAGTCCACTACAAGCAACAATCCACATGTAGGCACTTGAGGTCAGGAGCTGATAACAAAATAACAGAACAACAGAAGAAATTCAGATCTACAAAAAAGAACACTTCCACACATCTCAAAACAGCAACACTAATTTACATACAACCAGCCCTAACTGCATCCATAAACAAGTGCATGATATAAAGAAACATTTTATTCGATGCAAGAGTGGAACAAAACACTCAAGCATTAACTTAATGAAGCCAAATTATCTATTATTACAAGATTAAAATACGTTCGTTAGTTTTAAGTGGGTTTGTTAAAGCCACGCTTGTGTATGCAGGACTCCAGATCGTGATGAATCTTTAAATAATCAAAAGTCATGAACTCTTGTCTGTTTTTCTACTGAGTAAATGAGCAACTTCATCAGTTATCATTAATATCGCAAAACGGCTCAGAAACACCCAACAGAGCAAAAACCACAATGAATAGGTTCACAGGTACTACATGATTTCCCATGAGTCTTAAGCCTGTTATCTTATTTGTGGCTTCTACTTTTGCAAAAGGGTGTTTTACCCATCGTCGCTTGCTTGCGAAAAAAGGTGCCAGTAAATGTCACTTAATATCTTGAGATCTCATGCAGCAGTGGCTTTAACTTTTTATTTGTAGCTTTTGTGATAAAGTAGCAAAATGAAAAATCTTACAAAAAATGTGTGTAGGATTTTTTTAATTGCAGTATGAGCTCACCTGTGCACCCACAATGTATGTCAGAGACTTGTTTGTGATTGAGATGTGGCCAAGCAGCTGAGTGACCTGAACACGTGGGATGGTGTTGTAGAAAGGCACAAAGAGAGCAAAGACTGGGCCCAGCCTGAGAAAGAGAGAGAAAGAGAAGAAAAAAAAGTTAGAAACAAAAAAAATCACTTAAAGTCAATCCTTAACCTTACTGACAGTGTGGCATATGATGTGTCAATGACATATGATCAATAAGACAAAATCTTCATATGGTTTTGAAAAAAAAAGGGGTTATTAGAATAGGTTTTGATGCTTAAAAGTTCAAAAACATTATTTTTCACATATTTTTCACTGTTGCAGCACCTCTCTTCCCAGTCTGTCAGTAATGGCCTGTTTTCATTCCTGTCTCCATTAAGCCCCTCCATCCCAAAAGCACAATGTGCTCTGATTGGTTGGCTAAACTAATGTGTTGCGATTGGTCAACCACTTTGAGCAGGTTTCAGAAATGTAACCACAAGATTCAACAAACCACTAACACAATTCAACCAGACCATGCCCCCTTTTTTGTGTATGATATATTTTTACTTGTGGGTGCAGGACACTACAGTTCATTTATGTAAGTGAGGATAGCAAAATAAAGTAAACTGTCCCAGGTGAAAAAAAGTACATCTCTATAATGTACTTAAAGCGCTCTATTTTCGTGCACTAATTTGGTACTTAATATACTAAAAATTCTTCTTTAGTACTTCTTAAGATAATCTTAAGAACATCTAAGTGTACTCAACTATGCTATTTTGAGACACCATGAAATATGAACTAAAATGTGCTTATAATATACTAACTCTGTATTTAAAAAACATATTTAGATATATTAAGAACAAAATTAGTGCGTGAAAATAGAGCACTTTAAGTACATTATAGAAGTGTACTTTTTTTTCACCTGGGGTGACATATTATACCCAAAAATTCTTCATACAGTGGACTACCAGTAAAATTGATAAAAATTTAAAACCAAAAATTATTCAGAAACTTTGACCTGACCAAGTTTTGCTTAAGTGTTATCTGACATAATTAGATAAATTTTTTTCTGACACAGTTTAACTCTGAGATCTTGTCATATTTTGGTTTGACTGTACCTTTATAATACTTCACATAATACACAAATAATAGAGGAAGCAGAGTAGCGCCGTAGTTCAAATGCATGTTTCACAGACATAAGCAAAATATGTAAAAGTCGCCAAAGGTGTTAGATAAGCTCTGTGGTAAGAAGACGGAAAGAAGATGAGCCAACAACATGAACGTCAAATTCTTAGTACAATGTACAGTGAAGCAACAGTGATTACAAAATTCAGAATATGGTTTTCATCAACCATTTGGTGCAGATAGGAAAATGGGATAACTGAGGATGCAAACTAGTGTATCAATTAAGACAAGAAATATATTTACTTACATAATTACTTATTTTCTCATTGCCATTTTTACTACCTTTGTATTGTTTCCATGATTATAAAAAATATGATAGGATTTGTGCAATTACTAGCTCACTTAGTTTTAAAATGTAATTTGTAGTGACGTACAAAAATAAATGTTTCTAAATGACGTATTCTTTGATACAGATTAAAAGTAACAGATATAGCTTATGTAAAATGTCTGGATTTTTGAGCGAAAGCCACAAGATTTTCACTTCCCCCTATATACGTAAGCAGCCTCCCCACACTACGAGTAAAAAAGAGTGAGGTCAAAGGAAAGAGAGGAACAGAGTAACAGACCGTTAGAAAGAGACAGGAAGAGATGCTGAACTCTCACTTTGGCCACATTTTATTCTGCTACTTTTTAAAAGTGAGATTTGATATAGAGACATAGCACCAACGTCTGACTGAAAATCTTCTCTTTGCTATCTGGTGAGTAAATAATTTCATTAAATTATAGATAAAAAGGGCAGATGAGATAAAAGTATATATGTTTTGGAAAATTAATGTGTGAAATCAAGCCCAAACTTTACAAAAATGTTTCAGCAAATATCTTATATACTTTTATGGTGACCATGTCTGCAATTATTGGTTACTTTACACAAAAGTGTTTTCAACATTGATAATACTAAGAAATGTTACTAAATCAGCAAATTAGAATAAATTTATGAAGGATCATGTGACACTGAAGACTGGAGTAATGGCTGCTTTGCCAGAACAGGGATAAAATAACATTTTAAATGATATTAAAATTTAAAACAGTTACTGTAAAATTGTAATTTAAAATTGAAACTGTATTTTTGATCAAATAAATGCAGCCTTGGGGAGTATAAGAGACTTCTTTTTTAAAAGTTGTACAGACCCCAAACTTTTGAGTGGTAGTGTATATATTATACTACTTGCTTCTGTCTTTTCAGTGAACTCTCCTGTGTATAACTATGATGAATCCAGATTTCGACCAAAACTGCACCAACTTGTACAACCATCGTCCAGTGGCACGAGTTCTCATACCTCTGGTCTATTCCATCATATGTCCAGTGGGACTTTTAGGAAATGCCCTGGCTCTTCATGTGGTTATCTCCAAAATCACCAAACTTAATTCAACCACTCTTTATTCTGCCAACCTGGCTGTGTCCGATATCTTATTCTGCCTGTCGCTTCCCTTACGAGCCGTTTACTACGGCCTTGGTTTCCACTGGCCCCTGGGGGAAGGACTGTGTAAAGCCACAGCACTGCTCTTCTATGTGAACTGCTACTCTGGGGTTTACTTCATGACCTGTCTGTCAGTCGATCGTTTTTTGGCGCTGGTGTTTCCTCTGAGGCTGGTGAAATTGAGAAAGGCAAGAAATGCGCGGTTTGTGTGTCTGGCCACATGGCTGCTGGTGTTGGCCCAGACATTGCCTCTCCTGACAATTAACTTGACTAAAACGGAGCATGACAACAGCATCACCTGTATGGAATACCCCAATTTTGAGAGTGTTTTTTCAAAAGGGCTGCCGTACATGCTGATCATGGGAGTAGTTCTAGGCTTTGGCATCCCAGTGGTGATAATCATCGCTTGCTATTCCATACTGACCCATAAACTAAATCTTGCAGCAAAGTCAAACCGGCTGACCGAACGTTCTGGAAGACCAAAAAAGCAAAAGGAGTGATCGCAGGGGTGGTTTTTGTGTTTGTGGTGTGTTTCAGCCCATACCATCTTGACCTCCTGCAATACATGATCCGGAAACTTTACTACGAACCGGACTGCATGGAGCTACAGTCCTTCCAGATATCCCTGCATATTACGGTGTGTCTTATGAACCTGAATTCATGCCTGGATCCCTTCGTTTACTTCTTTGCGTGTAAAGGCTATAAGCAGAAGGTGATAACGATGATGAAGTGGCAGGCTGGCACCCACTTCTCCAGTGTTGGAAGAACCTCGCCTGAAAGTTCAGGCACAGGTGATGTGCACGGCACACGCCGCAAAAACAACCAAATAAAAATGAACACTATTAGAGAAGGTCTGTAAAACTGTTACCGACAAAAGCCGACATTAGGTGATGAAAAATCACAACAAACTCATATGTGAGGCCAAAATTGAGGGTTAAAATCCACTAACAAGGCTGAACACCCGAGTATACTTCATCTTCCGCATTCTGCTCCGTCTTGCGCACAGTTGAGCGTGCAAGCCTTTCAAAGTACACTCATTTGTCCGTGAGCGCGGAAAGACGCGTTTGGCATGCACGCACTCACTAGTGGACTTTATTTTCAAGCGCTCAAGTCACTCGCACATGCTCTGTTGCATGCGCACCGTCAGCACGGTCACAAAAATTGGGCTGCACGCGGACAGGGTGTGCGGACACCAAATGTGTCCCTCAACATTTGAAACAGCACACACCTCATGAAACAGGTGGACGCTAGGCAAGCACTGGCATCCGAGTTGAGAGAGAAAAAAAAAATAATCACAGCAAAAAGACTTTTTCATTCAAAATTTAATTGTTAAAGGCATAGCTGACCAAAAATGAAAATTCTGTCAATATTTACTAACCTATTTTTACTAACTGCATGACTTTCTGTCTTCTATGGAACATAAAATAAAATATTTTGAGAAATGTCTCACCAGTGTGTGTTTTTCGCTAACATTCTTCAAAATATCTTCTTTTGTGTTCCACAGAAGACAGAAAGTCATATAGGTTTGGAATGACATGAGGATCATTTTTGGGAGAGCTATCCCTTTAATGAAGAACAGATAATGGTTTATCCAAAAATCCGTTTGAAAATTGCAAAATACAGCAGTTAAACTATATCAAAAAGCTGTTTTTATTGTGAAAAAGTGAGTGTGGATGAATCAACCAAGATGTCCAAAGTCAAGCTGAGAGATGATGACACATGAAACATGTACTTTGCGGATTTCTTAAGACTTTTAAAACATCTTTTTTTTTTTTTTTTTTTGATTGACTGGTGCATGACATCATCTTAGCTTAGTGCTGTAATTACAGATGATCAAGACAGAGGTCAAATCAATCTTTCTTATCAAGGAAAAGTAAACCACTCTATGCAAGTCTATTATAAAGAATTGTTTGAAAGCTAGTAGTACAACTAATAACTTGAAATAAGAGTGTACTTCACTTTCACAAGATGTTATTGTTGTACTCATTTCAACATGTATTTCATATATCGGTGAAGTAAAGAATACTTTCACAACAATACAATGAAACAGGAAAGTTAATCCAAATGACAATGCAAAAATGGGAAGTTGATGTTCTACAGGAAACACAAGAACTGCACTTTCACGTACAGACAGTGTTGCAGAAATTAACAGTAATACATTCTGTGCTTGCAGCACACAGTAAATGCACAGAACAATACTGGTGAAAATGCCTAATAATTTGTAAAGAGCTAAACATGGTATAGAAAGTCATGTTACTCACAGTCCAGCTGGAAGAACATCCACCTGAAGTTCAAACATGAAACGAAGAGCCTCTGTCAGCAGCAAGTCCACAAAAGCAGACAGAATCCAGGCTCCAAAAAGGAAGGACTAAACATGGTCAAAAATATAACAATGTTTTAGGTGTACAGCATCATGGCATTTTAACAAATAAAAACAGAGTGTAAATTCATTAGCATGTGAATAGGTGAGCACATTAAAGGAAATATTTGGTAACATGCATGTGAAGTCTTTTGTTTCATTAAAAAACATAGTATAGTATTTGAACAACGTACATTCTAAATGTCAAAAATGGTAGGTGGATCCTGTTACAGAACAAGAAGGCACGTCCAGGCACTCACATAGTTAGAAAGGTAAAAAGCTTTTATTTTAAGAAAGGGCTCCATCTTGAAAAAAACACCAACGTGTATCAGCATATCAGTGTATCGGTACATTCTAAATGCTACCAAAATGTAGTCAACTGATTGCCAGATAAGATGTATGTGCTCCAAGTTTCTATTTGACCTTTTTCCGTTTGACACTTTATCTTGAACTGGTAGGTGTGTTCAGCACTATATTGGTATTTTTGAGTGTATATCAAATTTATCCTGAAATTATATTATAATTAGGGCTGTCAATTAAACACATTAATTTGGTGTGATTAATTATGTAAAAAATAACTTTAAATAATTTACAGGCCCAGACCTGTATGTCATCTCACATTGCATGCAGTTTAATTACAAACATGATGCAGAGCAATGACTGACTGCGCTGATGAAGCCTATTAGAATGCATTTAAAATGCAACTAAAATTTAAGAAACGGGGGCAAAAAATGGCCCTGTATGGGTTTTTGTCTTATATTAATTTCATAAAGTTTAGCAATATCACAGAGTGCTGTTTTTTCCCAAATATCTGTACGATTGCAAATGTGACATTGATTTTACACAACAATTCAAGAAGGTAATATTGTGTTACATTTTTGACAAAATATTCTGTTTTTGCTGAATTTCACCAATGAAAATAGTTTAAAAAAAAGCCACAGCAGAACTGTTGTGCGTCTCTAAACAACCAGAGAGGTGTTTCATTACTGTATGAATCTTCGGTTTTTAAAGGGGGGGTATAATGCTATTTCATGTATTCTGACTTATTTACACTGCTAAAGAGTTGGATTCTCATGCTAAACATGGCCAAAGTTTCAAAACATGAGTTGGATGTATGACGGAGTATTTCTGCTCCACAAATTCTCTTCCAAATCCTCACAGGATTCAGACTTTTTTTTTTTCGAGTCAACAAGGTCGGAATTCCTTGTACGGGCACTTCTCCCAGAAGGGCGCGCGCACACACGTGGACCTGAGTGAGTGCACAAGAGCACGCCCATCAACGCGCGTTCGGGTTTATGGAAGTCATCGGCAGCACTGCACAGGTCACAGGACTGCACGAAATCAACAATGATTGGCAGAAACTGTGTGTGATACCCCCCCTTTAACAAATCGAGTGAGCCATTAATTCAGTGATCTATTCATAAAAATGTCAATTGGTCATATGATTTGTTCCAGAATGAATCAGCCATTTGAAATGAATCGTTTGAATGAATGACTGAATGACTTACTCATTAAGACAGTGACTTGCCACCACCTACTAGTGGTTTCATGTTTAGAGTATCATTTCATTTTTCATTCATATTCATGCCATCTCTGAGCTGCATTAAACAGTCTTAATGTACCTAATGTACCTGAAATGTACCTGATATGTACTAAAATGTTCCTAAATGCCACTTCAGATGCAGCTTCTGAAAAAAATATTTTGGCCACATTGTAGCTTTAAAAGTTTATGTGTAATAAATTCTGTTGAATTAAATTATTTCTTTTTAAAGTTACTTTTTTGTAATGTCTATTCAATGACTTTCTCATCTAACACAATAATGACTATAATAAGGGTTAGTTCACTCAAAAATGAAAATTATGTAATTAATTACTCACCCTCATGTAGTTCCACACCCGTAAGACCTTCGTTCATCTTTGTAATACAAATTAAAATATTTTTGATAAAATCCGATGGCTCAGTGAGGCCTCCACTGACAGCAATTTAATTTACACTTTCAATGCCCAGAAAGGTAGTAAAGACATATTTAAAACAGTCCATGTGGCTATAGTGGTTCAAACTTAATGTTATGAAGTGACGAGAATACTTTTTGGGCGCCAAAAAACAAAATAACGACTTTATTCAACAATTTCCTCTCTTCCAGGGCTATGTTTACAAACAGAAGAAGACTCAAGTTCAACATAAAACAGTTCATAACTGTCTGCAGATTTCGACACAGAGGATAAATTGCATTTTTTTGCACAACCTTACTTATTCGAACCAGAACGTACAGAGAATGAACTAAAACAGATGGAAGAGGCTGCAACACAACCACAGTCACAAGGTTCTGAAAGACAGAGAGCAATGGAGAGCTGGTGGTGTAGATGTCATCAGTGCCAAGTGATGCCTACTGAACAGGAGAGCGTGTTCTGCATTGATTGTGATATTGTCATGCCACAGCTTGAAAGTTTGGATAATTCAGAAGATGAGACGACACATGTATCTCGCTTCACCACACGCATGCGTCGTGGTGCTCTCGTGAACGCGCGTCAGAGACTGATACGGAAGAGAGGAAATTGTTGAATAAAGTCATTATTTTGTTTTTTTGGCACACAAAAAGTATTCTCGTCGCTTCATAACATTAAGGTTGAACCACTGTAGTCACATGAACTGTTTTAAATATGTCTTTAGTAGCTTTCTGGGCACTGAAATTGTAAATTAACTTGCTGTCAATGGAGGCCTCACTGAACCATCAGATTTGAAAAAAAATATCTTCATTTGTGTTCTGAAGATGAACGAACGTCTTACGGGTGTGGAACAACATGAGGGTGAGTAATTAATGACACAGTTTTCATTTTTGGGTGAACTAACCCTTTAAAGCTAAAGTTAACAACTTTGCACTTTCCAAAAATAATTTTTTCCAATTTTTTCAATTTAATATAAAAACATTGAAAAAAACAAGACGACAGACAAAGGTGCTATCCGCTTGTTAAAGCTATAATATGTAGATTTTCACTGCTAGAGCTCGCCTATACAAAACAAAGGCGTAGCTTGATGACGGAGAGTTTGAGCGCAGAATCTTGGGAGATGTCGTCTTCACCTCACAGTCAATGGAAAAGAAACGGGACAGGACTCGGGCAGAAATCATGTTCAAGGATGAGATTATTAATGTTACTGTAATATGAAGCAGAGCAGAAGCGATTGCTAACGAGAGACGAACGTGACACGCCTCGAGAGCAGCGGAACTTTTATTATGCCGCAGACGCTGCTTCCGCTTCTTCCGGTCAAGTGTATGAAGTAACACAGCGCAGTTTATCATATTAGATACATTTGACTGTGTTGAAAATTATATTATAACTTTACTCGGTGCGTTCGCTCGGCGGCTGCTGTGAGACACTTGTTGCACACTGAAGTGAGCTAGATCGATTTTAGAATATCATATTAATAAATGCTGGGTGGCTTGTGTTGATAATTGGCATGCAATTAGTTTTAAAACGTATTGTATGATGGAGAAAATGCTGTATTACTATTGACAAAGCTACTTGACAAAATAGTGTTTTTCTCTGAGGCATGGTGAAAGCACAGTACTCTCGGAAAATCAAGAAAACTAGATTTAAACAATAAGATTAAACGTGTTAAGCTATATAACTATATAATTCGTTTTCTGTCTATAAATGTAACCAAACAGTTGTTCCCTTGTCTAATAAAACGTACTATATTAAAGCGTCTCTGGTTTTTCCATGGTTTCTACAAAATAAAACCGGAAACCGAGGGTAGTGCGGATATGACGCCGTTGACAGGCGACTCCTGGACAAGTACTGTATTCTTGGTTAAAATTTTTCTCACAATTTACAAATAGATGGAAACATTTGGGATATTGTAAGTACTCAACTGAACAAAATATAACACTGGCCTAGTGGTTTTGGGATATTTTACTGCAAAAATGTTACATATTGTACCTTTAAGTTCTGATGTATTACACTTTTAAGCTATGCTTTTAAAAACTTACAGTGTACACTACAGTCTCCATGCTCACTGCATACCGGACACCAGTATTTTAATGATTTATAATAGATTTTTAGTAGTATTACATCACATCGTGAGTGTATATTAGCACTGTTCGTTGTTTTCTTTTGGTATCCAATAGAGCGTTTGGACCAGGAAGCGGTGACACGTGATGCCAGACTTAACGAGCAGATTATTCACACCTGAGACTTACAGCAAATTTGTGGCTGCCAAACCTCCTCTCAAATATGCGGAAATTGTAGATAAGCAAACTGCTGCAGAAAGTGTCTTTCAGATCCAGGCAGATAAGCCGTCCACTCACCAGCCTCCACAACTACACGAGAGACATGGAAAACACACACAATATTAGAAATATTTCAAAATATGCTTCACATCAGTATTTTTTTTTTTTAATTCATGTGCCCTCATTTTCTTTAATCAAAATAACTTCCTCTTGCAACAACATCTCTTCTCTTTTCTTCTCTGGTGACATGTCTTCAGCACAATGACAGGCAGTGTTGTGCAAGTGAAAGTTACTGTGCAAGTTATAAAATGTACTGCAGAGCATTTTACATCCAGTAGAGGCCGTTATGATGTAGCATAATGACTGTGGGCTATCCAGGCTATCCAGTAAAATATTACTGAAAATTGATTAGTAATGCCTTACAATATAAAGTAATATGTTACTGTAATGCATTACTTTTGTAACGCGTTACTCCCAACACTGATGACGGGACAAACTGTCACTCACATGAGATCACAGCAATAGCAAACAACAACCCAATCAATTCCTGATGGACAAAACTAAGTCCCACCCAACATTTACATCACAATATATGAAGAAAAGACTATCACACCTTCTGTTTTTATGCTGACTTTAAATGTGTACATTTGATATAGTGCACTGAATTGTTCAAGTAAATTTAAGTAGATTGGTGTTATATCTCACCTGCTTGCCCTGCCTGACAGCCTGTAGGTTGTATATGAACAGATCCTGGTACTGAGGCAGAAGCACAGTCAGCAGCACAGCGAGGACTGTAGGAAGCAGCAGTAAGCTCTTGGACAGGGGTGCTTTATCTGTAGGACAGCACAGAAGTTGTATTGTTAAATTATTCGTCATGTCAAAGGATAAAAGTTTATATTCCAAATGGGGGACATATAGGTCCTTTTGGTGAATATGTGAGTACACCAAGTGCAGTCAGACATACTGGTTTACTGGTCAGTGGTATTTTAGTGTCGTTGAAATACTATTATAAAACGGTTAGTTCCTGTCCTTGATTCTGATTGGTCAATAGCTGTGTTTTATTCACGATAAAACACGGCTGTGACCGCTTCACCCAACGGTTCTGTGTATCACTACACAACACCCTTAGCAACCACTCTTAGCAACGTAAACTGTATGTTCTCAATTGATATTGTTCATTGAAGCTTACTGTATTATGTAGAAGAGTATTGTGAGAAAAAGATCGAGTGAGCGAGTTTATTACCTGCATTCAGATTTAGTATTTTCCTTCAGGTCAGTCCTATGTTCTTAATAAAAAATCTGTTTAAATGTCCGATGTATTATCTTGTCCTTTTAACAGTTAAGGAGTTTTCCCGTGACTGACAGCACTAGTCAAAGCATTTGTCAGTTGCGTCTTATTCTGTGTTCACAACAATTCAGTCTTTTCAATGTAAAAGTCTTTGCTACTGACTGACACACTCATAAAGACAGTCTTTGCCGCCATCTAATGGCGTAATAATGTAACTTCTGTTGCTGTTCACGGTTAGGGACTATTTTTTTCCAGCAGAAGGAAGGCTTTTAGTGACAGTTTACTTCATGAAAGTTGCATTGATACATATTTTTGGCTTTAATATTTGTATTGTGTGGTAACCGTTTTATAAGTAAGGAATAAGGTACGAGGCTAGTGCTGTATCGTGAATAGGTCACGGCTGAAGGGGTTGCTTACTTAAAGTTCTTATTTATATTTTGAATTAATTTTCGTTTTTATGTTTTCAGATTTCATTTTATTAGTTTTTTGTTGTTGTTGTTGTTTGTTTTAGAAATAGTAGTACATCAATGTAAACTAAATGAAAATGTGAAATGTTGCCTTGGCAGCTACATGGGAAAAAATAAGTTAGCTAACTATAATAACCCTGGTATATGTCACCACTTATATCATTAAAGTAATTATTTCTTTAATTATTGTTGAAATCTACAAAAACAAAAATTAATATCTTTAAAACAAGCTTTTCAATTCTCTATGTACCTTTGTGTTATTCATTCATTTTTGACAGCAGTGTCGAGTCTATTATTGACTAATACCAATGTTGACAAAAATTTCACTGTGCTAACAATCAGTGTAAGAAACATGGTATTCTGGCTGAAGCAATGGTTATTATGGTACTTTTAAAAAATGTAAACCAAATTTAAAATCGAAAGAAATAATTCTCCTTTTGTATTTCACAAAAGAAATAAAGGGCTTAGAACAGCTCAAGGGAGGGTAAATGAATTTTCATTATTACATCAGTAATAATGTTAACTCAAGCTCTTTGCTGGCGTTTTTCATGAAGATGGTAATTATATTGATTTCAGAGAAGAGATAATTCAGTCTCTATATGTCTAGCTCTGATAGTAAAGACTAACACATTAATATAACATGATCATTCTGTGTTATGTCGCATTTCCAAGAGCAGTACCTGGTTTCACGCCCCCAACTTTTTAAACGACAGCAACACTTCCTGTCTTAAATCATGAGCCAAAGCTAAATAATTTGAAAGCAAGGATGTTATGTGAAGTGCGATAATTATCAGGTGAAGGTCATGACGACTGAGCTTTACACAGAATGAATGACAGCAGGATCTGATCTGATCTTCATGACATGATGATTTTGAGCTGTACTTACACAATCCCCAAGAACCGGTGGACGTGAACATCATGCCACTTACACGCGGAATATAACTAAGAAGACTAACAAGATTACGTCCCAAAGGCACTCGATTTACAACGTAAAAACATTAAAAGTTAAAGAGAAATCTCGCTATGAGAAAGGGAAAGGGGAAAGGGTATCGAGGATGGTGCCTCGCAGGAGACAAACTTCTTCCACGTCACTCCTACGAAATAAGCGTTTTCTTTTACAGTAATAGGCCACTAGAGGCCGTGAGTTAGTGACTTTACCACAAGTAAGGGTTGTTTCGACTTTGTGCCACAATTCTCCAATTATGACTTAGTATTTTATCATTTTGACTTTGTTTGCCATAATTAGACCTTTTTGTCTCATAAATATGGCTTTCATGTCATAATTTTATTTTTTTGACTTAGTAGGCCAATGTCAAAATTTCGACATTTTATGTCATATGCTTTACCTAAGCATGATTTTTTTTTTTTTTTTCATGTGGCAGAAATGGGATTCCATAGTTTTGGTCAACTGTTTTTCATAACAAATTTGTTTGTCTTACAGAAACTGGTCTAAACATGGAAATGACTGAGTGATTATTCATGTTTTTAATCATCCATTGTTTTGTCTTTGATTACAATGGTTATAAATAGCAGTTGCTTATCCAATAACTATGTTTTAAAGAGTGAAAATCCAGTTTACCATTACCTTTGTAAACCCTGACTAGCATTTTAATTTTAATCATGATATTTTTTTACTTATTTTTAAACTATCCATTGTAATAAGGTAATTTAATTCAAGAACACACTTTAACATGCTAAAATAAACAGAGAAACATCTCCTCTTGCTAAGCTTAAGTTTTTTAGTTGTAAATTTACATTTATTTACAAAATTAAATTTAATTACATTTTTTCTTTACATCTACTGTATTTTGTTTAACTTTTTTGGTGATGGGGGATGGCACAATTTATTTTGAACAAGTAAATTTAATTACCACTATAAATTCATGCACAAAATTAAAAATATGTCCTTGTCTAAAATGTACACAGTTATGGATATGATGTAACTTTTTTTTAACTTGAAGCAGATAAATATGGGAATAATACCAAAGAGAAACATAGTGATTTTTTTTTTCCATTTCTGTCCAATAATTTTATTTAGTTGCATCATAAAGAGACTACAGAAAATAGTTTTTATTTATTTAGTAGTAGTAGTAGTAGTAGTAATAGCAGTAGTGTCATGTCATCTTTATTTATTTTCACTAAAATATGAATATTGTTTAATGACATGTGAAATAGACTAAGTGTAATGAAACACTGAATCACTGTCCTGTCTCTAGAAGAAAACAGTACGAAGTCCAAAATTTACCTTTAAATTCTACATTTGAAACATTTGGAAATTGTGTTGGGCCTACAGATTGTATACTGCACTGTGATTTATGACCACACGATGGCAGCGCAAACTGCTGGTTTGATTGACTAGTCAGATACACAAATCAGGCATAACATTATGACTACCTTCCTAATATTGTGTTGGTCCCCCTTTTGCTGCCAAGACAGCCTTGACCCATCGAGGCATGGACTCCACTAGACCCCTGAAGGTGTGCTGTGGTATCTGGCACCAAGATGTTAGCAGCAGATCCTTTAAGTCCTGTAAGTTGCGAGGTGGGGCCTCCATGGATCGGACTTGTTTGTTTAGCACATCCCACAGATGCATGAATGGATTGAGATCTGGGGAATCTGGAGGCCAAGTCAACACCTCAAACTCGTTGTTGTGCTCCTCAAACCATTCCTGAACCATTTTTGCTTTGTGGCAGGGCACATTATCCTGCTGAAAGAGGCCACAGCCACCAGGGAATACCGTTTCCATGAAAGGGTGAACATGGTCTGCAACAATGCTTAGGTAGGTGGTGCGTGTCAAAGTAACATCCACATGGATGGCAGGACCCAAGGTTTACCAGCAGAACATTGCCCAAAGCATCACACTGCCTCTGCCGGCTTGCCTTCTTCCCATAGTGCATTCTGGTGCCATGTGTTCCCCAGGTAAGCGACGCACACGCACCCGGCCATCCACAAGATGTAAATAAAAAATGTGATTCATCAGACCAGGCCACCTTCTTCCATTGCTCCATGGTCCAGTTCTGATGCTCATGTCCACTGTTGGTGCTTTTGGTGGTGGACAGGGGTCAGCATGGGTACCCTGCCTGGTCTGCGGCTATGCAGCCCCATACACAACAAACTGCGATGCACTGTGTATTCTGACACTTTCTATCAGAACCAGCATTAACTTCTTGAGCAATTTGAGCTACAGTAGCTCGTCTGTTGGATCGGACCACACGGGCCAGCCGTTGCTCCCCACTTGCATCAATGAGCATTGGCCGCCCATGACCGTCGCCGGTTCACCACTGTTCCTTCCTTGGATCACTTTTGATAGATACTGACCACAGCAGACCGGGAACACCCCACAAGAGCTGCAGTTTTGGAGATGCTCTGGCTCAGTCGTCTACCATTACAATTTGGCCCTTGACAAACTCACTCAAATCCTTTTAAAAAAAGGAATTTAATGACATGATGAAATGACCCAAAGTGGAACAGATATACTGTGTTCTTGATGTCTTTCCTTTTACTTTTAGGGAGAAATCTTTCAACAGAGCCACATCACTGATGCTAAAGACTTTTACAATATTTAACATTATCCCTGACAGTAGTCCATTTTGTTTTTGATATTATTATATTCTGACTATTTGATATTTTGTTTTTGCTATTTCCTATTCTGACTGCATTAAAGATGTGTCACTTTACAATCATATGTACACTTCTATTTTTTTTTTTAATAGGAATTACACAGCATCCACAGTTGGCCAATCCACTGTTCTTCTTATTTTGAAGAATATGGTTAACCAAACAGTTGATGGTCCCCATTGACTTCCATAGTATGGGGGAAAAAATACTATGGAAGTCAATGGGGTCCATCAACTGTTTGGTTTCCGACATTCTTCAAAATATCTTCTTTTGTGTTCAGCAGATGAAAGAAATTCATACGGGTTTGGAACAACTTGAGGGTGAGTAAATGATGACAGAATTTTCATTTTGGGCGAACTATCCATTTAAAGGAATTACAAAAACAGGCTTACATTTTTTTTAAGTGTACAAATAGCCAAATTGGTTGTGATTATATAAACAAGAATAAAGTTGTATTGCTATCATACACACGAAAAAATAAAGCCAATATGGCTTTAACTAGTTTCCAATGATGAAACGGGCCGTTTGGCTTTTGATAAATGATCAGTGCTATATCGTCTGACTTCAATTTCACAAACAAGAGCTTTCTCTGCTGGAGAATTAATGAAAACAAGACATCTTTCATTTGAGCCGGTTTGAAAGCTCAGCTGCAAGTCAACGTCAAGCTGCTACATTAAGTAAAATACTTTTGTTTGTTCCCCACTGCTGGCTTTGAGATAAATTAGCCTGTTTGTGTAATGACCATCTGTTGGGTGTTTTAGACGTGTTGCGCAGGCTGGCGGTGGCGATGCTTATGGGGAGTTACTGGTTTTCATAAGATAATCATGAAATAGGACACAGTAGTCATGCCTAATGGAGATAAAGGAAGACATCAGCTTCTGTGTCCCAACTATTGCCAACCGACGGTTGTTTCTGGGGTGCTTAAAGAGGACCTATTATGCAAAATTCACTTTTGCATGGTGTTTGGACATAAATGTGTGTTGGCAGTGTGTGTACACAACCACCCTATAATGATAAAAATCCAACCACTCCTTTTTTTTTTTAATCCCCATAAATTATAAACAGTGTCTCAGAACATGCCGTTTCCAGATCCCTGGCAATGTGACGTCACATTAGCCACAGGCCCCGCCCATTAATGTTGACAGACACTACCGTTTTAACATAGAACCGCCCTGAGCGCGTTCACAACCAGTTGTACAGTCCGCCAGTACTGCACTGACGAGAATGTCACACCAAGCCGACGGCGACGAACTAGTGGCTACGAAAGCAGACTGCGGGGTTGGCTTACGTCAGCAGCGTCTGGGTCCAAAGTTGCCCTGAAACACCAAAACCAACGCTCGCCACCTGACCAGAGATCGTATTATTATAGGGAGATAAGAGGGTCTGTATCTCTTAACATTGAAGAAAGTGTAACGGCTAACTTAATCACGTGCGGCACCTCTCAGCCTGTGGTGTCGCCGTTCAAAACTCCTCCCTGTGTACCACCCGTACCGCCAGTTAGCATTAGCCGTTACGCTTTTTTGGCTAAAGGTTGCAGGCTTGCCTTCCAGTGGCTTTGACCCGACAGCCAAGTAGCACGTCCGTTCTGCGCCTGCGTAGGAAGAAATGCCTTTCCGTACCAGCAGGTGGCAGTAGCTGAACAGCCAATCAGAATGACAGATGGCCCGACAGACCGACGAGCTCTGATGCCGATTCAACATGTCGAATCGGCCGAAAAAAAGCTGACGAGGACCAACTTCAGCCGACGGTGCGGAAAACTTTAGTCGGCCGATGAACAAAAACTGCCCGACGGCCGACCGTCGGCTTGGTGTGTTCCGGGCTTGACACACAAAAAAAGTTTTACCTAATCTGTTTTAGTGAGCATATAGACCTACACCTTTTTGAGCTAAAAAGTAGCCTTAAATGAGATCTAAGTGCCACAGTGGAATAAATACCCAGCTAACTTGGGAATGTTCTCAGAGCTGTGGGAAACGTTCTGGCAAGGTTCTTTCAAATTTAAGAAACCAATAATGTTAACAGACTGTTCGTTCAAAGTTATCTGTCTTTTATAATGTTTTCAAAATGTTAGCACTAAAAAACATTGTTTATACATTGCTCATGGAAATTATTTCTGAAACAGTTTAGTTGGACGTTCGTCTAACTTTTTTTAAACATTTCTTCTTACTGATTTCAGATATTTTAGAGAACATTCAAAAGCAACAATCCCATAATGTTTGCAAAATTATAAAATGGAACGTTTTGTACATTCAGAGATCATTCAGAAATAGTGTCTTCATAACTTAAAGGGTTAGTTCACCCAAAAATGGAAATTCAGTCATTAATTACTCACCCTCATGTCGTTCTACAATCATAAGACCTTCGTTCATCTTCGGAACACAAATTAAGATATTTTTGATAAAATCCGGTGGCTCAGTGAGGCCTGCATCGCCAGCAATAACACTCCCTTTTTCAATGCCCATAAAGCTACTAAAAACATATTTAAAACAGTTCATGTGACTACAGTGGGTTAACCTTAATATTATAAAGCGACGAGAATACTTTTTGTGTTCCAAAAATAACAAAATAGCGACTTTATTCCACAATATCTAGTGATGCGCGATTTCAAAACACTGCTTCATGAAGCTTCAAAGCTTTATGAATCATTTGTTTCAAATCAGTGGTTCAGAGCGCCAAAATCACCTGATTTCAGTAAACAAGGCTTCGTTACGTCATAAGTGTTTTGAAACTTCAATAGTTCACATGACATTGGCAGTTTGATATGCGCTCCGAACCACTGATTCGAAACAAATGATTCATAAAACTTCGACGCTTCATGAAGCAGTGTTTTGAAATCGCCCATCACTAGATATTGTTGAATAAAGTCGCTATTTTGTTATTTTTGGCACACAAAAAGTATTCTCGTCGCTTTATAATATTAAGGTTGAGCCACTGTAGTCACATGAACTGTTTTAAATATGTTTTTAGTAGCTTTCTGGGCATTGAAAAAGGGAGTGTTATTGCTGGCGATGCAGCCTTACTGAGCCATCGGATTTTATCAAAAATATCTTGATTTGTATTCCGAAGGTCTTATGGATGTGGAACGACATGAGGGTCAGTAATAAATGACATAATTTTCATTTTTGGGTGAACTAACCCTTTAATGGGAATGTTAGGAAAACCATTCAGAAGATTTTTTTGTTAGCTGGGTAACAGGCAACAAATAAAACCTTTACATCCACAGCATACACTCTTTTCCTGTCACTGCTTTATCATAATTTTAATCATGTCATTATCCAAATGAAAGCACTACAGGACTGTATTATTTTGACAGGACATATAACCCATAATGAGATGATGGGAAACCAATCACAGATGCCTCAAAATAATGTACATAAGTCCAATTATTTTTTATGACCAGCCTGAATCACACAGGTCTGACATGCAAGGACTTTGTAGTAAAAGTACAAACTGCTCTTTGATCGTAATCTCAGAGCAGACAAAACTCTCATGCGAGTGGAAGAGATGGAAAATGGATCCCAGATTAACCTTGAATTCATCAGCCTACACCTTGTTTTACTCATGTCTCATTTTAGTTTTATTAAAATGTGTGCTATGGGAAGCTAAACAGGCAATTCTTCACCACTTGTGTTTCTTTCCTACCTCTCTAATCTAATTTCTCACTGATATTTAGCTAATGCTAAAACAATTTTGACTTTTCTAGCAGCTGTATTCAATATGATATTTAAACAGTAAGTAAGGCTTGGTGATAGAGCCAACAGATGACTGAAAGGAAATACTAGTGTTAGTCATAAAGACGAGAAACCGCAGAATTTTGCGACAGTCATGTTTATTCATTCATAACATTCAGATTCACTGAATGTGAAACTTATTAACTGAACAAAGATAGTCATTATTTTTCTGATGTACATCATTACATTTTTTTTTTTTTTTAATTAAATCAATTTTTCATTTCAAATAGTCTCAGTATAACCTGTAAAAATGGAAGCTAAACAGAAACCAACTAACATTTTGTCTGAAAGCCAGACATAATGACCAAATCACCTTGTTTACATGAAAAAAGAACAGAAGAAAAGAGAGTAAAAGACCTGAATGGAAGAAAAAGTAGATATGTTTCTGTCTTTGTCAACCTCAACAAATTAGAGTGTGTGTTCTTGTAATAAAGAAAATCCAGATTTGTCGGCAGCACTGTCTCCTGCTGTTTGCTTTGTCCATTAAAAGGAAATGAGCAGATGGCAGTTGGCCTCCTCTCGTCCTTTTTTCTCTTCTCCCTTTCTCGATGTATCTCCCTTTCTGCATCCTCATTGTCCATTAATCTCTCTCTTCACAATCTGCCTGAGTATAGAGCTGACAGCGAAGCCCCCAGGGAGAGGGAGGGAAAACAAGCCAATCCAGCTGTCAGAAGTCCAGCGAAGGGACATAAGTCCTCTCAAGCACCCAGTGCCCCTGTCAAGCAGCTTGAGTGAGAGCACGCACACACTCACACATATCTGTGACAAGGCAATGGAAAAAACAGACAAAACAAACAAAACAATATATTCTCATTATACAGATATCCTTACAGCAAAGGGTAGAATGTGAAAAATGTCTTACAGTGAGTTGTTGTCCAGGTACAATTGTGACTTATAGGGATAATTCGACCAAAACTCATTCACCCTCATGTCGTTCCAAACCTGTATGACTTTATTTCTTCTGTGTAACCAAAACTACTGTTAATAAGATCTTTAGCCTCTCATTACTCACAACTTTGTAACTTGACTGATAAATATCAAGAAATTGTCACAAATATAAGAAATAAAGTAGCATTTGTGAAAAATTAAGTCATATTTACAAGAATAAACACGTGTTTAACACATTTCAACAAGCACGTACAACATCAAAGCTGTGATAATGATTTCAGAAGCCCTTAAATAATGCTGAGGAGGTGCCTGGGCTAGGATGAATAACATTTCTCATTTCCTATTCCTTATTTCATATTGTGCCAGCAGTAACTGGAACACATTCAAGCACTGTTCAATATCAATTTGACTTTGGCAGCACCTTGTTTTGTGTTTTAGGTGAATATTGGCCTTTAAGCTTAAGGCTTCTGACTACTTTAATGTTGACCACTTTTAAAATGGATCACACTTCTGAGTGTCAGAAGTACAGGCACCTATATGTTTTGATTGCCCACAATGACATTCGAAGGCCCATTCCTACAACAACATTCTCACTTTTCAGTTGTTCATGAATTACTGGACAAAAGATAGGAATTTTTACTCACCATTTTTAAAATATTTTAGAGCAACAAAGTTGAATGTTCATGGAGTTTTAATGTTCTATTTATTTACATGACTTCTCCAGGTCTAGAAATCACACATTGAAAATTAGGCTTTCTCATGTATGGTTTTGTATCTTTCTCTAATAATATTGTTGGAGTATATGATTTCATATATGTGTACTTAGACAGGCTTGTATAAAAACTAAATGTGACCCTGGACCTCAAAACCAGTCATAATGGTCATTTTTTTCTGAAATTGAGATTTATACATCACCTGAAACCTGCAAGCTTTTCATTGATGTATGGTTTGTTAGGATAGGACAACTATTTGAAAATCTGGAATCTGAGGGTGCAAAAAATTGCCTTTAAAGTTGTCCAAATGAAGTCCTTAGCAATGCATATCCACTCACAAAAATACATTTTTGATATATTTACGATAGGAAATGTATTAAAATATCTTCATGGAACATGATATTTACTTAATATCCTAATAATTTTTGGCATAAAAGAAAAATCGATAATTTTGCCCCATACAATGTATTGTTGGCTATTGCCATACCAATGCGACTTATGACTGGTTTTGTGGTCCAGGGTCACAAATGTGCAGTTGGTATGTTACCCGAGATCATATTGTCTGAAAGTTCAGCCAATGGAAACTGGATCTCAGGTATGGTGGGTCCGTATAGCGTGTAGAGACCAATTGAACACTGTTTTATATCTGGAGTGCTCTTGGATTGATTTGATCGCTCATATTGACAGGTCTTGATTTACTAGAAGATCATCACTCATCAACCAGGATCTTATTACTTGTAAGTGTACTTTTGTTGTGGCGTTTACACAAGTTTGTAGTTCTTATATTCAGTAAAATCACTTGTTTGTACGTTTTTTTGGACCCTTGGTTAATTATGTTTCGAAATAAATGGCTAGCCTACCTAATCCATTGCATGGATTGAAGACATTAATACACTCAAAACTCAAAACTACCATTCTAATGATGACCTTGCTTAATCGACCATCGATAAGTTTTATTAAACTGTTATTGACAATTAATCAATCAACGATTAATTGTTAACATCCCTAGTTTCAATCAGTTTAACAAAAAGTGTTTATGAACAACATTGCCTAACCTACCTTTAATACATGCTGTTGTTCATTAGTTCATGATGTTATTGAAATCTTCCTATAAAATGCTACCAAATTACCTTTCACCAGCTGGTCCCAAGGTCATTTTTAGTGGATGAATGAAGTCAGTTACCATCAGGTTCACACAGGTGTCCTAGCAGAGTAACCACAGGTGCAGTTCTTCACATTAACACTGACATTTCACAGCCAGAAAGTTTCCTACATTGCGTCTTCATTTTGAACAATGCATCGTTTATAGTTTAAAAATAATGCACTTATTTTTCAGAAGTGTTTTCCTTAAAATGTTTGTACTGTATTTCTGTGATATTTTGATAATGGAAAGTCATTTATAAATTTTTAAGTGTGACTTACAGTAAGTGTCCAAATGCTTTTTGGGGCTGCTGCATGTCTGTTAACTTCATTCCTTTTTTCTCTGTCATGAAAAAGCTGAACTAAATAAACAGTCCGTTCTTTTGTCAGGATCACTAAATTCACCATCATTTCCTCAGAGGGCAGTTTAAAATCAAAAGTTGATCTCCTCTCCCTTTCCTCTTCTCGAGAAAGAGTCAATTTCACGGCACATTATCCCTGCACCATTCTCCCTTTCCCCCGACTCTCTCTCTCATTAGGAGCGAGAAGGAGCAACATGAATTAGTAATGACAGTGAAAGGTTTGAAAAGCTGAGCGCTACTCTCTTGCCCTTTCATTACCCGTCTACGGCCTGACTCTCATCCTGCTTTAACACTCATTTGGATAACTTGTCCTGCACCTCTACCACTGTCTGTATTAATGTATAATAGCCACTCTCTGATTAGATTATACATTTGCGCTACGCCGTCGTGGCTGGATGTCTTACAGGCTGTGACGAGCCATTCAACAGTCTTGTTAGAGTCATTTTGGTTCATAACGGACCCATAGATAAATGTGAGATTTATAGAAGTAGATAAAAGTGATCACTAAAGGGGAAACCATTTACCACCCCCCAGTGTTGACTGTATAGACTGCAGTTTAAGTATGCAAATGCAGCTTGCCACAATCAGGATTAAGGATCACCACAATAAGGACTTGCATAATAGATAATAATTTTACCAATCCTGTCAGATTGAGTTGATAAGGCAACTTTGGTCTAGTGTAATCCATTTTCACACATATAGCAAACAAATTATTGTCTGGACAGAACTGTACAGTAACTCTGAGTGCACCAACTTGATACAAGAGCTAGGTGATGAAAAATGCCTCTCCCTTTCAAGGTTGATTGAAACTTTAACCTCATATTCAATATGCCAGAGAGACCTGGAATGTGCCAGAGACTGGGCTTTTTCCACAATAGGGGTCTGAATAATGCAACAATCAGTCAATTATTCATCTCTCCTGGCTTCTTATTATGTTCAGAGAGTAAGAGAGAGAGCATACCACTAAACAGTACAGCTCGAGTGATTGGCTAAATGCTGCGTCAACACATTTAGTGCATGTGCTCTTGAGAAAAGCGAATGTGTCTTTCTCTATGACTCTCTGTCTTGGAAGTTTAAAATAACATAAAATAACATTTTTAAAAAACATTGCAAACTTTTACCAGTGGTAAACAAGAATGTCTTTATGTCCTGAAAGTAAAATAAAATAATTAATAGTAAAGTTAAAAAACAGAATAAAATAAAATAAATTACAATAAAATAAAATAATGAGGCATTGCAAACTTTTACCAGATGTCAACTAGAACAAGAGTGTCTTTATGTCTTGGAAGTAAAATAAAATAAATCAAGAGTAAAATAGATTTTATCTATTTTATTTTAAAAATAGATTTTATTTTAAAATAAAATCTATAGATTTTCTAAAAAAAAAAAAAATTAAATAGATAATAAACAAAACAAAACAAAACAATGATGCATTGCATGCTTTACCAGTGGTAAAAAAATAACAGTGGTAGGGTAGACGTCAATCTATTTGCATTTTACTACTTTGATTTTGTGTTGCTGTAGAAGTCACACAAAACAAGTATCAGTCAGTCAGTTTTTGAAACGTCTCCCTCGTAAAGCATGTGGGAAAAATCTTTATTGTATTCCAGATGGACAGGACAGAAGTAACGACATGCCAGCATGCTCTCCATGTCGGGTAGGATAATAAACGGCAACTGAACAAAAAATAACTTAGATACAAGAAATCTTATTAAAAACGTTTGTATTGATTTTCTAAATCTACAGCGTACAATGCACAGTAGCATGTCTACACTTTTATGTACATATTTGATGAATTTTGAGACATTTCTGCTATGATCCCTTTTACAACAATGACAAAAAAAAAATCTGGACAGCTATACTTTCTTTTTGAAATAACAGACAGATACACAATACGCATTTAAATGCAGTGTCTATATTTGATAAATAACTAAATAAATTGAAATCTTTCTTCAGACACCTCCTTTCAGGAAATGATGCTTTGAAATAGACTCAAAATGTGAAATGATAGAAGGGCATTAAATGGCAAAGTCTGATTTGAATATTTCATCTGTCACTGTAGTCAGGCAGATTTAAATGCTTTATAAAATGTTTTTAATGTCTCAGTGTTGCGAAAAATCCCTGGTTATCCAACCAGGTGTGCATTGTGATACCATTTTCTTCTCGGCCATCTGATGACGATAGCTTGGCTCACGCTGAATGCTGACTTTCGATGGCCATAATAATCTTGTCAAGTCCTTGAGCTGTAACACACTGACAACAGCCTATAAAATTGCCTCATTGTCTTCCATCAGTCCTCCAGCAGAACTGCAGACGTTATTTACCAGGCAATTGACTACAGTCTCTTCTATACAGTATGAATGCATTTACTCCTTGTCTTCGTTCTTCAGTACATCATTGTGGACTTCAGAAAGAGCCTTCCATCTGTGGACAAAAAAAAAAATGGTATGAATGAAGCTTGGCTGATGTCACAAGCAGCATAATGAACAGACAAATCCATGATGTTCTAACATGCAGACTAAGAGGGAGATGAAAGGATTGTTAAAGGAGAAGATGCAGTATTTGAATAAATGTCAAAGAAAACAAAAAAAGAGCCTTCCCTCCCTTTCCTCTCAACCAAGACGAAAAGAGAAAGCAAACCCTTTGAAAGATTAATTACAACACATAGATTATGTAAATTATGCCCATGCAAATATTTCATGAGGACAATTAAGGGACCATTAATTACTGCTCCCCTTTTTGTCTTTAGTCTTTCTTTCCTTTTTGTGTCAGTGGCATTTAATTTCATTTTTACATTCATTGTTTTAAATGTTTAATATTCTAACAAAGGCTTGTGTGTGATACATATATATATATATATATATATATATATATACATACATACATACATATATATAAAAGAAGAGATGGAAGACATTGTGTTCTGTTTCTATCAATACTGAACATTACAGGAGAAAAAGACCATAAAGATCCATAAACAAAACAATGCAACAAAACATGGACAGTTTAGTTGTCCATTCAGACATGTGTACCTTGTATTGTTCTGTCAGTGTCTGTTTTGATGCTGTTATGGTTTGTCTCCATTTCATGTTGAGGAGTATCTGTTAACATGAAAAGAGTTATCAGTGTTACAAATTATTTGTCGCAAGTAAAACACATTTTAAAGTTTAGAATACTGCTGTCATAGCAGCAAATGTACTTGACATGGTGATGTGGCAGATAGAGGAGATCTGGAGTAATTGTAACTCCATTTTCTTTAATGCCTATACCTAATGCTATTTATCCAATGTAAAGTGCTTAAAACAACTGTGTCACATCTCACCCTGTGTTACAACCATCAGCAGTTGTTTTAACTAACACTTTTTAGCTAACTTCACTGTCAGGGGTGGTTGTACAAATCTCACGATGCAGGAGAATCCAAGAAACAAACAGTCTAATAAATCCAATATGGAACACACAGGAGAAACTCAGGAAATATAATAAACAACCAAATACCGTAATACAAAGATGGCAATCAACAATGAAAACCTTAAGGCTTAAATACACAAGGGAGGCTAATCAACGGAAACTGAAACAGGTGCGTAATCAGTAATTATCAACATAATCAGTGACAGTAACAAAGGAAATTAACTAGCAAACAGAACTCAGGCAAACCGGAACAGGGAACAGAATGAAAATGAAACCAAAACAGAAAGACACAGTTACATTTACTTAATGTCCAACAATTTGTTGAACTTAATTGTAAAAATCTAGTAATCTGTACTATTATGCCATTGTTACTCAGAAAACCCAAGTTAAGAAATGTTGATTGGTTTAAGTACCATTTTGTCAAGCAAAAAAGATTTTTTGAGGCGGGTCAGTTTTTAACTTTTCACTCATTTCCTCCACTTCTGCAGTTTTTTTCTCCTTAGTTGCTTTCACTAATTCTCCTAAGTCATCTCGAATGTTGAGTTAACAATACAACTTGAGAATTTTGAGAGAACATCACATAAATTGATGTCATAAATTGATGTTGATTTCTAGAAATGCTTGTGTTTGAAGTCACCATTATGGTGATTAGTGTTCCCTGTTTGTTTGGACACTTGGAACTTCATTTATATTACTATAATTCCCTTCCCTTCCAATTGATGCAGTGATGCAACAAGAAATCACAGTTAAAAAGTGGCTAAAAAGGTTTCTTTTAAAGGGTGACCTAACTTCTAACTAGATCATAATGTCTACTTTTCATTTCATAGAATTATGATCTATTACAAATGTACTGCACTTGTCATAAACACCTTGTAAAAAAACATCAAACTTTTAATTGGGTTGATATAATACAGATCTAACAATTTTGATAAGACTCTGACCATTACAAAATAATTTGCTGTCTTTGTCGTGTTACTACAAAGACAAATACAATTGGCAAATAAAGCCAAATAATAGTAAAACAAAGCAATTGCTTAATTTAATCATGCCGCAGTGCACTCTGAGAGTCAGCATAGTATATTTCACTTGAAATTTAGTTGTTAAAAATAATAATTCTGAGTAGCTAGTAAATCTAAAGTAAATTATCAAGTACTCTCTACAATTCTTTTGTAGTTATTTCACTCTTGTGTATGTGAACTACACTAAGCATTCGTCAGTGCAACATACTATAGCTATTTCACTTAGTTGTTTTTAAGGCAGTTGGTTTGCATGTTTGTTTGTTTTTTAAGTAAAGCTAACTAATTAGATTTTACAGTGTATTCTTTTCAGTCTTGGTTTTGTGGTCATGACATTTTAAGTGGCGGTGACACCATAAGGATTTCATTTCAACATGCAGAAAAAAAATTGTCTGTACAATACTGATTTAAGCATTAGCATTTTAGCAGATGTGCATTCTAACCGTTTTGAGTAGGTGATCTCTCACTGGAGGCCGTCCGCTGCAGCGTCTGCTCGGCCTGGTCTCTTCTCTTAGACTCGACCTCCAGAGCCTCCTGCAATTTTCTCTTGGTCTTCTTCTCTTTCTTCAGCCGCTTCTGGATGAGTGCTAAGAAAAGCACAGGGAAAAATTAAATAATAGAGTTACTGATAGGAATGCACTGCTGTTCAAAAGTTTGGGATCAGTAAAATTTTTAAATGTTTTTTGAAAGAAGCATTTATGCTCACCAAGGCTGTATTCATTTAATGAGAAATGCAGTAAACAAAGTAATACTGTGAAATATTATTGGAATTTAAAATAAATACAAAGTTCTGTCATGAAACTCTAGATGGCGCAGGCTGATAGGTCCTTAAAGGGGAACTATTATGTCCCTTTTTAGAAGATGTAATATAAGTCTCAGGTATCCCCAGAATGTATCTGTGAAGTTTCACCCAACAGATCATTTATTATACCATGTTGTAAATGCCCATTTTTGAATGGAAGGAAAAACATGCTGTTTTCATGCATGCATTTTTAAATGCAAATGAGCTGCTTCTCCCCATACGCTTTCCAGAAGAGGGCAGAGCCTGTACAACTCGTGCCTCAGATACTCTGCTAAAAACTAACAAAACATCTGTTTGGTTTTGATTATCATCTCTATCGCAGTCACGCTCATGTGACATTGCAGTTCTTCTTCATCATGAACGTTTATTATCTGCATGCATTTTAAAGCCATATCAGTCTAAACTTCTGATGTTTTCAGAGCGCACACATCCGTCTTATTGCACTTAAACTGTCAAATAAACAAAGGTTATATCAAAAACACACAAAGTTCACAAAAACACAGTTGGTTATGTCTGTGAACGTAAACGGCAACTAAAGAAATCGCATATGTATATTACATCTGTGTATTAAAGTAAAAGAAACAGTGTAATGTACCTACTGCTGTATATGCTGTTAATATGAATCAAACAACAAAAGAAAAACAGAAAATCACTCAGTGCTCTTGACTGAATAACTTTAATAGCTTTAATAAGAATACATTTCTTAATTGAATGCTGCTGTTAAATACTCTGGCGAGGGGATAAACATAGCGGACTGTGTACAGCTCACTCTGGGTGGGGTCTATGCAAATAGGCCAGAGTCCATCAACAGTTGTGGGCGGGGCTTGTGCAATGTGACTTCACTTATTCTTATTCTGAGACACTGCTTATGATTTATGGGAATTTTAAAAAAAGAATGCATGGATTTTTACCATTATAGGGTGGTTGTGTACACACACTGCCGACACACGTTTATGTTCAAACACCATGTAAAAGTGAATTTTGCATAATAGGTCCCCATTTAACTGCTTGCAATCACATGATTATCTATAGGGCACAGCTGATTGATTCCTGCTGTATCAGTAGCCAATGAGCTCGCTGCTCAACTTTCAAATACTTGTTCAGCGTTTGCTTTAGCAATTTGCAGCATGCTTTCAGGAACCCTCCACCTTCCCCAGCTCCACCTGTATAGATCTGCTGGGGGTAATTCATGTACGCTATACTGTACAAAAGCAGCATGTGTTACTTGCTCACAGCAGCATGTCGTGTATATATTGGCAGTAGCAAGTTCCGTACTTACTCTGCAGCAGCAATAACAGCAGCGGCAGCAGCATAGCAGATCTATTCCGCCAAAGCCAAACATATCACCATTGTCATATCCATTACCATGCCAAGCACTCAGAGAGTTGCCATGACAGAACTTTTTATTATTTTAATACATTTTAAAATGTATTTTATTCCTGTGATGACAGCTGAATTTTCGGCAGCCATTATTCCAGTCTTCAGTGTCACATGATCGTTCTGAAATCATTCTAATATGCTGATTTGTTGCCCAACTAACATTTCTTCTGATTGTCAACATTGAAAACAATATTGCTGCTTATTATTTTTCAGGATTCTTTGAAGAATAGAAGTTCAAAAGAACAGCATTTATTTGAAATAGAAATCTTTTGTAACATTATAATTGTCTTTGCTGTCACTTTTGATCAGTTGAATGCATTCTTGATGAATAAAAGCATAAATTTCATTTTTAAAAAAGCATTTTAAAAAATATTTGATATATATATAAAAATATATATCTCCTATATCTTATATACCTGCTGTAAAACAATAAACTTGACTTGACATTAAACTTGAAAAATGACTTTGGAAAAACTTTATGCCACTGGATAATAGAAAAATTATTACATCAAATCCCACATCACAGCAAACAGTAATTATAGCAAACCATGAAAAGCTGTTCCACATGCCCTTATTCAGCCTTTCACTAAATACTGTGTCTGATATAATGCACATCTAATGTGAAACTAGGCTGGAGCCCAGTGGAACATGTTAATTTTCCAGTTTGCAGTAAGAGCTTAATTCAGACGCCACAGTCAGCAGAAAAAAAAAAAAAAAAAACGGGGGGGAAAAAAAACCGCTTTCTGTCCGATAGCTGTGAGCCTTTCCTCTTTGAATGATCAAGAAGGACCGACCTTCTTCTTCTTAATCTTTCCTCTGACCACTGGGTATAAAACACAGAAACTGACTCTAAGTCAGCTGGCTGCAGTATAAAGACATCTCTCACTAATGGAGGAGCCGGTTGATTTGATGAATTATGCAGAAGATTCATTATCCTCATCAAATGTGATGTGGCGAATATTAACACAGCAATTCTGTTTACGCTGATAATAAATCATTCACACTAATATCATAATATGTACTTGTAATTACAAAGGGTAATTCTCTGTGTCTGTATATGTGTGTGTTTGTGTGTGTGTGGCTGGAGAAAGTGCTGAATTTGCAGTAACATGACTAGCTGGAGCACAATGAGGGCGACAGGAGAATACGAGATGAGGGGCTCTCTAATTAAACAACATTCATTAATGGTGCATGTTGCCCTGTCACCTTCTTTAATGATTCCACCATTTTATGACGGCTGCCTCGGAGGTTTCTGATTTATGTAGACTACGATTGTGTGTACATTCTGGAGAACAGAAGATTAAGAGATTAAATTGAGAGTAAATTTATTTGTTAGTAAACGTGATATGAAAGATCAAGTGCAGGACAGTTAAATTTGAGAACCTGTTTTACTTGTTTTTGTGATGTGGGCAGGCAACACTACATGTAACTGAAGATGAGTTTTTCTTATAAAGCACATACGATTTCAACTGTGAAAGCACAGAATCACTACAACTTCACAACAGCTTATCTTGCATATGTCTTGTCAATCATCAGTCACACATGATGCACATGAGAACTTGCTGATAGCACATGTATGTTGCCAAGGCATTTGCACAAACATCCAGCAAACATTGACTGAGTGTCCGTGATAAAAGAAAAGGACAAAGCATGTCCCAATTTTTTTTAAGAAATGCACTTTCTGTATTAATGTTTCATATTGTTTGGAAAACATTTATAAGAGAGTTACAAGTAAAATGTTGCAACATATTTCCTTACACCCTGAATAGATGTGAATGCTCACTTTAAAAAAATAAATAAATAAATAAATGTATTTTTCAAGGTATTATATTTCCCTCAAATATCATTAATTATTAATTGATAAATATTACATTTGGGGAGTCACATTACATGACATGGTACAATCTGAACTAACTTTGTCATAAAACGGTTATCTGTTATTAATCTGATAATCTGTTAAATTATCTGCCTATATATCAACCTTGAAACTTTTTTTATGATTTTTTTCAGTTTTACACAAACTTTGTCATTGCATGTATAATTGTATTTTTATTTTTTTCTTAAATAAACAGATCTGAAAAATAAAAAAGATAGATTTTTTTAGTTTAAATAAAAGATGAGGAAAAAATGTCCCACTTTATATTAAGTGTCTTTAACTACTATGTACTAACTTAAATTAATCATTTGATACAATGCACTTATTGTGTACATACATGTTTTTAATTTCTGTAATTACATTATAATTACACTGTTGACCCTTCCCTTACCCCTTAACCCACACTTAAACCTAACAATAACACCAAACCTGTACCTAACCTTACCCGTACCCGTATGTTTTGCAATACAACATAAAAACAATTACATTGTACCTAACATTTTTTTATGTAAATGAATAGTAGTTAAAGACACCTAATATAAAGTGTGACCAAAAAAATCTGCAACATGTCATAGACTCTCTATATTCTAAACCTTAAAGGGACAGTTCACCCAAAAGTGAATCATTGTTTGTTCACCCTCATATCAATCCAAACTTGTATGCTGTTGGAACATAGAAGTATAAATTTACATGGCTCTTGCAGTGCAACAACAGTTCACAGTGGCCATGACTGTCAAAATGACAAAATAAACCATGTGTAGGTATTTTTGGTGAACTATTCCATTAAGCGTCAAAATTGCATCTGAACATCTGAAATTAGACATTTAGCACTGTATTGTAGATGAGCAAAGTTTTTAAAAATGACATTTTCCGGACAACAGAATAGACACCTTGGTGACAGACACCTTGGTGACAAACACCTGACCTAACCAGGATTCTGCACAAAAACCCACTTCTTAAGCATTGTCTGCAGACTGGTCTCAGATCATCTATTCACCTCTGTTTTTCTGCTCGACGCAGAGCTGCCTCTCCAGCGTCTCACGTAGTTCTCTCTCCCTGTACAGCTCCATCTTCAGCTCTGTGCGCTCCAGCTGCACCTGCTTCTCCTGTGTCCGCGCATTATCAATAGCCACCTTTAACAGACCCTGGAAAAGAGAAAATGGGCTTGAGATTTGAGCAATACACTTAGCGGGGTGAATCTTTACATTTTTTAAAACTACTGAAATACATATTTTTTATATAGCTTTATGTACCTGTATGTTGGTGAGGAGGGTTTCTATGGAGGACAGGCCCTCGGGAAAGAGCAGCGGAGCAGGGAATCCTGGGGGTAATGTCGGTCCGGAATGAGACACTCTCTCATAGCTGTCTCGGGACGTTGGGGTGCAAAGGACATTCTCTTCTATCACAAGGGAACACAACACATTAATAACTATTTTTTTTAGCACTTTTTATTACAAATAAAATAAAATAAAACTTTAAATAAATGTTTTATTACTTACACTGCTGTTCACGTTTGGGGTCAGTAAGATTTTTTTAAATTAATACTTCTATTCAAAAGTGACTAAAGACATTTATAATGAAGATCTGTATTCCACGTAAATGCTTTTATTTTGAACTTTCTATTCATCAAAGAATCACAGTTTCTACAAAAATATTAAGCAGCATAGCTGCTTTCAACATTGATAATAATAAGAAATGTTTCTTGAGCACCAAATCAGCATATTAGAATTATTTCTGACGGATCATGTGACACTGAAGACTGAAGGAGTAATGGAGGCTGAAGACTCAGCTTTTACATCACAGAAATACATTACAATTTAAAATATATTAAAATAGAAGACAGTTGTAATAATATTTCACAATATTACTGTTTTACTTAGCCCCTAAAGGGACATGATGATGGGAAAAAAGTTCTCTCGCAAATGTTTTGCGTTCCCCAGGGAAAAAAACTTGCAAAACTTTTGTGCAAAGTCAGTAGTGATTGCCTTTCAGAGCCTTTTTTGGGCTAATAATTGCTATAGGCTATTTATTCAGTGTTTTAATGTCTTAGTATATTTTTAATAAAATACATTTTCAATAAAATCTGACAACAGTGATCATAAATTTTAGTTCTTCAGCTCAAAGCATGCCGATAAACAGTATTTTCTTCAAACAGGGAAAAAAAAAGGTAATTAAACCGCCATATTAAGCTGTGTTATTTCTCCCATTCGTTTTTTCTACACTGTATTTTTTCTTTTTAAATATTTAAACACTACGTTGATATTGTGGATTCACATATGGTCAGACACTTGCAAGTGTGATTATATTACCAAAATCAAGCTACTGATGTGGGCACTCAGTCATTTGGCCAAATTCCCATGTTATTAAAGATGATGGCTATTTAAGACAGTACTGGCAATGACTCGACCACAGACACTCTTCTTCGTTCCTCAAATACATAAAACATTAGCCTTAATATATGTATATATATATATATATTAGTGCTTCTTAAAACACTGTACTTATTCAAACAAACAGTTTATTGTTTATTTACCCTTGCATTACAAACAAGCAGAGACGGTTCAATATGTGTGTGGCACTTCATTCACGATGGAGGCAGGGTGGAGTTAAGAGGTTTTACCAATGACAGTTTGAGGATCCAATGGAGTTACAGGTTTAATCACAAGCTCTTTTTAAGAGAGGCTGCTCACTGCAAAGCCAAAGGGTGGAGCTTGATGTCCAGCTCCCCCTCGCTGGACATAATGGGTGGAGCTGACGGTCCAACTACACCCTAACCCTACCATAACCCGATCGCTAAATATAACTCCACCCATTAGGTCAAGGACTAGCTCCACCCATTACATCCAGAAAGGAGGAGCTGGACATTATTTGACTCTGCAGTGAGCACCACTTGCGTTTTAATACTTTTCATTGGTTAGATATTTGCAAAACCCACAGTCACAGACAGGCATGAAGGATGACCAATAGTAATGATTTATGAAAAAAAGAAAAAAGAAAAACATGTGGAAACTGTGATTCTTCCAAACACCTTTACAAAGAGTCCTTCATATTCTAGCCATGTTTTTAGACTCATTACTTCTTTTGCAGAAATCACACTGTGAAACACCCCACATCTTCTTATCAGTGCTCAGTGTTTAAGCCATGAGTCTTGAGGACAGAATGCTAGTGTCATAATGATTCAAGGTCGGTACACATCAGCGTTACTTTGTTTCTAATGGACTCCAAATGTCAGCCTATTCATTTGCTGAGAAAAAGCAATGTCTTCAGTCAAATCAACTTAGTTTCAATAAGACACTACACACTGGTTCTGGTTCAGTTTTGTGGTCTAAAGGGAAGTAAATCTCATTTAACTTAAGCCAAAGCAGATACTCCCGCTATCTAACGACTCTACATCTGTTCTAAGGTTTTAGTCACAGCTGTATTATGACATTCATAAGGCTTAAAATATGACTGTAACATATAACTGATGATTCAAGAGCAGCCCTGTGTCTTTAATAATATCGGTTAATAATATAAAAATGGTTTCATTTGGATCCTAGGACTGCTGAGATGTAAAGGATTCTCATAAGATGTATTTAGCATACAAACTTTTTCCTGTGTATCCCTTGAGATAATATTGTAAAACTTCTCCATTACAATGAGTCCTTACCCAACAACACATGTCATCAAAAGGTTTAGAATGAAAAAAAAAAAGAATACTGACCAAAGACTAGCACTTAAAGCACAGGAAGAGGTTTTAAGATACAGAGCACCAAGAAATGTTGTTTTTGATCAGGCTGAAGCCTTGATCTTGTCATTGTCACTCACTTCAAAGAGTTTGCTAATGTATGGGGCCTCCAGAACTAACAGAAACACCAGAGTGTCTCGATCGAACAATTTCATCTTACTCCTCCTCTCATCTCTGCCACTTTACCAGTATCATCTTAATCTTTAATGAGCCTTAGTCTAATCTTTATGAATCACACACCATTTAATATTTAAATTTTTGATTTTTATCTTAATTTGGTGGAAAATTACTGTCTAAAATGCAGTACTACATCATTTATATGAACTTTGCTGTATTAGTACAAATAATAGCTGGCAGTGTCTATTTACACTGTGCAAATAGCCAACCTTGCCTATTTTTACTACCTCTGCCCATCATTGCTTAGATATTTTTTACTTTAGTACAAATAGTATGTTATTTCTACACTATCATTCAAAAGTTTGGGGTCGAAGATGCTTTTAAAAGAAGTCCATTGTGCAGGCTGCATTTATTTGATCAAAAATGCAGAAAAAAACAGCAATATAATTGAAATATTATCACAGTTTAAAATAACTGTTTTCTATTTTAATATATATAAAATGTAATTTATTCCCATATGATCTTTCAGAAATTATTCTAATATGCTAATTCGGTCCCACTTATGTCTTTAACTACTATGTAATAACATTTAAATTAATCAGTTGATACAATGCACTTATTGTGTACATACATGTTTTTATATTGTACTTGTATTTTTAAAAAATATCTGCATGTAATTACAGCTGTAAATAATTTATGCAAATACAAATATAATTACACTCTGTTGACCCTTCCCTTACCCCTTAACCCACTCTTAAACCTACCCATACACCAAACCTGTGCCTAACCTTACCCATATCCCACCTCAATAGCAGCAAAAGTGTTTCGCAACACAATATGAAAACAGTAAGTACTTACTTTTTGATGTAAAGTGTGACCACTGATTCAATGCTCAAGCATTTCTGTGCAGCTTGAGGAAACCATAAACCATTTTTTCATGGTTTGATTAATAGAAAGTGTAACAAGTTTTTACACTTTAGAACAAATTAATGCATTTTTGCTAAATAAAAGTATTAATTTCTTTAAAAAAAAAATGTACTGACCCCAAACTTTTGAACAGCAGTGTATTTTAGTGTATTTCGTGTATTTTAGTTTTAAGAGCATTTATCACAATTTGTACTTAATGTAAACAAGATGCTATTTGTTGCTATTTATAACTAGTGTGAACATGTAATGTAATGTAAATAGCTGCTGCCATAATGTTTAACACATGGAATTCCAAATCATGACAAATGTGCAAGATGAGGTACAGTTTAACAGTAGAATTTTATTTCATAAATAGTGGACAGAAGGTCTTTAACTTAAATAAAGTACATTTAACCTTAAATGTTATGAACAAAAGAAAAAATTGTTGGTATAAATTAATGTATTTAGGTTGATTCAGTGATGTTAAATGATATTTTTTGTTACTTGAATAAAACCAGTTAATGAAGACATTTTTGCCGTTTTTAGATATTTTTAAGTGCAACAATAGTTACCAATGTAAATAGTTAAGATTTTTAAGTTTTCATTTCTACACCATGCAGGTTTTCTCCAGTAAAAGAAATTAAAACTATTAGACATATTTCTTCAGCCTAGGGCACTATTGTACCTATCAAAGCTGTTTTAATACATTTGCACAGTGAGACCAGATGGGCTCTGTTCGTTTTGTAGGGCTGTATTAAAGCATGGGGTTTATGCAGGTATCCATAGTTCTGTAGTGGTAATAACCAGCCCTGTGTATGCTAATAAAAATGTCAGCAGGGAGGCCAGAGAAAGGTGACTTTCTGTTCTAACACAGCTGATCTATTAGCATACTGAACTGCCATATGGTGTTGGCATTACAATTATATACTGTAGGGTAGGGCATGGAAGTTCAAAATGATTGTACTGCTGTAACAGTTGTCTTATAATCAGCAAGACTGCATCAAAAGAAAAACTTCAAAATCACTAGGGCTGCCTAACTACATCAGTAGACTGACTTCATAGTCAGCTGGACATTCTACACTGTAATGTTAAAAGTTTTTGTTTAATATATTTGTTGTGGTGTGATGTAAGAGTTAATGCTCAGCTTGAAAAGTTGCTGGTATGATCCCACCAAAGAGCAAGGCATGTGCAATCGCTATTGTTCCCTTGACCAAAGCACTTAACTGCAGGTTTCTCCAGAGGGATTGTACCTTTAATTATTTCACTGCACCATTCTATGGCATTATCATGTGAACTGACTCCATTGGCCTGGATGTGAGAGTAAATAACAATTCCATTGTTTTCCTCTCCAGACCAGCATTTCAGACCAGAAGAGGAAATAGTTCACTCAAAAATACGGAGCCCTGCAAATTACATTAAAAAAAAAAAAAAAACATAAATGTGACCACAAATTAAAAGTGTTCCCATGATTTATTAATTTTTCCCTCATGTTAGGTAAATTGTGGCCATTTTGTACTAATTCATTCCCTCATTTTAGCTAAATTGTGGCCATTATTGAACTAAAATGAAGAAAAAGATTAGTACATTGTGGCCATAATTTAAGTAAACTGAAGGAATTAATTAATGAAACATGGACAAATTTGTAGGAACAAATTCTTAATTTGTGTCCAAGATATCTATTTTTTTCCAGGGATCCATACAAAAATAACCTGTAGGAGACTCCTGTGACCGGAGTCTGTCACTTCAACTCAAGAAATTTATCATTTTGATTATTAAATTAATCATTCAGACAGCTCTGAACTGGATCAACTGATTCACAAAAATTCACAATAGAATGAATAGAGGAACAGCATTCATTTGAAATAGAATAGTTACTTTTCAACAATTTAACGTATCCTTAATTTCTTTCATCATTTTAATGTCATTCTTAATTTTTGGGTCTGGTCCGACTGAGCCGGTGTGGTGAGGCCATACACAGCCATGCTTTAGATGTTGTCACAGATATATTAAAGGATTAGTTCAATTTAAAATGAAAATTACCCCAACATTTACTCACCCTCAAGCCATCCTAGGTGTATATGACTTTGTTCTTTCTGATGAACACAATTGGAGTTATATTAATAACTATCCTGATGCGTCCAAGCTTTATGGCAGTGAACGGAAGCAACAACTAGCTTCCGCCAGACCGCCTTCTGTATTTAACTTGAATAAGGAAGGCGTAGGATGTAGCATAAGCGTTTTGAACTGCGAGAGGCGTTAAACTTTCTTCGTAAGTTAAATACGGAAGGCGGTCTGGCGGAAGCTAGATATTTTACTTTACAACTTGTTAAATATGGATATTTTTCTTATACAAACGCTTTTCTTCGCTTCAGAAGGCCTTTATTAACCCCCCGGAGCCGTGTGGAGTACGTTTCTGATGGATGGATGCACTCTTTATGAGCTTCAAACTTGTTGCCCCCGTTCAGTGCCATTATAGAACTTAGATACGTCGGGATATTTATATATAACTCCAATTGTGTTCATCAGAAAGAAGAAAGTCATATACACACAGGATGGCTTGAGGGTGAGTAAAGCTTGGGCTAATTTTCATTTTAAAGTGAACTAATTCTTTAAGCAGATGTATTAAAGTTAATGAACTGAACCTCATAGTCTTTCTCTTTTCCAGTCTTTCATTCGGTCCATTGTTCTCCCTGTATCTATTTCTTTCTGTATGCCCCATTTTCATAATTTAACCCCAAAAATCCAAAGCATCTCTTCTTTTTTTGTTCTTGAATGTCCTTCGCTTTAAAAAATGCATTAAAAAGCTCAGCCCATCTCTTTGCCCATACTGTATTTAAAGTATATATAACTCAGGATCCATTTAAACAAGTAGGTGCTCAAAATCTCACCTTCCCCTGCGCCTGATAAGGTCTGATTAGATTTACTCACCCCTCCCTTATCTCTGCGGATTCACTTAGCTGACCAAAGCATCTTAATCTCACACTATCTGATCTTCACATCTTGGCAGAAGAGAGATGCCTCTGTCACATTCAAGGTGTTTCAAAGAGGAAAAACAATCGGTCTCCCGCTTCCGCTGGCTCTTGCTCACTGTCAGCTCCCCTCACTGCCGATCTCCCTCTCTTTGCCTGTCTTCCTCCCTCTCCTCTCCTCGAGGGTACCTAAAAGCATGGTGTTTGCTGGAATGTGATTAGTGTCGGCCGCCGGAGCACTCAGCGGGAGGAAGCTTGGGCCGTGCCGCTGAACTACGGTGCCCCGGAGGTACAATCAGTGCTGAGTTAGCACTACTCTCTTTTCTCTTCTCCATCTCTCCCCTTGCCTTCAAATCTGATTGATCCTCCATTGAATTATTATGGTTTGTGCACTTGCTTTCCAGCAAAAAAATCCTGGCAGCCTGTTAGATCATAAATGCATCTCCTCAACCAAGGTCACCCCTTGTTTTGGATTCCCTGGACTAATGAACTCCTGCGTCCACTGCAAAAGTCCTCCACAGTCAGCATAAGAGAGCGTGCAGAGAGTGAATGAAGGTTGAAAAGCTCTGAGATGGATAAAGGAATTGTCTTTGAACTCCTCTGTCTTTGACAAGCCATAAAGAAGAGATACAACTTCTGATCTTCACACTTTCAGCACTGCCCCTAAAGATTAATTTCAGGAACATGAAGGTGGAAGTTATCCTTCAGTCTAGTGACTAGTAAAGGTGTCCTGGCAGTGACTGAGAGTCTAGAATGACGTTCTACAAAGGGGGAGCCATTGATTTTTGAAGTTTCATAAAATAAGCATGCATAAAAAACTTCACAAGAGCTCAGCAGGACTGAATTTGTGCCAAGGGGCTAACTTCAAAATCAAAACTAGTTAAAGGACAGGACATAGTTTTTATGACACTGAGCTTAAAGGATTAGTTCACTTCTGAATGAAAATTTCCAGATAATTTACTCACCCCCATGTCATCCAAGATGTTCATGTCTTTCTTTCTTCAGTCGAAAAGAAATTAAGGTTATTTGAGGAAAACATTCCAGGATTCTTCTCCATATAGTGGACTTTAGTGGGGTTCACCGGGTGGAAGGTCTAAATTGCAGTTTAGACCTTCCACCCTAGCTGTTAAATTAAAATGGGGGTGGAGTAAATTATCAGAAAATTTTCATTCAGAAGTGAACTAATCCTTTAACTGTTCAAATTTATGCCTTCTCTGAAATTTATTTTAAACACAAATGAAGAATATCAGTTAAAAGCCTGTACATTTCAAGAAGCATTTGACCTGACTTAAAATGACACGTTTCATACTTTTGTGATGGATTGCATGAATTCCATGGCCATGTTTAATGTCATGATACCATTTTGATGTAGTTCATTCTCCTAAAAACAAGATCAAACCATCATTATGCTTTCAGCCTGAAATAAAAACTAACCTAATGTGTTATGTATTTCCCCCTACATTATAACCTAATCTATTACTCCCTGCTGCTGGAAGCCATACAGAAGCCATTCCAAAAAGCATCTTTCCGTATTGACAGACATTCTAAATTAACTGTGAATTCAGAGAAAACAAAATGAAGAGTTCAGATGCAAAAGCTGCTAAACGCCACCTCCGTCAAAAATGGGATAATGATATTGAGCGAATGCTCTCCACACATAGTATACGTTCATCAAATATTCAAATCCGCTAAATCCCAGCGACAGCCCATTCAGAAATACCGGTTTGTTGGCAGAAACTGCAAACGCCACTTCCCTTTGTCAGCAAAAGCCTCTAAGTCCACAGAAGAACCAATTGAGATGAATGAATGACAGTGTGCTTATGAGCCGACTTTCAATTGCCGAGCTGCAAGTTTTTATAGTGTTTTGTCCATCGTTACAGTGGCAATGACAGGATTTCGCGAGTGCGCAAGTAAGCACAACAGTATTCCTTTTGCTGCTGTAAAACTGACAGAAACTGATGTTTTAATATGTCTTGTTGTCCAAAAATGCGGACTTAAAGGTTTTTGCAAAAAAAGCACACATGGACTTAGATGGTTTTACAGCAAAAGACAGTTAAATTTGTTAAATACCAATGAATTGGCTAAAGCGACAATATAAAATAAGGCATTTCAATAACTGATTAATAACCTTTTCATTGCCATTAAAGTGAAATTACTGAACCTAAACATAGGAGCCTGGTAAAAAAAACAAGCTAATTTAAAAGAAGTCAGGTGGACTTAGAGATTTTTGCATCTGAACTCTTCAAGTCCTGTGCCAGCCAAACAACTGTCACTGATATGCATGGCAGTTCAAATGGTTAGTATTAAAGGTGGACTTTAATATTTAGTATTAAAGAAGAATTTCAAAAACACTGTTTGGAAGTTAGTCGGGCTGACACCAACAACAAACGTGTAACCAATCAGCATTGGGGGGCATATGACGGTCGAGGAGAGAGAACGAGTAAGAGGGAGATTTGAAAATAAGAAAAAAAAAAAACTGCAGAACGAGAGATGGGACACAATACCAGAAGGGCTCAAAAGAATATCAGATTTATGGCTGGGCAAGCGCTTTAGGACCCGCGTTTATATTAGGAAAGTTCTTCAGCGCTGGAGAGAGCTAAGTGGGAAGGCCTGAAAACTGCTTTGATTCCGCTTCTCATGTGAGTAACACTGGGTTTTGATTGTCTGGAGCTGCTGTGCTGTTTGCATCTAACAACGAACACTTTGTATTTACTCTTGTGTACTGTACGTTCATTTTTTGTGCTTCCTTGTTCGTTCATCAACTGCGCTTTATTTTTTGAAGAGAGGAGTGGGTTTGTTTGGGTTGATTTCAAATATCAACAACGTACAACAGCGTTGTTCAAAATCTACTTACCGCACCTTTAATTTTTTACCAATTTTTCTTGCTTTAGTCATAGTCTTGACATTTGACAAATTTTTTTTTTTTACGTTTAGCCATTATAAACCATTGTAAATGCATCTTGCTTTTTATCTTGTCATATTATTGCCATCAGTATGTTTTAATTATAATCATTCAGTTAACATCATGATGCAAATTTTATCAATAATTAAAAAAAAAAATAACTTGATTAAACATTTCAGTCAGTAGTATTGTTGATGACATTGACACTGCTACAGGGTTTCTTTCACCAGATATACAGATATTACTTTAATAATACTATAAACTGAGTTTGGGGTCAGTAAGATTTTTTCTCTTATGCTCATCAAGGCTGCATTTGTCCAATCAAAAATACAGTAAATATTAATATTGCGAACTATTATTACAATTTAAAATAATTTTCTCTATTTCCATATATACTAAAATTCATTCCTGTGATGTCAAAGCTGAATTTTCAGCATAATTTCTCCAGTCTTCAGTGTCACATGATCCTTCAGAAATTTTTCTAATATGCTGTTTTGGTGCTCAAGAAACAGTTCTTATCACTATCAGTGTTGCTGTTAATTTTTTATTAACAATTGTATGAACAATTTTTTCAGGATTCGTTGGTGAATAGAAAGTTCAAAACAAAATAGCATTTATTTGAAATTGAACATAGTCTATTCCTATTTCTATAAATAGTCTTTACAGTCACTTTTGATCAATTTAATGCATTCTCGCTGATTAAAAGTATTAATTTCTTTCACACCAAAAATTGTACTGACCACAAACTTTTGAGCGGTAGTGTATATAAATCTTTTTGGTCACACAGTACTTCATCATCAGTGTTACCACATTTGATGTAGTGTCTCCACATCAATGTCATCATGGTTGATGTAGTGGTATCTGTGCTAAAAATCCTTTGAAATATTAAAAATTTGATACAGGGTTTTAGCACCTGTGTGATTTCCACGATTTCACCAAATCCCAAAAGGCTGTGTTCAGTCACACTAAAGCCCCCTTTTCTGATTTCGGGTGCACTGTCTTCTCTCCACGGCACAATGAGGAAATTGTGCTGACTACTCGTCCTTGCAAAGTCCTCATTAGCCTAATGAAAGCCTTCAAACGCAAAAACCAAACAAGGGTTCTGGGAGGTTATTAGGAAAATTACACCTCCAGGAGGGCTAGGGTAAGAGAGTTGGTTGGAAAGAGAGGGGGGGTCTTGCTCATTACTTCACGGTCTGCAAATCGCTAACTAATTCAGCCCCACTACCGTGCCATTTCTACCTCTATGGATAATTTTCACAGAATTGTGAGCGAGAGTATTCATTGATTTCTCAGAATATGCACATCAAGACTCACATATGAACAGAAATGAAATATACTGAGTATTAAGTGACACATAAGCAGGATCAGCAATCATTTCCTGCAGTCAATCTAAACCATTACTGATAAATGATCTGCTAAGTTGAAGGAAAAATATTAGACAATTTCAAATCTGTTTAGGAAAAATGCTTGCATTTTCCATGACTTTTTTTTTTGTTATGTAATTCAAAACATGAATTTGAGGGGGGTTTTTTGTGTGTGTTTTTTTTTTGCATTAGAAAAACGATAAAAGTGCAGTCATTGCTAAACTTTTTGACCTTGTTGAACTGCACTGTAATGAACTTGTTTTTGCATCTGAGATAAGCACTTTTTACTGTTTAAACAATGTGATAATCTGTGCGGTTCACCAGTATCAGACAGAAGGCACCTAAGTAATTATTTCTTAATACAAAAATTTGGATAAATCATTTATTTTTTTAAATAAACAGCTTATACATGCCATATTAACTATGTTTTATTAGGCAAAGGATAATGTTTGAAAACTTGGAAACTACATAAGTTTAGTTACGTCTTGATATAATTTAAGAAAAGGTTACTTTATATACAGTATCTTGTAGAATGGCTTTCCCCTGCAAATGGTATTCAACACATAATACAATATTAGCATCTAACCTTTTTCTGTAGAAACCCTCTTTGTTTCATGCCCTGTGTCATGGGTTGCCAGATCCCCCTCTTTTGGTCCTGGTGGTGCACTTGGAGACAGGCCTAACAAGGCGTGGCCAAGAGAAAGACCATTCTGATGTAAATCTAAAGGGAAAGGAGGGGCATATAAACAGATTTTACAAACAAAGGACGTAAATACAAAGACTGATCCTTGAAGCCCAATGTTCTCATATAATAGGTATAAAATTTGTTCTATACAATTTTAAATGTAATGTATGTTTTATGTTTTATGTACATTACCATTCAAAATTTGTTTTTTTTTTTTGTTTTTTTAAATTAATACTTTTATTCAGCAAGGACACATAGACAGTTAAGACATTTTTAATGCTCCAAAAGATTTCCACAAAAATATTAAACTGTTTCCAAAATTATTAATCATATAAGAATCTGTTTCTTGAACACTAAATCAGCATATTAGAAAGATTTCTGAAGGATCATGTGACACTGAAGACTAATGATGCTGAAAATTCGGCTTTGCCATCACAGGAATAAATTACATTTTAAAATATATTAAACAGTTTTTACTGTTTAATACTCAAATAAATACAGCCTTAGTCAGCATACGACTTCTTTCAAAATGTTTAAATGGTAGTGTATGATGTTTTAATTCAATAATGAAAGGTTCACTTATATCCAAGATGTGAACAATAAGTCTGTACTGTACAGATCTTGTACTGAACAAGCTTTTTAACTTTTAACAAAAAGGCAAGTAAATAATATTATAGAAGCAATTTCAAAAAGTGAAAAATGATTACAAGAGTTAAACCTCAGTTTTGTCAAAAATAGGATTTAAAACACATATTCTGTCCCAAATTATATCATACCACTGATATCTGATATCTTGGGTAAGATTTTTAATGCATCTGATGATAGACTGAAAAAAGTAGACAGCATTATCTGTAATTGCATAGTTTTAGTTCCGGTTAAAGCAATGCACATGAACATCTCTGATGGCTTTGCTTTTAGTAGATTCTGTGATATCACCTTATTCTTAATTCTAAAAGCACATTTGTAAGGTTATATGTGCAGTTTCACATTATCATAAGAGCATAGTGCTAAGTGCTCAGGGACCAAACTCAGTGGTGCTAAATTAGTATGTTTGCTTCAGCCATATGACAGGATACAGAAAGAAAATAAAAATGTAAAAGTATACTCATTATTACAGCATACATGACACTGATGACAAATAAAATCTTGAATTTACTGTATATGCAATGTAGACTTTGTAAAAAGACACAGAGGAATACAACTAAAAAAAGAAATGACTTTTATGTGGTCAGGCAGACGTACGTGGCCGGTCGGAAGAGCTCTCTGTGTGGGCAGGAGAGCTGGACACGCTGCTGCTCTGTCTGGAGGATAAGTGGCTACCTGACCTGCGGCCATCATCCAAAGAGGGTACAGGTGACGGGCTGTCTGGAACTCGCTCCTGATGGTGAACACACACATTAGTCACCATAATCTGTAATATTTTATAAAACCATAATAAATGCTAAATCATTGCAGAAGAACTTTCTCTGTTGCGACATTTCATATACTGTTGAGTAAAGGCACCTACACACAAGATAATCAGGCAAATTTTTGTCCCAGTTCTCCCCTTCTGCTTTTTTGCTGTGTTCCACTAAAAATAACATAATGACAGAAGTTTTGGATAGGGTGACCAGACGTCTCGTTTTTCACGGGACAGTCTCGCATTTCAGCTCTATTTTTTGTGTCCCGACTTATTAAGAAAAAATCATGTTTTGTCCCGTATTTCATCTTTCCTAAAATTTCGTTATGACTGATAGAACGAGTAGTAGTAGTAGTAGTAGTAGTGTTCTGTCACATGAGAACAGCCCCATCAAATTCGTTGTAGAACAAAACTACCATCCAATCACAATTCGTTATCGATTAACTTGCCGTTAGTGAAGGCGGGATAGGCGGAATCGCGCTGAATGACACACACTAGAAGCGCTCTCTCTCGCGTGCGCGCTCTCTCTCTCTCTCTCTCTCTTTCCTTGCGCGCGATCCCAGTTCTCTCAGACAGCGCGCGATAAGTTCTCTTCGCGCCTGAATGGTCAAATGTACACATAGTTAACAAAATGTCCATCGTGTGGAGTATCTCATGTAAATACAGTCGGTTATGGCTTAAGTGGAAGTAAACAAGTGGGTGCGTCAGAATATTACATCCATGAATTCAGTCTTAAAGGGACAGTAGCCTAATTAAATATTTGTTAATCAAACAACAAAATATGTTACATAAATGTATACATGGTAAGTAAACCTACTGTATTTGAAAAACAAGTTTATTTAATTTGTATCTATGTTGTATTTGTCGTATTGTTTGTATTGTAAGTTTATATTTTTTTATATAACAGTAGCCTAATTATCGTGAAATAAAATTTCTCATATTACAAATAAAATGGTCATATTGCCCACCCCTTGCTCATCAGTCCCATATTCCACCATGAGAAATATGGTCACCCTAGTTTTGGATGAACCATTTTATTAAATTATTTTGGATCCCTTAAGTCTGGCCCACACTAAAAGATTTTTAAAATCTTATAAGATTTTCAAAATGTGAGAGACCACAAACATGACGATTAAAAAAAAAAAAAAAAAAAAAAAAGATTTAACAGTTTTGTTCCTATAGTGTGTGGAGTGCCACAATGTGACCAAGACAGCACACCACACACTATCAGATTCCATTCACAAACAACCAGAGTCCCGACTGTGAACATGGGAAATCTCGCAAAATCTCTTGCGGTCAAGCGGTTTAGATTATCTTGATGGTTTTACAGATTATCTTATCATAGTTTCCTGTCATGTAAGGCATTTTAAAGGGATAGTTCACCCAAAAATGAAAATTATCCCATGATTTACTCACCCTCAAGCCATCCTAAGTGTATATGACTATCTTTTTTCAGACAAACACAGTTATTTATTTTTAGTTATTATAATTTGTAATACTATAGTATAGTATTATAGCAATAAAGTTTTAAATATGGATATTTTTCTTCCAAAACCCCATTGCTTCGCTTCAGAAGGCCTTTATTAACCCACTAGAGCTGTATGGATTACTTTTATGATGGATAGATGCACTTTTTTGGGCTTCAAAATCTCACGCCCCCTTCACTACCATTATAAAGCTGGAAAGAGCAAGAATATTATTTAATATAACTCCGATTGTGTTCATCTGAAAGAAGATCATATACACCTAGGATGGTTTGAGGGTGAGTAAATCATTTGAAAATTTTCATTTTTGGGTGAACTATCCCTTTAAGAGTGATTGAATCTGCTTGGAAAAACATTGATCTCAAATCGTAACTATCCAATATGTTTATGTTCGTAACTATCCAATATTTATGATCCTAAATCCTATTGTGTGGAGGGAAGCTTGAGGACAAACGTGCACGCACGCACGTAGATTGGAACAAAACAACACCCAATCATAAAGCGAGCTGACAGCAGACGGAAGCATAAGATTTAAAAAATCTTTTAGTGTGGGCCAGCCTTAAGGGATCAAAAATAAGTTAATGGAATAGTTCACCCAAATCTTCTGTCATTATTTATTCATAATAACATCAGTCCAATATAGTATGCTGTTATTCTTTAGTGGAATACAACAAAATAACTTTTAGGACAGCTTCACATTGATCTTTTTCATATAATTCTTACATATAAGCTCCAAAAAGTTCACAAAAAGTAGTTTATACAATTTGTGCACTACACTGTTGATGTAAGGCAAAAGTATTAGGAAAAAAAAAAAAAAAAGTACTGAGCACAAGTACTGAGGTTTGTTCTTGTGTATCATGAAAGCACATTTGAGTTTCCGCAAGAACCAATGAGGTTAGTGGTTACACATCAAGAAAGTATAGTTGAGGTTTTGTTTATCATATTTGTCATATTTATCTTATTTATACTGTATGTGGGTTGATGACTGCATGTTTATTTGTGAATAAAAGCCTAAATAAAATTTGTTCATCATATACAGCAATCGTGTCTCTTCTGAAGATCTGGTTTAAACCACTCTATTCATATGGATTACTGTTACAATGTCTTTATGAATTATTGAAGCTTGAAAGTTTTGGTGGACTGTACTTTCAATGAAGGGACAGAATCTCTCAGGTTTCATAAAATGTATCTTTCATTTGTCTCTATCGAAGATGAACGAAAATCATATGGGTTTGAAATAACATGAGCGTAAGTAATTTTTTAATTTTGGGGTGAACTATCCCTTTAAATCTTCTTAAAAACCATATGTATAATTTGTGTCCTTGTACCTTTATAACTGACGTCACCATTCTGGATGGGGCACTCTGGACCTGAGCAGCAGCTGCCATACTGGCAATAGTGCTGAGATGGTTCATCTGGTTCATCGCCATGGTGACCGAGGCAGGAGGCAGACTGACTGGAATCAAGGGATGTGGCATCATCATGAATGGCAGTTCCAAACCTGTACAGAAAACACACAAAATCATTCTATATGGAAACAAACATTATAAATGTTAAAGGGTTAGTTCACCCAAAAATGAAAATAATGTCATTTATTACTCACCCTCATGTTGTTCCACACCCGTAAGACCTTCGTTCATCTTCGGAACACAAATTAGGATATTTTTGATGAAATCCGAGAGGTATATGACTCATCCATAGACAGCAATTTAACCACCACTTAAAGATACTAAAGACATTGTTAAAAAAAGTCGACGTGACTACAGTGGTTCAACCTTAATTTTATAAAGCGATGAGAATACTTTTTCTGCACAAAAACAAAACAAAAATAATGACTTTATTCAACAATATCTTCTCTTCTGTGTCATTCTCATACACTGTTTACATTCAACACTTCCAGGTTCTACGTCAGAACGCATTGAAAGTGGTGGTTCAATTGCTGTCTATGGACGAATCATATACCTCTCGGATTTAATCAAAAATATCTTAATTTGTGTACAGAAGATGAATGAAGGTCTTACGGGTGTGGAATGACATGAGGGTGAGTAATTAAAGACAGAAAGTTAATTTTTGGGTGAACTAACCCTTTAACTAATTACCATTAAAGGATTAGTCCACTTCCAAATAAAAATTTCCTGAATATTTACTCACCCCCATGTCATCCAAAATGTCCATGTCCTTCTTTCTTCAGTCGAAAAGAAATTAGGGTTTTTGATGAAAACATTCCAGGATTATTCTCCCTATTAACCTTACAGAAAAAACGGAACTGGTGCCGCGTTCGTTCCGTAAGTTGAATAGGGAAGGCGTAGGACATTTAGCGTAAGCTTTTCGAAGAATAAGGAATCGCGTTCTGGTGGAAGCACTTGTGATGTGATCATTTGTGTCTATAAAGCATATACATTTTCATTTTTTTTAAAGAAAATGACCGATCGTTTCGCTAGATAAGACCCTTATTCCTTCGCTGGTATCGTTTAAAGCCCTTTTAAGCAGCACATTTTGACCTTCAACCATTTGGAGACCATTGAAGTCCACTATAAGGAGAATAATCCTGGAATGTTTTCATCAAAAACCTTAATTTCTTCTCGACTGAAGAAAGAAGGACATGAACATCTTGGATGACATGGGGGTGAGTAAATTATCAGGAAATTTTTATTTGAAAGTGGACTAATCCTTTAACTATAATCTAATACATATTTCTGCATAAACTCTCTAATGCAATGCATTAAAAAAAAATGCATTCAAAAAAGCAAGCTCATTAAAATAACATATGCTGTACCAACAATTTGAGAATATTAAGAAACACTCATCAAATTGAATGGAAAAACATGTAAATAGTTTCAAATTAAGATGCTTCAAGTTATGAAATTTCAGTTTCTGCTTTGTTAGAGCTCTCTTTAAAGACATGCCATTATGGCACAGCATGTCTACAAGTATAACTAGATCTGCTGGAGTCTGCACCTCAAACCAATTAGCTGCTTCTCAGACTGCTGCAAACGTCTTCATACATAACAACCCTGTGATAAATTAGACCACACACTCTATTTGTAGCACAACAAGCTACGTGACAGCAAGACTGCAGTACATACGCCTGCTGTGTGACCGGTGTTTTGCTTGTTTTACTGTGCTGATCCAATCCCTCGCAGCACTCTAACAGTGTTATGCTTTATAGGAATGTGAGCGGATATTCTCCAGAGAGGAATAACAGCAGAAAAAGGAAATGGATCCTCTCACAACTGAACAGGTCAGGGCATAAGGTTACAGTCAGCCACTCTACGGCCGCCTGTCTTGCACCGCCACTTTGAAAGTGAAGGATGAAAGAGAGAGAGAGAGGACATTTCGGCAGTTTCTCTCAAAGACTTTTTCATTTCCCATCAGTCGCCTTAAGAGACGCTCCTGAACTGTGTTGGCCTCGTGGTAATGGATTCACTTGGGTTGATACTCGCACTAGTAGCGGAGCCGTGGTCGGGTGATGATGAAAAGGAAGGCCAGGAGATGATGAGCCCTTTGGAGGTGATAGTTTTCAAGACCCTCCATCTCCCTCTGCTTTTCAGCCAAATACCAGGCAGCTCTGGGGGTCAGAGGTCACCTCTCAGCCACAGAGACTTACAAATCAAAGTTCCACCCGAGTCCCCCCTCCCTTTCGTCATGACATTTTTAGTCAGAGATGGAGAGAGGGAACAGAAAGAATAAAAAAGCCCCTGATTTTCATGAAACAGATGACACGCAGATCAGTCACGGTGATCGGGCGACAGAAAGAAAGTGAAAGGCAGATCAAAGAAAGGAATTGAGTGTTGAAGGGATTGATGTATGGATGGGAGGGGGATGTGAGCCAAGCACAAGCACATGCCAAGAACATGCAAGCTGCTCCATCTTTCTCAGTAGGCCATCACTAATATTCTTAAAGATAAAACGACAGTGCCATCCTCATATTCGCCTTTTCAAGTGGAATTTAAACTGCCATATTACGCTAGAAAATGCTGATAGGAGCAATATCTGGCCTTCTAAGCACATTCGGGAAAGGGCCAAAGTGGCAAGGAAACACTAAACCCCCTCCCCATCCAAAAAGACACTTTTGAATGAGACTGGAACTCAGCCAAATGCATCAACATCCGTCACCCTTCATCTGTATCTCAAGGGGCCTACGTCTCAGCTTCTGCTGCAAAAAGAATAACAATGTGATCCGCTAGCGTCTGCTAACACCACAGCGCCACTGAGGCCTGTTTCTGAAACACATGGTGGCCGATATCACTCACGAAGAGCTTTCAATCTTTATTTACCTAAAACAAAAGAGCCCAGGGCTAAAAGAAATTGGAGACGCGCCATTTTAAAATATCCCCCCGCAGCAGTTGCCATTGTTTGCTTGAGCCCGAGCTATTGTGAGAGTGTAAATGATTTTGACAGGAAGTTGCAAATTGTATAAATATTTAGCATTTAATAAAAAGGAGAAACAAAACAAGCTGAATGCTGAGGAAAGGAAACAAAAGAAGTCTAATGACAGGGCTGGGAAGGAGCCAAGTGCTCGGCTGGATAAATCCAAACACAACAGGGATCTTGGTACAAATTTGGGCACAAAACTGTTGCGTAAAAAGACGTGGAGGGCAACAAAACAACACAACACCTGGAAAGGATTCAAATAAGAAACAGAAACAAAAAATATACAATGCAGCCTGCTGCTAGAATGAAGTGTGAAGATTTTACCTGCTGATTATCAGATGATATTGTTTGAGCTGAATAAGGAATCAGCTTAAACAACGTCTTTACATGTCCTTGATAATGGCACAGTCTATGAATATAGGACACTCTGTTGCCCTATTACTTTTTTAAAGCATTAGAGGCAAAAATACCACGTTTTTTATTATCTAAAATAAAAACAACCTTACATAAAAAGCAGCAAGTTTTAAACATATCAAATGATTAGTTATTCTGGCCTGTCCTGCATCAAAAATGAGTATTGTAGAACTCAAGTCTGGGCAAGACCAAACTTAGACTCATGTCTGTCTCAAGTCAAGACACTATTTTCAGGAGCATTTGGACTCTGCCTGGATTTGGACTTGAATTTGCTGGTCTTGGCTAGTCATAGACAATATGGTCTTGGACTCTGACTTGAGGCGGACATGAGTCCAAGTCTGGTCTTGTCCGGGCTCGAGTACTACATCATCTTATCTAACAATTAAAATCATGTAACAATGTCATAAATTTGACATTGTAGTAAAACTATTTTTTAAATATTAAAAAATTTAATTAGCAAAAACTTCCCCAATACCATTTTTTTTAAAAAAACATTCCTTTGTGACACCCATACATTAGTTGGACATGTAGTAATCTCAATTTTTTCTTAAAGGATTAGTTCACTTTCAAATGAAAATTAACCCAAGCTTTACTCACCCTCAAGCCATCCTAGGTGTATATGACTTTGTTCTTTCTGATGGACACAATCAGAGAAATATTAATGAATATCCTGACGTATCCAAACTTTATAATGGCAGTGAACAGGGTTCACGAGTATAAGCTGGAGAAAGTGCCTCCATCCACATCCATCCATCATAAACGTACTTCACACGGCTCTGGGAGGTTAATAAAGGCCATCTGAAGCGAAGCGATGCATTTGTGTAAAAAAAAATATTTAACAAGTTATGAAGTAAAATATCTAACTTCCGCCAGACCGCCTTCCATATTCAAGTTACGAAGAAAGTGTAAACTGGTGTCTCATCAGTTAAGTTTTTTCGTAAGTTGAATAGGTAAGGCGTAGGACGTAGCGTAAGCTTTTTGAACTGCAAGAGTTTTACACTTTCTTTATACGCTGAATACGGTAGGTGGTCTAGCGGAAGCAATATATTTTACTTCGTACCTTGTTAAATATGATTTTTTTTTTTACACAAACGCATTGCTTCGCTTCAGAAGGCCTTTATTAAACCCCGGAGCCGTGTGGAGTACACGTTTATGATGGATGGATGTGGATGGAGACACTTTCTTCAGCTTATACTCGTGAACCCTGTTCACTGCCATTATAAAGCTCGGATGCGTCAGGATATTTATTAAAATATCTCAGATTGTGTTCATCAAAAAGAAGAAAGTCATATACACATGGCTTGAGGGTGAGTAAAGCTTGGGCTAATTTTCATTTGAAAGTGAACTAATACTTTAATTATGGTGTGGACTGAATTTGTCAGTCTAAAGCCCGGGATACACTGCACGATTTTTGCAAACCTTTAAGATCATTACAAATCACACTGTGCGACATGGATCCAACTGAACTCGGGCACGACATGCATGTAAACTGTACGATGACACCTATTGACTCGTAGGCTACGATGCAAGTTTCTATAGAAGAATAAAACGTCATCAGCATGCGCTAATGGTTAACAAAAATACCATGTTGAATCACACTTTGGCGGTTGTAATTTTTATGTGTGCTGAAAATAAAAAGGAAGCGGCGAAAGAAGAAGGGAAAAAAGCTTGAGGTAAACAGTTTTAAGTTTTAGCGCCATGTCGCTTTGATTTCATGTCGCATTTTTATTGGCTGGTCAGTAGACATAGGTCGTAGCAGCAAACGCACTGTGCAATGATCATGCTGAATTTCTGACACTGTCAGAAAACTATCGTAGGCTATCTTTGGTCGCAAGGCCGGAAAAACGTCTGTCTTTGAACCTCTCTCACTGTACGACATAGGACCACCGATTAAGAGCTACGATAACACAAATCGCCACGATAGTTTCACGATGGCAATCTTTCGTCTGGGACAGCCAAAAATCGTGCAGTGTATCCCGGGCTTTAAACGTTTAGCTCTGTGATGCAAGTTAAGGACAAATTATCAAACAAACTTTTTTTTTCTTTATTTTTGGCAACTATAAGTTCATTAATAACTATGAACTACCATTTGGTACTAGATAACCCCTTTCAAGTCAATGTTAATTTGGGCTAAATTTGCAACCCTCATTCTGTCATAGTGTTTTTAAACAAAGAAAAACATTATTTTTTAAAAATATAAAAATTTAGTTTATAAAAGGTTTTGGCATTATTTTGTACACTATTCTTACAAAATGGCAAATTTTGCCAAGACATTTTGATATTACACTTTAAAATCCTCTCTGAAATAGCAACTATTGTTTAAATATCTATATTTTCTTGTGCTTATGCAACATGTTAATAAAAACAACTTTTAAAAGTTAAATTAACTATACACACAGAAGTGAGGCTTCCGATTTTCCTAGTGCTACTGGAAACCCCTTCCTCTTTATTGTTACTTTAATCTCAGTCATAAATGTTTGTGCTCATGGCATGTGCTGTAACCCCCTGCAGGTAACACAGGAGTTCTCTTTTCCTCAGGCCAACCTCCCCTGAGACAGAGACCACCGGCAGGTGACGCCAACTTCTGAGAAGCATTTGTTGGCCTGATAGCACCAATCCCAGTGTACACTTCTATGTCTCACACACTACAACATCTCCAATGAATTATTAACCAACGATAAGACTATTTGTTTTCTCTCTTTCCCCAATAAAGGCATTAAACGTGTTGTAGCCTGACAGTCGTATATATAACAGTAGCGATAGGCAAGCTTTATTTCCCAGACGAAGGTGCGGCTGCCAGTAAGCAGCTGTGGTCTAGGTGTTTAGTCTGTGCGTTTAGCTCTGGTCTTTGTAGTGGTTAGACACCATGGAGTAATTTCCACATTCCCGTCAGCAGGGGGTGGGGGAGGGGATTATGGAAAACCGGAAGTCTCATTTCTCCTTAAGATGAAATTAATGATGCCTCCATGTGCTTACTGTTGAGTTACTTCCCTTATGGAAATAATCACAAAACAAGTAACAACAACCGCAGTGGGGGAGAGAAAGGGATGAAAAAGAGAGATGGAAATAGGGGGTTATGTGGTGAGGCCCTTGAAGGGTTTTGGGGCCTGTTTCAGGAAAAGGTAATGAAGGTGCAGATATTTTGATACGCAGATGAAAGAACCTGGGAGGATGTAATCTTCAGTATTTGGCTGCAAAAACAGAGTTGATCTTTCTTCTATGACTGAGACAAGAAATAAATCTGAGCTCAAAATTAATTCTTAATACAGAATTATTAGATTGGCTTGGAACAAAACTGGAGGAAGAAGTATTAACAGGCAGTTTGTTGAACTACACATTCTCTCCCACACTTCCACTGTTTGTCTGGTCAGAGGAACACGCAGCAGAATTATTGAGTGCTCTAGACAGAGAACATCACACACATACACACACACACACACACACACACACACACACACACACACACATACTTTTGCCACCCACAGCCACACACAGATTCAGAGAAGCAGTCGTCCTGACCAGCTGCTTGTGATTACTTGTGTTTACAATGAGCATCAGGCATCTGCTGCATGTAATCCAAAACATACACACCCAGAGTCTGTGGAAAAACTAACAACACATGTGCACAAAAACACATTATTAAAGCACAAACACAGACAATTAAAAAAAAATAAATGACTGCAAATACACATATTAAGGAGACATCTCAACGTGACTCAGTGTTAAGATTGGACAATGACTTTCTTTTCAAGTAGCAATGACCATCCATTTTATTTATTTATTTGAAAAAGATTAATGCTTTTATTCAGCAAGGATGCATTACATTGATTCAAAGTGACAGTAAAAACTTTTACACACACACACACACACACACACACACACACACACACACACACACACACGTTGGGTTTCCATATTTTATGAAGAATTTCCAGACATAATGGTTTTTATACTGTACAAACTGTATATTCTTTCCCCCTACACTAACCCTACCCCTAAACCTACCCATCGCAGGAAACTTTCTGCTATTTTAGATTTTCAAAAAAGATAATTCTGTATGTAGATAATTCTTTATAAGCTTGTTTCCTCATGGGGACCAAAAAAATGTTCCCACAAGGTCAAAATTTACTGGTATTACTATACTTGTAGGGACATTTGGTCCCCATAACACCAATAGTGAGGACATTCCATAGGCGTAATGGATTTATACTGTACAAACTGTACATTCTATCCCACTACACTATACCTACCCATCACAGAAAACTGTCTGCATTTTTACATTTTTTATAAAACATTGTTTAGTATGTTTTTAAAGCTATTTTAAATATGAGGACTCATGAAATGTCCTCATATTTACGTCATAATACCATCTGTTTAAAATAAATGCAGTTCTTTTGAGTTCCCCAAAAATGTTTCATGGTTTCCACAAATATATTAAGCAGCACAACCATTTTCAACTGTTTTTTTGTTTGTTTGTTTTTTTTTTGTGACAATAATAAGAAATGTTTCTTAGCACCAAATCAACATATCAGAATGATTTCTGAAGGATCATGTGACACTGAAGACGCTGAAGATGCTGAAAATTCAGCTTTACCATTATAGTCTTAATTGTGAGTTTGTCAGTTAGTGAGAGTATGGTGAAAAGAAAAAAGAGAGAGAGAGAGAAAAAAAAACAATGTATCATCTTTTCAATTTTTTTGTATTTTAAACTCCTTTGTCCTTTAAATTTGAAGTATTTCTACACAGAAAAAAAAAACATTTTGAAAAGACCATTATGTTATTGACCCATCTGCCAGCAGGAGCTAAGAGGGCCATGCTAACCAGTCAAGCAGTGATCTCTTGGTCATGAACCTAACAACATAATCTCAACCAATGGTGTGTGTGGCAGGACTACCTCACTAGATTTGATTTTGTTTGGTGCCTCTAGTAGTACAGAAATTACACACCAGAGGTAAAATTACACACACCTTTAAATTTGTGTAGAACCAAACATACAGTTTTTTATCAAATCTTTCAAATGTGTTCTTTCTTCAATGTGGCCCAAAAACATTTTGGAAAGAACAACTCAATTCAATTCAACTCATCAAACTCTGTGAAAAGGCTCTCTTTTTTTCACTCACACCAATGTTTATGGCACTAATTATAAAAAGTGCTCGATCAGTGTAGCAGAGTCATCTCACATTGTGTTCTCACATCTGTCTCATGTTTCAGTCCTTTTTTCTAAAGGTCACTGTATTCCATACGACAGCTTCATTATGAAAAGCAACCCTAAATTCAACCCCAAGTGCTCAAAAACATGTTTTATTAGAGATGACAATACATCGCCAATCACTCTTGAATCAAGATGATGGTAAATACTACATCATACATTTTGCAGAAATGGGTAAAACATTTGTTTGTGACAAATATGAACGTATGGGCCTGTAAAGTGTACCATTCTTTTATTCCTAAAGCTCAGTTGGAGTTTTAGTCTTGAGACATGGCTTTGGTCTGGATCTCTTGATCTGCATCTAGGATGGTTTTATGGTTTTAGATAAGACTGCAAACTATTTCAAATATACTAAAGATAATACAACTTTGCATGTTATTCTCACCATCCTCCCCAAACAAAACAAAAATAATGACTTTATTCAACAATTTCTTCTCTTCCCTGTCAGTCTCCTACGCTGTTGACATAGTAAACACAGTGCAGCACTTCCGGGTTTTACGTCAGAATGCCGACTCAGTATTGGCCAACACTGTTCACGTGAGCAGCACAACACATGCGTGTGATGCTGACGCAGGAGCTGGCCAATAATGAGTCGCCATTGTGAGAAAGAACACGGAAGCACTGCACTGTGTTTACCATGTCAACAGCATAGGAGACTGACATGGAAGAGAAGAAACTGTTGAATAAAGTTATTTTTGTTTTGTTTTTGCACACAAAAAGTATTCTCGTCACTTCATAAAGGTTGAACTACTGTAGTCACATGGACTATTTTAACTATGCCTTTACTACCTTTCTGGGCCTTGAAAGCGGTAATTAAATTGCTGTCTATGGAGGAGTCAGAGAGCTCTTGGATTTCATCAAAAATATCTTAATTTGTGTTCTGAAGATGAACGAAGGTCTTACGGGTTTCGAACAACAGGAGGGTGAGTAATGACATAATTTTCATTTTTGGGTGAACTAACCCTTTAAACTGAATAATTCATATGGATTACTTTTATGATGTCTTTATGAACTTTCTTCCTCATGTTCCTCATGCACTTCATGCAATCATTTGATCACTATTGGTTATTTTCTGTATTTTCTGACTTCTGGTCTTGTGTCGGTTGTCCCAATCATCTTTTCTAGTGTTATCCGTTTTGACTCAACATAAAAATGACTTCATATCAGTGGAGAGTTTTAGAGGAAAGTTCACACTACTCCAGTGATGTCATCTTTTGTTCAGTGCCTCCTCTGAGAATTTTCTTTATTCATATTTCATTTCTATGCTGATTCTAAAATGATGTTATTGGAATTAAAAGGAAAAATGAGAAAATGTTCCACTTCATTAACTGCTCTTCTTTTATCATCCAATTTTTTCCTGATTATGTTCTGCAGGAATCCCATTTCTTTTCTATTACAATTTTTGGGGAAGTTCGGCTTATCTGTCAGCTCTATCCCAAGAGAATGAGAGACAGGCTCTGATGGACATGTGGATGTGCTTGTGGAACTGCAGCCCTGGAGACCATGACATATTCTGTCTTTACTCGTTCTCTTTTCAAACTCTTCTCTTCTCTTCTCTTCTCTTCTCTTCTCTTCTCTTGTTTTAAGTTTGAGGACAGTAAATAATAACTAATATAAACAATATATTTGTAAATATTATGCATAGAATTAAAGGGTTAGTTTGGACGTAAATACGGAAGTGCTGCACTGTGTGTTCTATGTCAACTGTGTAGGAGACTGACATGGAAGAGAAGAAATTGTTGAATAAAGTTATTTTTGTTTTGTTTTTGCACACAAAAAGTATTCTTGTCGCTTTATAAAATTAAGGTTTAACCACTCATGTGGACTATTTTAACAATGTCTTTACTACCTTTCTGTGCCTTGACAGTGGTAATTAAATTGAGTCAGAGAGCTCTAGGATTTCATACAAAATATCTTGATTTGTGTTCCAAAAGATGTTTGGAATGACATGAGGGTGAGTAATTATTAATTAATGACAAAATTTTCATTTTTAGAAGTGGCACGGTGGCTCAGTGGGTTGCATTGTCATCCCACAAAAAGAAAGTTTCTGATCTGAGTCCCAGCTGAGCTAGGATGCTCTCTGTGTGGAGTATGCATGTTCTCCCTGTGCTGGTATGGGTTCTCTGGTTTACCCCACAATCCAAAGACATGCACAAAAGGTGAACTGACATTAAATTATCTGTAGGTGTGAAGGACTGTGTTTGCCCTGTGAGGGACTGGCCATGCATCCAGGGTGTTTCCTTGCCTAAGGCACAAAACTCTGGGACAGATCCAGCATCCTCATGAGCGGTTTTAAAAATTGATGGATATTATTATAGATCTAACTTAAAAGTGGTGGAGGACACTTTTTTTTTTTTTTATGTCAAAGGCCATGTGTCCAATCAGCTGTCAAAATTGGCCAAATTAGGCAGATGCTAAAGACAGGTTGCGTTACATGCCCTTGTTGTTCTTCTTCTTCTTCTTTAAAAATAAAACATAAATATGACCCAGAATGCATTAAATTATGTGATCATTATGTGTTTTGCATGGTGACTTACTGGCTAATGAACTGGCTAATAAACATAAAATCAAAACTCAAGAGTCCAAATACTCAAGTTTTATGGTAATGTAAATAAATTACCATTAATACATCAATATTAATAAATATTGGTATTTTAAATATATTATACATTTCTGTGTTGATTTTAAGGACATCTTTGCTTTTTTGCTTTGCAATTTTGGTAGTGTGTTTGGTCACCATTCAATGCTGAGAATTATGTATCTAAAATGAAGCCCTTCTTGTGTGAGTTTATGATTGTGTACTATACACATCTAACTAGCTGCATGTTATCTTTCACCAGTTTAACGTCAACAAGACACATCCTCTCCAAATTCCTCCTTGACAGGACGGTGTGACTATATCCAGAGCTCTCCACTTCCTGCTCGGGGGCACAGCTGTTATAAGAGCCTCTATTTAACCAGAGATGAGCTCATATCCTGGTAATCAGGGCAGAGGGGGAGCTGCTAAAAACAGTGCCCCAATCACCAACTGGATCAGTGCCACTGGAGTTCCGCTCTAACACTGCCGTATCTGTCTGGCCAGCCTCATACATGCCACACATCCCTTCAGCTCTCTTCAATCTTCAGGGTTTAAATGTATCACATTTCTCAGACTGAGAGTACTATTCTGGGAACAGTTTGTGTTTGTCAAATGTAAATAATTATATGATCAGTGGATGAGGGTTCAGGTTCAAAACACAGGCATGAGAGACTGATATTTTCAGATATGTTCCCCAGATAAGGCTGTCTTTGTGTCAGTATTAAAAATACAGGCCACAAAACCTGACAGAAATTTCGAAGATGGATAGAATGTTAAAGGAAAGAGAGTTGAAAAGAGAGAGTGGTTCTGCACCACTCAGCTCTGTTCAACTATATTAATATTCTACACCAAGAGTCCACACTCAAGGTTATTCTCACTCTAAATTGCTGAAGATAAAAAAAGCTCTTCCCTATTAGCATTTGTGGGTAAAACCTGGCTAATCTTATTCACACTTATCCCTCTCGCTGTGACATCCTGGCCTCTGTTTTCACTTTTTTTCCCCCCAGAAAGGTCACAACCTCATTTTCATGGTATTTTCTAGCTTAAATCTGCTTACAATGCACAGTTTCTGAAAAATAAGCACCGCATCAATGCACAGTTTCTGTAAAATAAGTACTGCATCATAGAATAATGGCAAGTTACCTATTTTATTAAAGCTTGTATCCAAGTTTATTGTGCAGAGCTAACTATATATGTAAGTAATGTGCAATAAATTGGTTTTAAGAAGTGTAAATACTGTGGCAATGCACTGTTAAAAATGACCGTGATTTTAATGGTAAAAGACTGTAAAAATGCTAACAATTAATTGGTTTACAGAAGGTTTCCGTACTCTATACGGTGAATAACTGTAATAGATCTAATAGTACATTTAATGTAATTTTACAGTAAAATACCGTTAAATTTACAGTTTTTGGAAGTGAAAAATAACAAGTCATTGTATAATTTACAGTGAAAAACTGTAAATTGACATTCCCACAATTCCCTGCGTGACACTTCACATTTTATGTATTTTCGTTGAAATAACTGTTAATAACTGACTCCTTTTTTCTTATTTTTCTAATCAGTTATGTACATTAGGGTTTTATGTTACATAATGTTGTTAAATTAATGTTTATTGCATTTTTAAAATTTCATGTGTGTTACCATGATGGTGTTTAGTGTTTGTGTGAATGACTGTGTGCACCTTCTATATATTAGTATTGTCCTTCTCAGCTTGTGGAAAAGCTGCTTGTGATGAGCTTTGATTCATCATGTGACTCTCATCACCACTGTGTTTGGTGGTTGTCAGTGTATTACAAAGGCACAAAACAGATATTAGTACTTCAATAGGTTGGTAAATTAACATTATATCAATTAATGAAATACGTTTTTTTTACCGTAAATTTAACAGAATTTTTTTTTTATAGTGTGTAAAATAAACAGTTATGAACCATAATTATTACAATATAAACCTTTAAATTATACAGTTTTGAACTGTAAAATAGACAGTAAACTAAGTGCTGTCCCGTAAAACCAAAAACGTTGCTACCGTATTTTTTACGGTAAATTTCTAGCAACCACAGCTGCCATTTTTCACCGTAAATTTTACGGAGATTTTTTTTACAGTGAGTTTCTTTCATATAGATCTGTATGTTTGAGTGCCCCAAACAGTGCCACTGGTTCAACCAATGACAAAGAGTTTGGGGCTGGACTACTTGTTGGTTCAACCAATGACAGACAGGGGAGTGTTTGGAAAACCTGCCTGAAAACAATCATTACTTAGGCAGTTTGCTTTTTCTGGTGCAGAAATTACACCAAAATTACCTCCTTTAAAATATATGAAACAAGAGATGCTGCATGAAAACTGCCCCGATATACTTAGCAAAATCAATGAACAACTGATGTGCCATAAATTCGAACAAAATATATTATTTCCAAAATAAGTTTGAAATTGCAACTTTGTGGAAAACATTTGTGCTGGTAAACGAACTTTGCCACAAGTATATTAGGGCCTTTATACTTATCACACAGACTTACTTCACACAGACTTCATACTTTTCATCACTTACTCATCCACATGATATTCCAAAGCTGTATTTTGTTCCGTGAAACACAAAACGAGAAATTTTGAATAATGTACTTGTCATCCTTTCCCCTCACTTCAATGAGTGGGGAGTGGAGATTTCAAGTTTGAAAAAAATGTGAAGCATCATAAATGTAGCCAGCATAAAAGTAATCCATTTGACTCCAAGCCTACTGAAGCTGTGGTCTGATTATCTTTACTTCTAGTGGGTTGTTAACTGATGCAATTGTATCATTGAGTTAAACTTGAGATCCAGGTCAGTCTGATTCAAATCAACCATACAGACAGTTCAGTGAACTGGATCAAACAATTCATTGATAAGAACTGACTCAAAAGAATGATATGAGTGATCTGGCATCTTTACTTCTCTTATGAACAATCATCAATGCAATTCTTATTCACTTTCATTATACTGGAAAGAGTGGCCAAGATTTTTTTTGAAAAATTATTCTTGTGTTTTCCTTGGAAGAAATCATTCTTGGTGTGAACAAGCAGAATCTTCATTTTATGTTACATTTATATCATAAACTTTTCCATTAAGAGGCAATTTTTGCAATTCAACATAAGTAGGCAATAACATGAGAAGCACTAGCAATACAAACAGTTTGTTACTTTAAGACTGGATAATAAAAATCTAATACACAGCATAGCCATGAAAATTAAAACAAACAAAGATTTTTTTCTGCATTTAGTGTTGGGCCAGACTGTAGGGTCTGAGCATTTGGGATGGCTTGTCATGTGAGCATCTCTTTAACAGCCGAACTGACACTTACCCATGCTGGAGGTGATGTCACCGTTCTCAGAATCTGTGCCGTGGTTATTGCCATGGTAACTATTCATCACCTCCAATTTGATCTTCTTCTTCATGGCTTCAGCAAGTGTGGCAGCTGTTAGGCCTGTCAGAGTTTTAAACAGAGAGAAAAAAAAAGTGTTAATGCATAATCATTCAGTTTTCTTTGCCTTTTCCAAAAAAAACTTCTATCACTTCAGTTGCCTAAATCATGTGAGAATATGTGAATATGAATAATTGTTAACAGATTCACCTCACTGGTTTTCCATAAATGTGCTTCATTCAAATGCTTTTGTGAAAGCAATTATTAATATTTCACATCCTATAATTGAATTTGACAGAAGAACACACTGGCACTGTAACATTAGATGATAACAACAGGTCTATTATTAACAACAGCGTCATCCCAAAGCTACACTCACACTCTGTCCCATGTCACTGTTCTACAGTCAGTCACACTACATACCTCTGTCTAACTAACATCAGACACCAGCTTTGAACAGCAGGTCCTGGATCTGTTAAAGTTGAGATCTGCTTCCCCTGTCATATGCTGATAATTCAAGCTGCCTGGCACCTGCCCATTGTCACAAGTCTCCAATACCCCTTGTTAACTGTGTGTGTGTGTGTGTGTGTTTGCCCCCAGTGCACACATGTTATAATTCAATTAAAATTAGATTAGCTTCCCTTCATTGCACAGAGAGCTGCTTCTAGTCACGCAACTCAGACTGCTACTCATCTCTTTCCCCTTCCACTAGCTTTAAAAAGATCTCAGTAAGTTTTTTTTTTTCCTTCACTTTTTCCATGTAATTTACTGTTTTAAGCATAAGAATCATATAACAAAATTTAAACAATTTTAATTTTATATGTATTATATTTTTTCTTGAATATGTTCTCTGTAACAAAGTGATATAATAACAAATTCATTAGCAATACTTAATTAATTAGGTATCATGAACTAACAATTAACAACATTTTTAAAGCATTTATTAATCTAGGTTAATGTTAATTCATTAAAATACTATTGTTTATTGTTAAATCATGTCTGTTCATAATACATTAAAGGGTTAGTTCACCCAAAAATGAAATTTCTGTCATTAAGTACTCATCCTCATGTTGTTCCACACCCGTAAGACCTTCGTTTATCTTTGGAACACAAATTTAGATATTTTTCATGAAAAAATCGAGACAAAAATCAAGACCACATTCAAGGTCCAGAAAAGTAGTAAAAACATGGTTAAAATAGTCAACTTGACTACAGTGGTTCAACCATAACATTATAAAGCGATGAGAATACTTTTTGTGAGCAAAAACAAAACAAAAATAATGACTTTATTCAACAATATCTTCTCTCCCCTGTCATTCTCCTAAGCTGTTTACGTCCAGCGCTTCCAGGTTCTACGTCAGAACGCCAACTCAGTATTTGCCGACGCCGTTCATGTGAGCAACACGACGAATGCTGTGATGCTGACGCAGGAGCCGGCCAATAATGAGCTAGCGTTCTGACATAGAACCTGGAAGAGCTGAACGTAAGGTTGAACCACTGTAGTCATGCTGACTATTTTAACAATGTCTTTGCTACCTTTCTGGACCATGAATGTGGTAATTACGTTGCTTTCTATGTGTGTGTGGGGGGGGACCTTTCGGATTTCATCAAAAATATCTTAATTATCTTAAATATCTTAGTTCCGAAGATGAACGAAGGTGTGGAACGACATGAAGGTGAGTAATTAATGACAGAAATTTCATTTTTGTGTGAACTAACCCTTTAACCAATAATCTATACAACTTAAAATGGTAAAATGTATTATTTTATGTGAAAATAGGATATTGTTAATTCCATTAATTGATCCATTAATTTCCAGAGATATAGTGCCTCCACATTTTTTAGATCTAGTCACTGTTACCACTGTACCAGAACTGCTACCTCTAGTTTGAGCACAACCCAAATGTGTTGTTTTTGGTTAATTAAAGTAACATATGAACATATCTTAGCTTGATTCATTTATTAAATAACATTGCATCACAGTCGGCTTAACTTACTAATTCATACAGACAGTATTTGATCGGCTCCTGTACACTGTTGTACAAACAGGACAATTTGGAAGCCACACTTTCTAGTAAAATGCGGTTGTTCATCCCAAACACTGACTTTGTAAAAGTATCCATTCAGTTCCTAAACATTTAAAATCCATCCTTTTAAAATCAGCGCTCTAGTCCGGGCAAACCGTTCTGAAATTTAACTTTGGTTTGCTGGCATTTGGCTGCAATGCACAACAGTTATGTGCAAATATGAGGCAAGCTCTGGCAGTGAGCTTTAGGAGTGGGGTGTTTTTTTTCTCACTCTCTCAGTTGCTCTCCAAATGCTTTCACTAAATGTCAAGATCAGAGCATGAAAGCCAAGGTCCCTATTCAGCCTGTGAAGAGGACGATATCAAAGCATTCCCCACTCTCGGTCTGCAATCCACTCAAAGAGGGAAAAAACTGTCCTCTCTCTCTTTCTCTCTATCTCCCTAGTGGCCTTTGAGTTTCCATCTCTGTGGCTGACATTGATAGTGTGACCTCTGCCGAAGATAAAAGAGGCCTGTGCTGTTGAGCATTTTCTTTCTCTCTCCATCACCTGCTCTTTCTAAACGAGTACAAATGTGCAGCCCTTTTTGGGGCTCTCTTTGAGAAGTCGTAACGAGCAGACTGAGTACGCGCACATACACAAAGAGAAGGGCAGCTTAGAAGTCGGGCGGCAATTGTGCATTTAGCTTCACATGCAGAACGGACAGAATTTGTGATGCTTTAAATGACACTCTCTTGAGCAAGAGGAGAGCTGACACCACAGAGGGCGAGGTGAACATATCTCCAGGCAAAATCTAATAGGTTTTAATCATAATATCACAACACAATAAAGGGCAAATTAGAGTTGGCAAGATGAGGTTACATACTACCTCGGGCAAACCTGCATTGTAAGTGTGGAAACAATAGCTGTGTTTTGTTGGCTTTGGGCTTTTCCACAGCACAGCATGAGTCAGATTGTTTATTTGCGTCACTTCAGATAAGTGCTGTTTAAAGTGACTGACACAGAAGCATAACAGGCTGCAACTGGTTTGTAACAATAAGCACAAGAAACCGAATTAAAAAGGCAAAGAAAGAAAAGGGCTGAGAACTAAATTTAGCTTTATTTTAAAATATTCTTATCCCTGCTTAGCATGCAGAGAAAACTAAGTAAGCCATTCATAGGTTGATTCTCCCCTTAAATGTAAATCCCTGTATTTCTCATTTCAGCCTCTCTAAAGATGCCTGTAACACCATTGTCTAACTAGACACAAATTGTCGATGCAACACATGATAAAAGGTATCTTTTCCTTGTTAATCAGAGTTTTTGTCCTAAACAGCCATGGCAGCAATACCTGACTGGGGATACTACTTTTAGATTTTTTTTGCTGACAATTCATTGATTATCTCAGATACTTAAATGTTTTGTATAATACTAAAATCGTTTAATTTAATTTTGCATTGAGACAATGCATAATTTACCTCAGATTTTGAAGATAACTTAAAGGGATAATTCACCCAAAAATGAAATTTCTGTCATTAATTACTCACCCTCATGTCGTTCCAAACCCGTAAGACTTTCGTACATCTTCGGAACACAAATGAAGATCTTTTTTGATGAAATCTGAGAACTTTCTGTCCCTCCATAGACAGCTACATAACTACCTACTTTGACTGAATTGAATTGTTTAGTCCAAATTTTCTGAAGAGACTCGATCGCTTTATATGATGAACAGATTAAATTTAGGCTTTTATTCGCATAAACATCCATCAATCACACATCAGTTGTGGAAAACAGAAGTTCAAGCATGTTCGCTTGACGTGTGAGAACCAGTGAGGTTCATTCTCGTGTGTTACGCAGCATGTTTGAGCTTCCGCAAGAGGTTTGTTCTGATCAATGTTTTTATGTGAATAAAAGCCTAAATGAATTCTGTTTATCATAAAAAGCAACTGAGTCTCTTCAGAAAATTTGGACTAAACCACTCAATTCATATAGATTAGTTTTATGATCTCTTCATTAACTTTTTGAAGCATCAAAGTGGTAGTTATGTAGCTGTCTATGGAGGAACAGAAAGCTCTCAAGGTGATGATACATGGGGCAACTTTTTGAGCAATGTTGCCGTCAACGGGCAACATGGTGAGACACAGGGCAATTAATTAGGGCAACGGAGAGTTGGCAGCAACCAATCAGAGAGGATCAAATCTATTGCCAACCCAATAAATACTTTTATTATTAAACACTTCTTAGGCACTTTATTTAAACTTTTCAAATATTTTCTTCATTTTTATTAAATATAAATGCCTTTCTGATCTTATTTGTTATGGGAAAAGGGAGAAGAGTGAGTTTGGCAAAAGGTGGATTCGAACCTGGGTCGATCGCGTCAAAATCTACTTTTACGTGCCATGCTCCCTATGGCCTACACCACTGCAGACGTTACACGGAATTATAAAGCGATGAGAATACTTTTTGTGAGCAAAAACAAAACAAAAATAATGACTTTATTCAACAATATCTTCTCTCCCCTGTCATTCTCCTAAGCTGTTTACGTCCAGCGCTTCCAGGTTCTACATCAGAACGCCAACTCAGTATTTATTTTAGTATTTAACTTAAAATATTCGACGGCTACATTACAGCCTAGGTACATTAAATTGAACATCTGTATTTTAAGCATTAAATGAGGTAAATTCCCTGTTTTGGGTTGATGCACGACAACTTACCAGCATAAAAAGATATAAGTTCACGCTCTTTTTCTTCGCTCCACTGCAACTGAGAGGCCGCCATCTTGTTTGAATTTTTTCTGAAATCTCCAAGCCGATCACGTGATCGGCTGCTAGCATTCTGATTGGAGGATCTCAAAAAATTGCCAACGACCTATCTAAAGTATCCAGATAGAAATTTGTTGCTCATTCTCAATGGGAAAGTGCCCAAGCAACGTTGCTCAGCAACACTGCTCAAAAGGTTGGCCCGTGTATAATCACCTTCAGATTTCATCAAAAATATCTTCATTTGTGTCCCGAAGATGAACGAAAGTCTTACGGATTTGGAACAACATGAGAGTGAGTAATAAATGACAGAATTTACATTTTTGGGCGAACTTTTAAGGAAACAGGTAAGTTAAAACTGTGAACTTTATATGAACAAACAAGTGTATTCTATGACAAGGATTGTATCAATCACTCAGTATATATTTTGAATAATGTTAAATTGGTTCATTTTTTTATTAATTTGATTATTTTGTTGCAAGTGCGAGACAGCAGTATGCTTATGGGAAGACGCTCTTCTGATTGGCTGTGATTTGTGATTGATTTTGTTGCGTCTTGTAGCCTTTTCGCATCTGTTGTCAACAGACAAATTGCTTGTCGCTGGAATTTGACTGTGTTGCATCTGTTTAGGACACAGTGTATGTCTTCATCTAAACGATTAATTAACTACTTCCTTTTCCTATTCTCCTTTCACTTTTAATTATGAATCCTGATTTGATCATCTTAAATTCTGCTTTTCTCATTTTAGAAGGAATGAGATTTGTTTGTTCTGGCAGTAACAGTGAGGTATAGGAGCATTTCCTCATTTTCTTACCAGTGTGAGACATCATTCCTGAGGACATGAGTCCAGAGACGGAGTGGGGCAGGACGTGAGGGCTCTCGGGTGATGTCACACTCTGGGTCCTTTTAGGAGGTCTGCCAGGTCTGGAGCTGAAAGATGAACACAAAATGTCAGACAAGCATTTCATTTTGGTTACATGTAACAACCCATCTAGAAGCTAATAAACTGCTTGCACATTGCAAGTTGCAGTGTAGACAGTTTTGTTGATTATAATGGGAATGCTGTAGTTTTACTGCATCACGTCACTCAGTTGAAGAGTAGTCATGGTACAGAATGATTAGAAACTAACAAGTAGGCCTGAGGTTAGTTGTCACACTGGGAAGTTGTCAAAAGGGCTATATCTCAGTAACTATATGTTCTCAAATGTCTAATTACATGTGTGTGTATTCTATTGCTGTGGTTTTGTATGCTGGTTTCAAACATCTATTTTAAAGTGTTCTTAGTAATAATAATAATAATAGCTTAGTGATTTCTGTCCTACAAACTCATCATATTTAGCTTTGGTAAACAATGGATAAATAAAAATAAACTGGGATAGTTTGATATTTTAATTTAATTTATTTTTGTTACTTGAATTGTTTTACTTTTTTTACTGATTCTGCTGAAAAGCTAATAGGTTGTTCCACTCCCAATGGGGCATCTTGTCACAAACGCCAACTTCTTTTCAATTAACTATATTTTTACTCTATATCACAATAATGGTGAAACAGCCTTTTTTTTTTTTTTGTAGCCAAGACTTGTAGCCAAGGTATATGTTTATAAATACACAAACTGCCCTGCTCTGAAAAATGGCCACTGGAGTAAAAAGTGTGACAACTAGCTATTTAACTAACTATTTATTTATTTATTTTTAAAAATGAAGGTATGATTAGCACACACATCCATTTTTGTTCAGAGCTGAACTAATCTACTATGCATACTTGCATGCGTCAGTAAATACTCTCAAGGACAGTCTTTTTTCTGCCATCTCTTGTACCCCCTCCCGTCTCTTTTTTCTCTCTTTCTAATTAGATCACACAGTAGACTCATCTCCCTTTTCCATAATCAGCCGATTTTTTACTCATGTATAATGCATGCTGCGCACCTTGTTACCTGCTCTTGTGCATTCATGTGCAATTTAAATTTGTTGAGTTTACAGTACATGTGCTAAAATCAGCCACGACTCTCTGTAGCACACACAAATACCATCTGCATTAACTTGAGGTTTTTATCTAGACAACCGGGTTTACCTAATTGAGTCTAAATAGGATGGGAAGTAGGTTATGGTCCATTTTCACCTGTTTGACTTAACACGGTACACTTCTGATTGCTCTGACCCTCTGCGTATCTCTATCTGTACCGGCTGAAGAGGGTGTCAGATTTTAGAGAAACCTTTAATGGAAAGCATTCACTTAAAAAAAAAAAAAAAAAAAACTTCATCATTTAGCTGAGCACTCTAGAAAAAAATCCTCTATTTCGCGCAGAGCCGCTGCTCACACCTCCCCCAGTGCTGAGCGCCAATCATCCTTCATAAAATATTAAAGTCCCCACCGTTTGCCCTTTTAAAATCTCCCTCTCTCAATTCCCTAATTGTAGTGTTTCTTTATCTGTCCACTGCAGAGAGTAAATAAATGAACAAAATAGCTATTTTATCACAGCGCCTGACCTTTGAAATGGGAGAGGATTATCACAGGTTTATTTCTCACCCCCCGTTCTCTCACCCTACACACACACACACACACACACACACACACACACACACATAACAGGAGTCAGGACTGTGTGTATGTTTGTCTTTGACAGAGATGATGACTGCTGTTGTACACATGGATATAAATGGGCCAGACATGATGCTAATTTTTGTCTGGATCTATTAAATAGGTTAAAATAAATCCATACATATAATAGCTTGATTACACCTCATCCATAATGAAATGTTTTGCATTTCTGAAATAAAATTGCTTTTAATTTTTTTAGGGGTCTTAAAGTAAAAAATGCCAGCGTGATTCCAGTAAAAGGGAACATTCTCAGAAATGTGGCTAATGTTCTGGCAAGGTTTTCTCAAAGTTATGAACAAACATTCTTCCAGTAATGTTAATAGAATGTTTGTTCAAAGTTATCTGGTCTTTAATAATGTTCTCAAAATGTTAGCACAAAAACATTATTTATTCATTGTTCATGGAATGTTTTTTCTAAAACATTTTAGTTGGATGTTAATCCAACATTTTTTAAATGTTACTATTTGATTCATTCCTATAGTAACATTCCCATAATGTTAAATGATAAAATGGAATGTTTTTTTAACGTTCACATAAAGTTTTTAAAACATTAAAAAAATTAAAGAGAGAGAGAGAACATTCAGAAATAACATTTTCATAACTTTATATGAGCATTAGCAAAAAATTCTTAGAACGTTTTGTTTGCTAGGATACTGTCAGAACAAAAAATAAAAGCCTCATTAAAAGAATTTAAATTCTTTAAAAGAAAACCTTAAGTAGCTTGGCTTTTTTTTTTTTTTTTTTTTTAATAAATGTGAGTACAAGCATCAGAGGGAAAAAAAAAAAACAGGAAATGATAGAGGACCCCTGCAGACCCTTATAACTGTGTGACAAAGTCAATAAGGTTATTTCAGATTGTAAAATGTGACACAACTCGACAAAATCTTAATGATATTTAATTATTCATTTAAGATGTTGGATTTTTTATTACTTATTACTCGGTTACACCACCTGACATGTTTTTGTGATTAAATTAACTATGTTTTTCAAACTTTAAGTTTTTCAAAAGTTTTCAAAACCATATGAAATAACATGAATATATTTCTAAGAGTACATTTCTAAGAATTTGGCAGCTGTTTTTTAACCTTCTTTAACGGTTTATCCTTTTATTTTTCATGGACACTATTATTGGCATTGACCCAAATGACAACACCGTGACATGAACAGCATTTTATTTCATCTCATCCTATTGAACTTCTTTCTTTCATGAACTCTCACACACTTACACACACACACACGCATCTTATCTCTGTTTCCAGATATGAGATCCTGCTGGATGTCCTGTGGTCTTTTACACAGTTTTCCTCTTTACAAACAACCAGTTAAAACCCATGTGGCTTCATGTTTTATACAAACACAACCAAAAAACACACGCACATATCTGTACAAACACAATCATCTTCTGATTCTGTTTACAATAACAGCATACTCTGAGAGACATGCTAGAACGTTAGTGCTAATGACGCAGTTCTGCTGAAGGACTGTCTTCTCTCTTCCAACAGCCATGCTGAATGCCTAACAGGCTGACATTTTTAATAATTCCTAATGGGGCGATATTTTAATTAAACTGATACTGATGGAATCAGATTAAATGTGGTTAAGCCGTGCAGCGGAAATGACTCAAGAAATTCAAAGAGAGATCAGAAGATAAGGCACCATTTTAACTCTCTCCCTCTCCCTGTATGATTCATTAACTACGACCCCCTTCCGTTTGCAAAATGAAGAGTTTTTTTATCACTGCAATTTTTCTAGATACTTCATTTGAGAGGACAGATGTGCACAGGAAACAAGACTTAAGATTAACATGGTAGTCTATGAAAGAGTGAGTCAGAGGGGGAGAGAGAGAGAGAGAACAAAAATGCAACGTACAACTCAGGGTGCCTTTGAGGACATTTAATTAAAATCTAATCCTGCATTCATTAAGGCTCACATAAATTAAGCTGTCATTCATAAGATTTATGGATTCTCATTTGCATACCACATACAATTCATCAATTACTGGGGTATGAAAGGGGCACAACCCCCTCTGGGCTGCCCACTGCCACACAAACAAAAGAGGGGGGAAAACAGAGAGAAACAGAGGAAGGGGGGTCTAATTCTCCTGTTTTCCACTGACAAACACTCAGATGTACTTTTCAATTATTATGTCCAGTTGAGGCTGTAAATAGGGACTGATCTGTGTCCACAGTGCAAACAGATAAGAGAGGGCGGTCAGAGCAGGAGGTACAGTATTTCTGAGAGGAAACGGATTTCTTTAGATTACAGAAACAGAATAAAAGGAACTAAGAGAGACAGATACCTCAATCCCTTATCTTTACAATAACTACCCGTTTCACTATAAAGCTGTCGTTCTGGATAAGCTAGAGAAAACAAACAAATCAAAAAAGAATGAGAACCATATTAATATTCAGGGTTAATGAAGCAAAGAGAAAGACACTGTGTGTGTGTGTGTGTGTGTGTGTGTGTGTGTGTGTGTGTGTGTGTGTGTGTCTACCCATTAGCAGAGACAGTCTCTTTCTGACAGGTGAATTTCATCTGGTGGAGAGCTATAAATAGTGAATTTGTCAAATAAGTTTACATGATCTTCCTGCTTTAAAAAAAGAACAAATCAAATTAATACACTCCTTTTGCATTATAGAGGGTGTTTAGCTAGTTTTTAATTATCTAGTTTTTAATAATTGTCACCTTGGGCTTGCTCAGGTAAGGTTTAAAAGACAATTTGTATTCAGTAATATTAATCACTTGACTGCACTCACACTATCAGATGAGAACAAATCTTGAACTGAATTCAAGTTAATGACACTAGATAATAACACTATTGTCTTCTGTAGAGATGACTTTGAAGTTTGCAATATTGACATTTATTGAACTGAATTGAATCAACACTTAACTAAATTGAGCCAAATAACACTATTACCTTCTGCAGAGATGTCTTTGAAGTCATCTCATAATTGATAGAACTTCAAGACTGACACAGTTATTGAACTGAACTGAATCAACATTGAACTGAATCAAAGTGAATAACGACACAGTTATTCACAGCTGAATTTGCTTCATAATTGATGAATTTTGCAACATTAAAGGGTTAGTTCACCCAAAAATGAAATTTCTGTCATTAATTACTCACGCTCATGTCGTTCCACACCCGCTAGACCTTCATTTGCCTTCGGAACACAAATTAAGATTTTTTTTTATCTCCCATAGAAAGCAACATAATTACCATCATTCAAGGCCAGAAAAAGACATGGTTAAAATAGTCAATGTGACTACAGTGGTTCAAACTTAATGTTATGAAGCATTGAGAATAGTTTTTGTGCGCAAAAACAAAACAAAAATAACTTTATTCAACAAATTGGCCAAAACTGAGTCGGTGTTCTGACGTAGAACCTGGAAGCGCTGAACGTAAACAGTGTACGAGAATGACACAGAAGAGAAGAAATTGTTGAATAAAGTCGTTATTTTTGTTTTGTTTTTGCACACAAAAAAGTATTCTCATTGCTTCATAAAATTAAGGTTGAACCACTGCAGTCACGTCGACTATTTTAACAATGTCTTTAGTACCTTTCTGGACCTTAAAAGTGATGGTTAAACTGCTTTCTATTGAGGAGTCAGAGAGCTCTTGGATTTCATCAAAAATATCTTAATTTGTGTTCCGAAGATGAACGAAGGTCTTACGGGTGTGGAACGACATGAGGGTGAGTAATTAATGACAGAAATTTCATTTTTGGGTGAACTAACCCTTTAACACTGCTATTTTCCTGTTTATTACTGTGAAGCTTCTTTGAAACAATCTGTATTGTATATAAATATAACTTGACGAATTACACGTGAGATTTAAGCTAATATGAATTAAAGACAACTTGAAATAAATGGAAAAACATTTAGACAGAACTGCTCTTTGATGAAAAAAGCCCAGCTGAAAGGATAAGAGCAAACATCCTTTATTCTGGGCTCAAACAGGAAGTTCCTTCATGATGGGGCGTAATCGGAGCTCTTATCGCAGTGAAAGACTGAACCCAAATAGTCCACTGTTTGTGTTTCAATCTGCGGCTCTCTGTGATGAATGAAATGTAAATAAGTGTTGTGGCCCCTGCAGGGGGACGAAGAAAGAAGGGGAGAGAAAAAGACAGACAGAGACTTAACATCTGTCCCATACACACACACACACTTCAACATTCTTGTTCCCAAAGCATACGTGCGCACACACAAATATCCACATGCACAGGAAATAACAGCAATGGAAAAAAACAGTACTGTAAACATTTTACAAACAGACTGCTTCCTCAAACAGACATATACATCCACACACAAACAACCACACCAACAAACTTCAAGAAGATCAGTCAGTGAGTCAGTTAAGATTGTGTGTGTTATAGAGTAATATTGTCTTTGACGTACTTCAGCAAGCCAGCTTGCCTTTTCAAGCTTGTTTACATTATAAACAAAAATCATATCATACTCATAACAGATTATACTCACAATTAAAATAAAAAATGATTGATGAAATTATATTGAATTTACAAAGCTCCAGAGCTTGAGAGTCTATCAGTTTATATTAAACACTAATCAGAGGATCATGTAAACACACTCAAATGTGTTGATGAGAAAGTCTGTGAAAAATTTATAGTCTGAAAACCTAATAAATGTAATGAATGGAATTGTTAGGATTGTGTAGCCAGACACACATGGGGCGGAAATTAATGGTGAGCAAAGGATGAGTGTAATGGACTCATTTAGAAGTTGTTGACTTGTCTTGTATGTTAGTAAATATGTACCATATGAAGTGAACCATTACACCACTGTGTCTTGATTTTGTGTAACACATTTCATAAGGCTGTTTAAAAACATGTCAGGCTAAGCTGAAGTTCAGCTAGTTTTGAGAGACTTCCCAATGAATACTGTGGCACTCTCCACAAATAATGTACAAAATAGGGCCTGAAACAAAAGTTAAAAAGTTTGGGATCGGTAAGATTTTTTAATGTTTTTAAAAGAAGTCTCTTATGCGAAACATATGTGTGTTTATTTGATCTAAAATACAGTAAAAACAGTAATATTGTGAATTATTATTACAATTTAAAATAACAACTTTCTATTTGAATATATTTTAAAATGTAATTTATTCTTGTGATGGCAAAGCTGATGTTTCAGCATCATTACTCCAGTCTTCAGTGTCACATGATCCTTCAGAAATCATTCTAATATGCTGATTTGCTGCTCAAGAAACATTTATTATTATTATCCATGTTAAAAACAGTTGTGTAATTTTTTTTTTTTTTTTTTTTTTTTTTTTTTTGATGAATAGAAAGCTCAAAAGGACAGCACTTATCTGAAATAGAACATTTTTGTAACATTATACACCGTTCAAAATAAATTTTTTTGGAAAGAAATTAACACTTTTATTCAGCAAGGACGCATTGAATTGATCAAAAGTGACAGTAAAGACATTTATTATGTTACAAATGCTTTCTATTTCATATAAATGCTGTTCTTTTGAACTTTCTATTCATCAAAGAATCCTGAAAAAAAAAAAAATAGTACACAACTGTTTCCAACTGATTATTTAGTTGTTGTAGAAAGTATGTAAATGAAGTTAGTATGTCACAAGTTTAAGAAACACTAAATTGTTTTGTAATACAGGGGAAAATCATGTGATCACATGGTTGCATGCTTACTATGGAACACAGTTAAATAAATATTTTGTTTTTGGTAAAATTAGCCATTTTTAATTTGATAACTGAAAACAATTTCTTGCAACAATTAACTGAATACCAATTAAACAGATTATGCCTTATTTTGATTGTTGGATACAATCAAGACCTTGATACAGACATTTGATGTGTTTAAAATAAGCTATTTTTCATGCAGGGTTAATTTTATCCCAGATACAGTAATAGTTATCAAACCAAAAACATAGTACTGTACTTGTGCCTCTAATGCTTTTTTTTTTTTTTTTTTTTTTTTTTTTTTTTGTGGCAATTAACAAAACTGAGGCTAGAAAGTGAGAGAATGCATTTATTTCTTATTATTAACAAAACAATAAAGTGTTCATCTTATGAAAAAACTGAATAAATTAAACTACTTGTTCTCTATTTGACAAACGTTCAGTTCAGTTAAGTAAGTTCACAGGTCAATTTGATCATATTGTAACCAGGGAACAGTTCAATCTCATATCAGGCAGATGTTAAAAGGTTAATTGTAAAAGTCTATTTCGCCTGTTCAGGTTCTTGCTCCTCTTTAATTTGCTGTTATTATTGTCTCTCATTACAGAAGAATCCAATAGGGACCTGACAGGTGACATCCTATCATCAGAGGAAGGGTTATAAAGCTGCTACTCGGGATTACTAGAGGAATTTTAAGACCTATATAAGCCAGTATTTCCTTCATGTTAATGCTTTAAGAACTTTAGGATTTACCAAGCAGAGATAAAAAGGCATATTCCCAAAAAAAAATCAGAGAGGCCAGTAAATATTCGTTTGAATCTTAGTGAAGTAACAACACACCTCGTCCTGTCTCTCTCTAGAATTACACAGACAATTAGTATTTGTTGTCTAAAAAGTCACCATGAAATCAAAGTTGACTATTCTTTTGTTATGGAATATTGCAGTGTTTATTATAAATGATTTATCTGTGCACATCATAATTTTTTTTTTTAAATAATGTGCCCTCATAATCAGGGTTGCCAGATTTTCACAACAAAACCCGCCCAAAACTAGCCCAATTGCGTTTCAGGGGGGTCTCTCGGTAAAAGGGGTAAAATCCGCGTTTTTGCCAGGATTCCCCTGGTAAAATTCACATTCCAAGGGCTAATTATCATGTTATTTGGGGTTGCTTCAACCTGCCGACATGAAAAACAACCGTGTTAAAGTAGCCCAATTCCGTGGGAAAACCGCGAATTTGGCAACACTGTTCATAATCTTTAAGCAAAATAACTTCCCCTCCCGCTTGCAATGAAATCTCTTCTGCTGTCTGATGACGTGTTCACTGGCGCGAGGGCGGGACAACCTGCAATCAGGGCCATACGCAAGGTTCTATAATTACCGAGGTCTAAAAATTGAGCTTGCTAAGTTGGTTCTGGGACATTCTTGTCTCGTCACATTGACAGTTACAAATTACATTACATGAATCAGATAAATTATATATTTTCAATTCAAAATAGTTAAATTACACAAAAGTTTATTACTTTGCATCCATATTTCTGTTGGTCGTTTAACATTTCTATCGTAAAACAGCTGTGAAATATTAAATGTTTAGTTTAACTACTTACATCTTATCTCGCACTTTATGATCGTTAACTGAAGCGTTGCTCTGGAATTTTTGCGCTCTCGCGCTAATTTGCCCCGTTTAGTAAATCTGGCCCTTAATGTATTTCTTCATATTTTAGGTAAAACTAGCATACCAAGAACCATTGCATTACACTGTAAAAAAAATCTGTAAAAAAAAAAAAAAAAAAAAAACGGATAATGTACTGGCAAAAAGTTACCAGGACATTATACAGTAATTTTACAGACATTTTCGTTAACCCTAAAACACAACACAATGAAGTTCAAAATTCAAAATACAGGTAAAACACCTGTAAAAAATAAATACAGAAAATTCCATCAATTTAACACAGTACATTGTGCCCTATTTTTACTGGTTTTTTTTGTTGTTGTTGTTGTTTTGTTTTTTGTGAGGAGTGTAGATTGAAGCTTATTGGAGTTCTGAATGGAGTGTGTTTCCATTGCAGAACAACATTGTGGTCTGGAACAAGACTAATCAAAGCCAATAACATCTGCCATTTATAGGGACAATATCTCAGCTATGTACTCACCTCTATATAGGACATAATTTAAGCCGTGTCTTGTGCATATGTAGGTCATTTAACATCCCACTGCCTCTCCTCTCATCCTTTTGTCCTTCATACAATAAAAGTCCACAACAAAAATAGTAATTTTCACACACTGGCATATAAATCACTCGCTTTTCTCTCTCTCAGTAGCTTTTGGCAGATATGGGCCGGGTGTGTGTGTGTTAACTTTACCTTCTCACGGGGACTGTTTGAAAGTACTGCCACTTTCTTTTGACCCTCAGTTGAGAAGAGTTATGTAAAAACATGAGGTGAAATCAACACAACCATTAAACAGGTTAATCTTTTCCTCATTCCTTAGTATCCACTGTGATCTCTCCATCTCTATTTCCGTCTGTTCTCTGTATTTTGGGAAGATGCAAAATTTCCTTCCTCTGTCCTCTATGCACTAATCAGGTCACAGGCATAAAGGAAGCTTTAGGCAAAACCTTTATGTGTTACTGCTACATGATCCTGTTCTACTTAAAGTAGCATTACCTTTAAGAGGATAGAAAAAGAGAGCCAAAAGAGAATGGAAAATGTAAGCAAACTTTACAACGACCCAGCATTCCCATGCACTTTGTTTACACATAGCTTTTTTAACTGAGTTTTCCCACAAATGGATACTCCCCTTCACCAGCACAGAATATTCTGGGTTCAATACAAGCTAAGCTCATTTGACAGCATTTTGTGGCATAATGTTGATGACCGCAAAAATAATTTCAACTCTTTAAATAACAAAAAAGCAAAAATCAAGGCACTTCAGAGAAAGTACATGGGAACACGAATTTAAAAGAAAATGTGAATAAATTTGAAGCTTATAATTTTATAAAAGCCCTTAGAATATTTTTTTTGATGTTAAAACCTGTTTATTATTTGAGCTGTACTTTTTTTCTCAACAATCTTTTTAGGGTTTCAGGCATTTCATCATCACGACCATGAATGTGCAATGTTATTTTAGTATCATTGAGATACAAATATTTTAAATTAGTTTTTATTTTTATATTTTCCCTTTTCATTTTCATTTTATTGATTATTTTTTATTAATTTAGTTGTGTTTTTGCCATTTTTATTAGTTTTAGTTTTTTTCTATATGTCTATAGTTATTAACTACACTGTAAAAAAAAAAAAAAAAAAAAGAATTGTTGGTTTAACTTGAAAAAGTAAGTTACGTGGTTGCCTTAAAATTTTGAGTTAATTGAAATTAAAAATTTGAGTTAATACAATAAGGGCAAGTGGTTTAATCAACAGAAACTTAAAATACTATGTTATTTGTACCACATTAATTATTTAAGTTGGTTTGACAAAAGAAAAAAATGTTGTGATAACAAATCACAAAAATATTTTTTTACAGTGTATAATAACCCTGCAAAGTTTACATCTTGTGGCTATACTTTTGAAACAGCAAGTATTTTACCATTTACAGATTGGCCCCATTAACTTTCTCACTGTGGTCTAGCTTTTTGCTTTCGTTTTTATAAAGAAAAGGAGGGATAAGTCAAAATTATTTTTTGTATTAATGCTGACGATTGAGTTTAACTTGTACTGAACCTGGAATATTCCTTTAAGCCATGCATTTTCCCTCTTTTTTCCCTCTCTTGACTCGAGTCTCTGGTCGACCCCACACTCTCCTGGCCCCCTAACCCACTGTAGTTTAATGAGCATACAACTATTTAGTCTCCTACCCACCAAGGCACTTCACAAACAGCTGCATTCTACATGCCACGTTTCCTAGATACATCACAAACAAACACCAGCACAGACTAAGAATGTGTTGGTTGTTGATTTTTGATTGGTTCTAAACGTAGCAGTGATTGACAAATCTAGTTGAACTAAATTCTAGTTCTAGTTCATAGTCTGGAGTTTGGATATCTCAATTACTTTTTGACATTTTTGACTGAAGAATCTCATTAGTGTCAAAGCCAGAGGGGTGAAACTGCCTAATCGTGAAGCTTTGTAACACTTTCCAGACTCTCTCAATGACACTTCCAAGAGTAGCTGTATGGAAAAGAATGACAATTTCTCTGATAACATTGAGATTTAACCATGGACATGTCATATAATGCTTTTTCAAATATTTTATGATTTATTAGGTTAGGGTTAGGGTTAATAGGAAAGAGGAAAGCAGCTATAACTTTTAACTACAAATCAGCCACAGCTGTTGACATGTCTAAAGAGCTTTTTTTGGCTGCTGTTCTGTGCTTAAAGGGATATTTCCCCCCAAAATTAAGATTTTGTCATCATTTACTCATCATTTACCCTCATGTTTTTCCAAACCCATGCTCACAACACAAATGAAGATATTTTTTTATTATTGTCTAATAATTTTTGTCCATTCATTGTAACCCACATGAATCATTTACAATCATATATAATATATAATCCAAAGAGGTTTGTTCCCGCATCAAGTAGCCTATATGAATGAAAGCTTAAAGGATCAGTTCACTTCTGAATTAAAATTTCCTGATAATTTACTCACCCCATGACATCCAAGATGTTCATGTCTTTCTTTCTTCAGTCAAAGAGAAATTAAGGTTTTTGAGGAAAACATTCCAGGATTTTTCTCCATGTAGTGTTGGGTACAAAATCGCAGTTTCAGTGTAGCTTCAAAGCGCCCTACACAATCCCAGACGAGGAATAAGGGTCTTATCTAGCGAAACGATCGGCCATTTTCTGCATTCACTGCTCTGCGATCCACCACGCATGACGTAATCACGTTGGAAAGTCAAGCGTGACGTAGGTGAAAGTACAGATCCAGTGTCTACAAAACGAATGTGCAAAAACTAAGCCAAACACCCTTTACAAAAAAAAAAAAGGTAAAACAACAATGTCAGACGTTTTTGAAGTTGGAGGAGAAAATTAGATGGGAGTTTTTCGCCCTACCGCAGTACTTCCGCCTACATCACGCATGTAACGTGATTACGTAATGCGTGGCGGATTGCAGAGCAGTGCAAGATGAGCAGTTGTGGTTAAAAAGTATATTAATTTTTTTTTTTTTTTTTTTAGAAAATGACAGATCGTTTTGCTAGACAAGACCCTTATTCCTCGTCTGGGATTGTGTAAAGCCCTTTGAAGCTGCACTGAAACTGCAATTTGGACCTTCAACCTGTTGTACCCCACTGAAGTCCACTATGTGGAGAAAAATCCTGGAATGTTTTCCTCAAAAACCTTAATTTCTTTTTAACTGAAGAAAGAAAGACATGAACATCTTGGATGACATGGGAGGAAATTATCAGGAATTTTTAATTCTGAATTGAACTAATCCTTTAAATTAAATCTGTTTATCATGTAAATTATCAGTGTCTCTTCAGAAGACGTGGATTAAACCGTTCAAATCATATATCATCTTCACAATGTCTTTTTGTACTTTTAATGTGCAAAAGTTTTGGTTGCATAGACTTTGAATAGATGGACAAAAACAATTAGAGAATATTAAAAATGTGTTAATTTGTGTTCCAAAGATGAACCTGGTGGCTTATGGGTTTAAGTCATAGCATATTTCATTTTATGTTGTATTTTTAAACAGTTCGCAAAGGTGAGATCTTCTGACTGAATTATGATAGTCTCTAATGTCACTCCTGTTGCTTCTAAATCCACATGAGAGTCTCATATGGAGTATAAATGTTTGTCTAGTGTTTCCAGAGGATGAATTTATACAACATACATTGTATTTTCATACTAATTGTTAACAACTGTTAATACTTTAACTTGGGTTAGTTTTTAATCCTGGCAGTAACCATGAGATTTCATGGCACATTTGAAATCCCAGAGTTAATGTTCCCATTTGCATATCTAAAAGATTAATAACATTGATGAAGAAATACAGCATGTAGCTTGTTTCAGTGCTTGCTTGTCCAGCTGTGTAAAGGTCACTACGTAATTCTGCTCTGATTTTATCAAAACTTCTGAAATATAATAGAATATTGTTTCTTCATTACTTCAGTTAACTTGTTTGCCGTCACTCTACAACATTTTTTTGTATCTTTTAACCCTCACATGCAGAAACTGAAGTTTCTGAGACTGTACAAAGCACATTCATTTTTAATGAGGTATTGTAACCAGTTTACAATTGGCTGTTTGTTGCGGAACAACTTATTAATCATGTAACCATTATGGCTTTTCCTTTTTTCTGCTCCACACTCACTTGCTGAAATGATGACAGAAGCCCCACTCCATGTTCGTTCATAGAACAATTTCGACCCAACCTGATCTTGTGAGAAAACATATATGTGACCCGTGCTGGCAAAATGAGTCGCAATGAGCAAATTTTCAAAAAATGAGTTATTGTTATTCTCAAATTCTCTATTAAAAAACCTTCAATATGATGCATGATTCAGTATGATTGAGAAGTCAGCAAAGTCAATTTTGAGTAAATTGAGTAAAAGTTTTTTGAAGGTTCCAAAACAAATTCACCTAGCAACCATACCTTAAAATACCCGGTAATAACATCAAATTTAGAGACACACATACACCAAGTCAATTTAGACACACATACACCAAGTCAAAACCCCTATCTATAGGAAAAATAAATAATATTTCCTTGATTCCACAATTGTTTGATTAACATTAATGAAACAGACAGCCTATTTATTAAGACCTACTGTATCACACGTAGTCTATCTAATATAATGTTACACATCAGATGTTTTTCCCCAACAGTTAAACAAATGTTCACTTAAGACATAACAGATAATGTCTGTGTGAATAATCATTAAGACAATTTTTTTGAAATACTGTAATTCTGTGTATATGTGTATCGGGATCGCGCACTGTCTGAGGCATCTTTGTGCGAGCTTCGGATCTGTCATTCAGCAAGAGTAAGATGAGTTTGAAAATCACATTTTATTGGTTCAGACTCATGCCATTGAGAATTCGCTATCAATATTCACAAAGTTGGACTGCTGTGCTTTAAAACGATACCAGACTTGTGCTGAGAGGAAGCGCCAGTAGTCGAGAAGCGAGCAGAGAAAAACGGCATTTTTTCAAAAGAAGGTTCTCCTTTCAGAAAACGTACAAATAGAGATACTTTTAGATGTTTAATTGCTATTGCATTATGATCGCTAGACAAGGGCTTAATGAACTCATTTTTGTGAAAACCTCAAATTCGACCAAAACTGACATTTTGCACTTGTTTTGCCTGTAGCTCAAAATTAGCCCGTGCGCATTCTGACTCATTTTGCCAGCATGGGTCACATATATTTTACAAAGTTTCAATTTTATACAAATAAAATGTGATTTGTAGGAAATCAAACACATGATGCAGAGGCAACTGTTAATAGATTTTGCGTCTTTGCCACGGATAGACGACTTCTCGTGGCAGTTTTAATTTTGTTCTGGAGGCTGAACTACTAAAAAAATTCAGTCAATGACGGAAAATTTTCGGTTAATGCGACTTCTTACCTACACTAAACCCTACCAATAGTGTGAGATAAAAACGCATTTGCTGAAGAAACTACATTATTTTAGCTCGCTTGCTTCTACAAGTCTTTGAGCTCTTTTATCATGAGTCGTGTTTCACATTATTTGTACCAGAGTGCTCCGCATTGCAAGTGCAATACTGTATCAGGTAAGCTCCCAAGCAAGTTTACTAAGTCAGAAAATGGAAAATACATATGGAGTTGGTTACGTGATAACCATGTCAAAATGTATTCTTTGACAAATCATGCATTATGGTAAAAGTGTTTTGAGGTCATAATATGTGCAAGGAATTGCATGAAAATAAGTCTTTATTAATCAATAATCTGCCCATGTAATCACAATTTGTGTTAAAAAAGAAATATAAGTGACATTTTACTGCCTCCAGTGTTCATTTCAACTAGAAACTGCAGCGAATTGTATGTATAGGTACATTTTTGGAGTTTTGTAGAACTGTAGGTGGCAAGTTATTCCAATGAGACCATGTTCATTAATATGAAGAAAAAAACGCAGCGTTCTAATACACTGAAGCTCATAGTATTTCTTTCACTTCCCGTTATACTGTGTGCAGGTGTTTTTCAGAATTAAATTATCGTAAAACTCTTGTAATTCAATGTTTAAAATGTCCCATTATGAAGCAATCACAGGAAACTAACGAACCATTTCTGTTCTGTCCATCATCCTCTCTCATCAACAAGATCATCGACCATGTGTGTCTGTGTGAGAGACTTCATGATCAAACAGCCAGAACAGTGTGTTAATAATCAGACCGAGTCAAAACATCATGGTGGCCACGTACAAACAGAAAAAACACACACACACACTTTAGATTTCCATGTGCTTCAGAGGGAGCCGGAACAGAGAGACTCCCTGAGGTGGAATTAATGAAAAACCCTTTCATGGAAAACTCATCAAGCTGAGAGAGAGAGAGAGAGAGAGGAGGAGACCACTAGCTTGTGTATGAGAGAGAAAGAAAACGGAGAAAGTAAGGAAGAGATAGCATGTCCTTGTGTGTGTAGTGAGTGGAGGGGGGGTCAGAGCGCGTGACCTCTCATTTCATACTTTAATTAAAATCTCCCCCTGACGTCCTCCTCTCTTCCATGCTGGCTCGCCTTCCCACAGAGGCCATCAGTGCAGGCGCACACACACACACATTCTTTCCTCGGCCCTCCACACACACACCGGCACCCGCGTACACAAACACACACTCAATTTGAAAAGACATGTTTACTCTATCTCTAATGTCCTCCTGTGTTTCATTAGCTCTGTAACATTCTGTAAACACCAGGGGAACTTTCAGAGCATTGCTTACACCACCATTACATTGAATACACAAGAGAACCATCAGACGCCAAAACACATCATATGCAAACAGCTAATGGATCCAAAAAATGTCTTTTTGAGCACCCGAATGAGAATTTTGTCAATTAAGGATAAAGCCCTTGGTACAATTTGTGTACAAACGGCTTTACGTACGATTTACACAGAGATCCGTTCTGCTCGTGTTTTATGAATAAGGCCCCTTGAGTCCATAGACATCATATTTAACTTGTGCGCAACATTGTGAGAGCAGCTGTTATCAGAGTAATCCATCGTTTGTTTTACAGTGTGTTTTACCTGCTCAGCAAAAAGCAAAAAGAAAAAACAAGAACTAAGCACCGTTATGTTCTGAAGACCAATAAGAGTGGGTGTGCACCTATGAAGAGAGCAAGTGTCAACACTATACATTTCTGTGTGTGTGTGTGTGTGTGTGTGTGTGTGTGTGTGTGTGTGTGTGCGCGCACGTGCGTGTTAAAAAGCAGCTGGAGTTTCCCACAGATCAAACAGAGAAAGAACAATAATGAACAAAGTGCTGAAACCCCATGATGAACTTTATGCCCAATAAAGAGGTGCTTTAATGCTGATATGAAAGTAACTCATCTATCCAATACCAGACCACAACCACTTCAAGATCAACTTTAAACCTTGGTTCACCATGAATGAGATACCTACACTAGCCCTGTGCAGACATTAAATCATCTCCTCTTTAGATCTCAGATATATATACTGTCAAACCAAAATTTATTGAACACACCTTGAACATTTCATTCATTAATAGTTTATTCACTATATATGACAAGATCTCAGAGTTAAACTGTGTCAGAAAAAAAATCATCTTAATTATGTCAGATAACACTTAAGCAAAACATGGTGAGGTCAAAGTGTCTGAATAATTTTTGGTTCCAAATTTTAATCAATTTTACTAGTAGTCCACTGTATGAAGAATTTTTGGGTATAATATGTCACAGTTTACTTTATTTTGCTTTCCTCACTTACATAAATGAACTATAGTGTCCTGCACTCACTAGTAAAAATATATCAAAAATGTCTGAATAATTTTTGGTTTGACTGTATATCACATGTGAGATAGTTTATAATTGTCTGTGGATGAAATAACATAATTTAAAAGTATCTAGATTCATTTATTCAAAAAAACATCATTCTAATTCATACATACAGTGGCTTACACCTCTTCACACCTTACAAATCTTCTATGATGAGCATATTTTCAATACATTTAAATAAATTTTGGGGGGCATAAAGTAAAAAAAATGTCATCATAATTAAGGAAAAAACTTATTTAAATAGTAAAATTCTTGAAAAGAAAACTTTTGAATTAGATGGGCATGTTATTGTATTGATTAATATTAATCAATCATTTTTATATCATTTCTATTATACATGACATTTTTATATCATTTTTATTTTTAATCAATCATTTTAATCAAATTAATTAATTTATTAATTAATTTATTATTAATATTTTTTTAAATAAACTGCTTCGCTTCTTATTGATCTATGAAAAACGCTTTATTGGCCAAATCAAAGTCATGTGAAATGACCAACAAATGTCATGTTGTCTAACCAACACGCAAAATAAACATAAAAAAAAATAAATAAATCATGAAATATCATCAGCACTCTTGCAGACCCTTATGACTATATGTAAAGGTCAAAAAGTATATGAAAACATCAGATAATTGTACTTTTAATTGACAATCACATGAAATTTTTTATTCAATTTTAAGTTTTCTTAAAGATGTATATTAACTAAAGTTTGTCCATGTACATTTCTAGAAAGTTTGCATGTGTTTTAAACTAAATTTGTAAAAATTTGTTCTTTATCTTTATGACATGTTTATATATCTCTCTTAGATATTTTTTACATTTGCAATTATATTCATGGCAAATGTTATCTAAGTGATTTACAAGAAGGCATTTATTCACTTTGTGACAAATTGCGCATCTCACTGAACATTCTACTACCTACGTTCTGTTTGACTGCATCTAAACAAACACCACACACACACAAAGAAACCCACACAGTGTGCATGTAAGGTGATATTTTCCTACCTCTCATCAATCCAACTCATCGTGAAATACACACAGTCTTACACTTACACAACAGCAGATGGACATGCAAACACAATAGCACCATAAAGACATCAACAGTATTTTAAGCCCTTGTTCGCTAACACATTTCTTTTATGATACGCAGCATGCCACAACAAAGCTATCAGCTGTCTGAGCAGCTGCATCGGCGGTTTCCAATAGAGTCACTAAAGCTTTGAGAGATCTGAACACACACACACACAAAGGATATCAATTTCAACCACACATGTACAACAGCAGACCATAAACTCCACAGCCGTATGTAATGATTGATATTAGAGGATTAAAAATATACTGCAGGCTTGAAAGTGCAGCAATCGAAACCTTTCGTGATAATACAAGTGCAGAAAAACTGTGTGGATGGATTACAGATCTGTTTCTGTGTCACACATTCACACACTCGTCTTTTTTCCTTCCACTAATCCCTCGCTCCTCACTAATACACTGTGGAAGGGCCGAATCAAACCTTGCTGACTGATAGAGGCTTGTGTTACTGCTGGATAGGACCTGAAGGTCAAGGGAAGAGAGAGACGTGCAGAGACGTCTGTTTGAGTTTAGTGTGTGTGTGTGTGTGCATGTACATAAGAAAGAGGAAAAAACAGCGGGTGAGTGCAAGATAACAGGAATTTTTAAATGAAAGCAATCACACTGACATCAATTAATTGTCTGCGGATAATTTGCTGTCTAGGGTGCCTGTGCCGCTGGTATGAGTATTTGTTTTGACTGTAATCCGTGGCCTTTAAAATGTCTCCCATTTGAAGATCAGAGAAAGAGAACACACACTGACACACTCCTCTCACACTGAGCATTCACACGACTTGAACACTGTGACAAGAAAATCTTCAAAGACACAAATACCCATTTTTGCAGAGTATTCGCAAAAGGTTTGGGCTAAGCTATGTCTGTCATCTCACTTTTTGCTTGGTCTTCTATAAATGCACACACTAATGCACACCCAGGCCTGCATAAACTCCACTTCACAGAGTTTCTGAGAGAAAGGTTACAATACAAAGCCAATGAGTCGTGATACGTCACGTCCATTTAAGACTTTCTGGAAGTGACTGTGATTCTACGAAAATAAATAATTCAGTAAATAAAGGCAGACTAAGTGCAGGCTAACTGTAAAAGAAGACAAGCATTTTTTTACTATTACGAGCAAAAACAAAAACAAGGCAAGCCAAACGCCTTTTATGGACATTCAGAACTTCCATGTTAGTGAATCAGCCTTTAAATAATGGAAAACATTGTGTTTGTGTGCAACAGAATCTGATTGCTCAGTCTGTTGAGCACTGTGAAGTGCTGCAGTAAATCAACTATTAGTTTTTATGCTGATCCAAGATGCATTTTTTTGCTTCCAAACAATTACAGGTAGAATTTAGTCATAAAAGGAAATGCTTGGAGTGATGAATGGCTCTCTAAAGCAGACAGACCAAGTCAGCACCTACAGGGCATTTTTTCTGTCTGCCAGAAAAAGCTCATGGATTAGATGACGGTCAGAGAAGACATACCTTTTCAACACAGAGAAGCACTGAGGAAGAAGTCAGATTTGATAAATTAACAGCAGCATAGCTCCAAAAAGGACATAGAAAGTTATTTGAGTCAACATAGGGTGGAGATATGGTTTTGTTGTTTAGTTTCTCCTTTCGTTAACTCATGTCGCATTAACAACCTATTTAAAGGAAATGCCAACATGCCAGTTGAGCAGAATCCCTTTATCCGGTCATGATGAGTCAAAGTGCCTAATTTTGACTCAGCATGATTCATTTCTGAAACAAAGAACCACCCTTTGCAACCTATATGCAACAATCGATCTTATAAGAATACGTAACTGTTTTGTGAGGAAATTTCATATGAATTTGAACGATTTAAACATATGAGTTTTAGAAAAACGTAAGCATAATGTCCACCCCTAAACTTAACCATCAGTGGGAAGTAAACAGATTGTACGAAAGCGTAGGCTACAAATGAAATGAATTCATACGAATTAGCCACTAATTCACAAAAATGTAAAATAGTTACAAATTGGCATTAGAGCATGTTGGCCTATCTCTCAATTCAAACTTCCAACTCAGTTAGGTGTTTAGAGAATTCAAGAGACAGAGGTCCAAAAGTTTAGCTCATGCCCCTTGCTATCTGATCTCCATTAAGCTCTGCCAAAATTAAAACATTAGGAGGGCCAGACATCGATTAAATAGTCATTATACAAAGACAGAAACTCTTAAAATGGTCGGTTTTGAGCTTTCTGACATGAGTGTGGTCGCAGTTTAAATTCCTAAACACCTTCTCATGTCGTATGAGTCTAAATGAGCAAATCAAAGGGCAGGACATTGGTCTAATTTGTGCATAAATGAGTCGTGATACAAATTTTAAAACACATTCGTAAATTTGTAGATTAATCCTGAGGCAAAAAGTATTAATACGATTAGAATATAATTCAAAGTGGAGACCAAATGGGCGGGGGAACTGTTAGAGAGCGCCCTTTTAAAACTGCCGCTCTAGGCAATATGAAAAATTAATTAATTTCTGCGGAGAATCAATTTCTATATTAGACACCGCCGGAGAGCGAGCGCTCGGGCAGGAATCAGAGATTCTAATCTCGTTCCAGTAACTTGTGTCACAAGCGCTTAACATCTCCTCGCCAGTGCCAATGGCTGCCTAAATGCGCTCTTTAATAAGCAAGCAGATGAGCTGGTGTCATAAATTTGCTCGTAGACAGCGAGGTTTAGATAAGCAAACCCATAGTTCTTTCAAACAAGGCTCACATGGCTCTCGAGCGCACTCGCGCGCAAACGCAGGTATGTTTGCCATCATTCTAAAGGTCAGAGAATGTAATTTGCTTTATTAATACTACTGAAGAGCCGTTGTTTTCAAAGCACGCGAACTTTGATGGCAACAGTGTCGGTTGCAAAGAATATATAACAGCTTTTTATGACAGTCGTCTGACCTGATAATGACATACTGGCTAATAAATTCAAACTACGTTGTGTCACTGCAAAATTCAGGTTTTTACATTTCAAACTCAGAAAATGATAATACACAAGAGATGTAGTGTTTAAAATAGCCCGATTAGTGAACCCGACACCCACAAACGGGGCAACTGACGATTAACCTGTGAGTTATTCAGTTTAACTTGTAACAAAACCAGACTAGTCCCATTAAATATTCATATCATACACTGATACGATCTCTCTCCCTCTCTCTTTTCCATATCAGCCTCCTAAAGTGTTTGTTTACACATGATACGTTTTAGAAAGAGACAAAGCGTTACATTCAAGCCTATTCTGACTGCCTGATTGATGGTGAAAGACACCTATCCTGCCCAAAGGTGTCCCAGGTCTGGATAGGTGTGTGTGGTGTGCTGTATGTTCATTGTGATGCATTTCAGTAGTAACCTGATATGTGCACGATTATCAAAGGCCAAACGGTTCAAACTGGATCATAAGCAGATAAATATGCTGTGCTCAGCAAAGAAGAGATGTGAAAATAACGTCTGCGCAAGATACTGTACTGATATGAGCTCAATAAAGGCGCATAGTACAAGGTGCGATTTAATTCTTTTTTAGTTTGGTGCAACTTTTAGAACTTTTCAAAGTCGTGGTTTTGTGTCCTTTCTTACACACTCTTAAAAACAACGGTTCTTTATTGGCATGGTTCCATGGAGAACATTGATTCCATGGAAACTTTCAAAAGCACAACATGTTCTTCATAGCGGTAAAGGGATTATTTAACTTATTAAAATGGTTAAGAGCTGTACTGGTACTGCTGCGAAAATCCCTTTTTGGAACTTTTATTTTTAAGAGTGCAGGATAGAAAAGTGTCTCGCGAAGCTTTGAGAAAGCTAAGTTTACCTTGCATTGGTGCAGTCGTTATACAGGACCTCGAAGTCTTTTCTCGATATAAGTTTGCAGCGATTGACTCCAGGCTGAATCGCGCCCAGTCCACGGAGGATGCGAACCTGCTCCACGTTGCACACCACAGGCGTTATCTCCAGACGTTTGAGTTTCGTGTACACAGTGTGCAGTCCACCGACCAGGTGCTTGAGAAAGAGGTCAAACGCCTGCGGGAGGCAGATGAGCTCGTTGCCGTTGACAGTGAAAGACGCGAGCTTTGCGCCTCGGACCTCGACCATTTTACACTCGTTGTTTTGAGGGGTGTTTTCCACTGGAGAAGGAGTGGAATACACGGGTTTGTGCGGGAGGCTACCAATGGGGATACCCGGGCTCGCGGAGGAGAGAAGTTCCGATCTGAAGATGCTCGGTCCGGCTGGGGTGACGGACGGTGAGGGCGAGAGGGTCGCCGGGGTCGAGGAGTTGACAGCTGCGGCGATCGACATTGGAGGCGCGTGGGCCATCGGTGTCGCGGGCAGCAGCGCAGCCGGTGTGGCCATGTTCAACACTAAATAAATGTCTTTAAAGTATTCGAACAAAAGTAATATCTCACAGGAGAGTTAATAAAACAACAACAAAAACAATTCCGTTTTGATTGGAAAGTAAAATCAGCCTGGCACGGGGAAAAAAACGAGATATTGTCTGTGCGTCACAACATCGATCAAAGCGTGATAGTGACAGTGGGAAAAAGTGAAGAGCTGCGCTAGTGGTGCTCGGACGAGTTGAATCTGTCACATTGTGGTCAGGAGGAGGAGCCAAGAAACAAAGAGAGTTTGGAAGAGACACAGCGCGCACGTGTGTTCCTTTCTTTCAGAACAGGTACATCCGAAACAATGAACTTCAAAAGAACTCTTGCTATTGTTGAGCGTGGTTTACAAGGCTTCCTTTATATTCACACTAAAGATAAACAAACAAAACAACAGACTACATACTGAACGTTTATTTTTGCAGTCATTGACAGTTATGCTAGTTTGTTATATTATGTAACAAGTGCGTGAAAGGCTGTTTAGTTGTCGTAGTTTATCACAAAGTTTATGAAAGGACAGACGTATTGCTTTAATTCATGCTCGAGATGAAATGAATAATAACAGCACTCCAATAGTTAATGGCGCTTTGTACATGCACACGGGCAAGTGATTAATTCGCCGCGTGAGAAATTCTGATGAAACAATATTGAAAGCAATTTAAATAAAGCTCATTTAAATGTCAATTCTCATGGTTGGGGCTTTACTATAATTGGCTATTTAATTAAAACAATTTTCACGGTCATTAATACAGCCCGAGCGTTGTAGTGCACTGACATATTTTAATTACATGGTATTAACAAAATTGATATGCCTTAAAAAGTACGGTGAAAATTTGAATAAGAAATGATTTAAGCAATTATACATCATCCCCATATGGACATTACAAGTATCAGCATATGACTGGTCAGCACTGAGAGAGAATAAAACAACTTATTGAGCAGTTGCAACACTCTTTTTAAAAGTGAAAGAGTGGAGAAAAATTCAAATACTACTTCAAGAATAATTTCACAATTTTTTTGTTACATTGTGAGGTCAAGCATGCACAGAGGCAGGATATAAAGCTTATACTGCCATCTATTGTGAAGGACTTGGGAAGTGAAAAGAATTAAACTGAAATGTCAACGACTATTTGTTATTTTCACAAGCCCAAAATGTTCATTACAGACCGCAGATCCTACGGTTTGTAATGGTTCTCAACATTTACAACATTAATCTCAGAATAAACACTTGTGGAGTCTCTTGAGGCACAGCGACATTGATCTCAATTATCATAATACCCTTCTCATTAGAGGCATCATGATATTCCTGGTACAGCAGGAAGTCACTTATGTACCCAATTTCAATGACACTTACGGTCTGTCACTGGGTTTAGTGACATTTCACAACACAATTCACAAAAAGTAAGCGGTCAAGCAATGGAACAAGACAATAGGAATGCACAATGTTATCTGCCAATATTTTTACAATTATTTTGCAATAAGATTTTATAGCTACAATAATATGGGTACTATAAACAATTTTATATGCATAATTTAAGAGTTTACTTCTGCTTTCTGTTTTCATGTCCTCTGCAATGTGTCAGACCATCATGAGCTGTTCTGTTTTCTGGTGTTAAAGTTCACCCCAAAATTAAATTTCTGAAGAAATGAATACTGAGCCGGCGTTCTGACGTAGAACCTGGAAGCGCTGCAACGTAAAATAACGTAGGAGAATGACGGGAGAGAAGAAATTGTTGAATAAAGTTGTCATCTTGTTTTGTTTTTACGCACAAAAAGTATTCTCGTCGCTTCATAACATTAAGATTGAACCACTGTAGTCACGTTGACTATTTTAACCATGTTTTTACTACTTCTCTGGACCTTGAATGTGGTAATTTTGTTGCTTTCTATGGAGGATAAAAAAACTCAGATTACATCAAAAATATCTTGTGTTCTGAGGATGAACGAAGGTCTTATGGGTGCGGAACGACATGAGGGTGAGTAATTAATCACAGAAATGTAATTTTTGGGTGAACTAACCCTTTAAACCTGGCATACACTAACATAAACTCTACACAGCACAACCATGGCTTTTAAACGAATGGTAACGGCCCATTAAATGTAATATTATGCATTTGAGGAGGAGTTTTCTAGTTACTTTAAAGTAATTAGCAGCAACTGCCTGCAACCCTCAGTTCCACATTCCTTTATTCAGTTCACTACAGTGATTACAGCAGTTCCTCATTGACTTCTCTATTAGAGCTGCGGCCAGAGTCCATTCCCTGACCTTCTCTTCATCGATCGGGCACATTTGTCGCTCCTCTATTATAATGCAAAGAGAACATTTGTTATAATGTACATCCGATGCCTTTGCGCAATTGCGATCAATATGTTCAACTACAGACAGTACTGTAGAGAGAGACAACCATGTGGATATAATTTAAAATAGGAGAATACACATGCTTATCGATTCCTCTAAGACGTGTTTAAGTGATGCTGTTCTCTCAATCAATACACCTACTATATTGATACGCAATGAGAACGTCATCATAAGCCCTCATGGACGTTCACTTGAGTCAAATCTCACTCCTATCCATTCGAATTCATGTTTTACTTCCTCTTATCTCCCATGTCAACCTTAACACCTATGTACAGGACACGGAGTAGGAGGGAGTCAATGCCTCAATTCACACACCACCAGCCTATTAAGACCAGTGACATCCATCAGCTAAAGCTGCCACACTTTCAAATGCACTGTGCTGGGATGGTCCCTGTAATTTAATTCCCCCTGCCATGCATACACCCTGCATAGCCACGTCCCCTGATGGATTAATCATGCCATTTCCACAAAGGTCCTTCAGAAGAGAATGGAGTTTGATGCAGCCACTGACGCTTGCTGCCATAACTCAAGCTCTGCCAAAACGCCAGTGTCCTGTTTTCCTGAAGATGGATGCGGGTTTTGGGGAGCTGCTTTGAATGTGTCCTTCGTTAGATTAGAATGTATGGATTTGTTCACAGCTTCAAGGATAAAGACTGTATAAATTTACCACGCTGCAAAAAATCCTATTCTTCACTTTCAAATGAAATATTTCAACTGCCTTAAAGCATAAACAACAAAGATTCGTGTTTGCATACTACGTCCAATAACAATAAATGGCCGGTATTAAAATTCTACATCATTTTGTCTAAATTAATTTTTGTAAAAAACAAAAATTAATCCTTTTAAATGTGAATAGATATCACAACAGTATAATATATAGCAAGAAAAAAATGGATACACATAGATTTGCTTAAGATTACATTTAACAGTTTTATTCAATTATGAGTGTTGTTAAAGGGATAGTTCACCCAAAAATGAAAATTATTCCATGATTTACTCACCCTCAAGCCATCCTAGGTGTATATGGCTATCTTCTTTTAGACAAACACAATCGGAGATATATTTAAATATATCCTTAGTCCTCCAAGGTTTATAATGGTTGTGAATGGCTGCCCACATTTTGAAGACAAAAAAAAATGCATCCATCCATAAAAAATGAATCCATACAACTCCAGGGGGTTAATAAAGGCCTTCTGAAGTGAATTGATGCATTTGTGTAAGACAAATATCCTTATTTAAAACTTTATAAAGTAAAATAATGAGCTTCTGGCGTGACAGCCATATGCATTCAACATATCTCCAAATAGCATTAACTTCTGTGATGTAGTACAAGACATGACGTACTACGCGTCGTGGCATTGTGTACTGCATTGCGGAAGTTAACGCTTTTTGGACGTACGTCAAATGCATATGGCTGTTGCACCGGAAACTCGTTATTTTACTTTATAAAGTTTTAAATAAGGATATTTGTCTTATACAAACAATTCAGAAGGCCTTTATTAGCGCTGCTGTAATCTCTGTCAATTAATTTTCCTATTGTCACTTCTTTGAAACAATATGTATTGTGAAAAGCGCTATATAAATGAAGATGACTTGACTTGACTCGACTTGACTACTAATGCCCTGGATTCATATGGATTCATTTTTTTATGGATGGATGCATATTTTTTGTCTTCAAAATGTGGGCATCCATTCACAACCATTATAAACCTTGGAGGACTAAGGATATTTTAAAATATATCTCCTATTGTGTTTGTCTGAAAGAAGATAGTCATATACACCTAGGATGGCTTGAGGGTGAGTAAATCATAGAATAATTTTCATTTTTGGGTGAACTATCCCTCAGCAGACTTCAAGGAGGCTGTAGGATGACTTAAAAAGTAAGTAATAAATTATTAATAATATTAATATTTAAATATTTAAATAATCTAACTCTAAATTAAAATGCAAAAAAAGACGTTCACTTTTTTTGAAAACAATAAAAATGGAAATTTGAAAAAATATAATTGTAAAAAATAATTGTAAAAATATTGGCATATAACATATGGAACAGATATATTGTGCATCCCTACTGCATTTCTTAAGATTGTCTTTGGAAGACTTCATAACTTTTCTACACCTAATCTTTTTTGGTTTTACAGTTATGTTCTTTTTCTTACTTTTTAACATTGTCCATCAATAACTGGCTACTGGAGAACCTGACAATTTCATTTTCTCTCAAACAGATCCCTATCAGATGCATTTGCATGCTTGCGTTTTGAATTACTTCACATGGCCATAAATCTACTGAAGCATGCGTCCATTAAATCAATCAAAGACTATCGTGTGACCTGCCCTTCCTTCCTTACTGTGGGCGTCACCTAACATTTGATACATTCACTCTTCTCTGAGACCTTGTTTTGAACAGTGGACGATAACATGTTGTGTTGTCAGAGAACCTATTTTTACATGAAGCACACGAAACTAAGGCTATGAAACTTAGATCCAAGTTCCAAGGGTCAAACGGAATGGTTGCCCAATTTTATTTAGGTATGCTAAATAGATGCCCACCTCACATTGGAATTCACAGCTTCTTCTAGAACATCACTTCCATGATCAAAGTGAGGGAGGGGAAAATATCTCTAGAGTGCCAGTCATGGAGATGAGATAGAGCAGAAAAATGCCTGACAGCACTCCTCTGTCAGTGCTTTAACACTTTTTTTTCTGTTTTCTAACAAGTTTTTTTTTTTTTTTTTTTTTTTGTTACAGACAAAATTAATCGTGGGGATGTGAGATGCCTGATTTACATTCATTAAAAGTCATCTCCAGAAGTCAAGTTCAGTTCCAATCAAATTTGGGTAATTATGCAGAACAAGATATTCCCCTAAGAGCTGAAATCTCAACTTTTTTGAAAATGTCACTCTAAATGAACAAGTTTAATTTTATCAAATATACGTGAGGGAAAGCTGAATAGGTTATTCTAAAAACACGCTCCTTGACATTGTCAAACATGTCTTAATAATTACAAGCACCCAACAGTTAAGTTAACCTTCTATTTGCTGCCACTCAGCTTCACAACAGAGGTCATTTGAGCAATAACACAGAAGTCACAGTGGTATTTTTCAGAATACGTGCAGAGTGCTATTTTTCTCATTACTCATTTTCAACAGCATGATGGCACATATTGCATTAGCTTAGTCTGAAACTGCATACTGAGTAAATAATAAATTTAATGAGGAACTTACTATGAGATTGTTTAAAGAGTATGTTCTATTATAAATGTATAGTATAAATGTGTAATATTAAGGTAAGCTCATGGCATGCCTTAATTCCCATAACCATTTTGAATTGTAAAAAGCCTTCACATGCTTGTTGAACTTATTACGTGTAAACTTTTCATAATTTTCTGAGAGCTATGACTTGTACCACGTGGCCACCTGCAGATTTAAGGACTCGAAGCAGCATATTCTGGGGGAAAAAAGTAAAGAATATTGCTAAAAAAAAAATTGGTTTGTTTGGCTTAACTGGTTTAAACTGGCCTTGGCAGGTTTAAGTTGGTCTTCAAGCCTGGCAAAGTTGATCTAGCTGGTCCCCCAACCTGTACAGCTGAAAAATGTCAAAAATGTCCAAACCCCTCTAAAACAAACCCACTGTAGCATCAACTGTTGTACCACAGTAGTGGTATTTTGTTCCTAAATGAATCAGTTTTTTATGAACAAATAAGTTGAACCTCCGGAGGTCACATTTGAAGACTGCATACATCATCAATGATGTCTTATTTAATAAAAGTAACTGTAATCAGGGATGGGCAGTATTTATGATACATGTATTTCAAATACAAAATAGTATTTTGTAATTTGTATTTGATAGGGTTGATGAAAATGGCTTCATATTTTGTATCAAAATACTTTTAGAGTTTTGTATTTTTGTAGTTTTAAAATACTGTAAAGTACTTTGTAAGTCTACATGATGACATAATAAAAATGTGGCCTCTGATTGGTGCCTACTCAGTTTGCCCAGACTTGTTGAGTTCACAACAGATGTTGAGTGTTTATGTTTGTTTAAGTAGCCTAGGCTAAATAGTTTACAAATTTACATAATGTTCTTGAAAACTATTATAACGAGCAGCAGCCCCCTATATTTATGATTAACAATGAATTTATTAATTAGTTAGAAACTAGTTGCTATGAATACAGGTGCCATCAGTTGTCTTATTAATGACTTGTTTGTCATTGAGTCAGTGTTGCTGATGCAAGGCCCTTCGTTACCAAACACCAAGTAACTAAATTAGGATACAATTATGAGTCATTCACAAACTGTTAAACAATAAACTGTTGGTTACTTTAAAACTAACCTTCATCTGGGAGATTACAGGGATATGTGAATATTTGATCTGTTAAAGCCACAATATGTAAATTTTCACCGCTAGAGGTCGCTTATTTAGTCGCTTATCCTTGATTTTGTGGAATCATGGGATGCTGAACGAGAGCACTGGAGAGATTGCTAATGGGAGACGAGCGCGACACACGTCTCGAGAGCAGCGGAACTTTTATTATGCCACAGTCGCCGCTTCTGCTTTTTTTGGTCTAGCGTATGTGGGGTAACGCAACGCTGTTTATTATATTAGATACAATTGTGTGTTGAAAGTTGTTATAATGCTACTCTATGCGTTCGCTTGGCAGCTGCTATGAAATACTTGTTGCACACTGCAGTAAGCTAGATCGATATTAGTCATGGTAAAACAGGGTACTCGTGGTAAATCAAGAAAACGAGATTTAAACAAGAAGCTATGTAACATGATTAGTTTTCAGTTGATGAATGAATCCAAACAGTTCCTCATCTGTCTAATAAAACATATACTATGTATTATTAGGCAGATGAGGAATATAATGCATCTTTGGTTTTTCCATTGTTTCTACAAAATAAAACCGGAAACTGAGGGTATGATGTCATTGATAGGCGACGCACGGACACAGCCCGTGTCCTGGTTAAAATTGCTTATTTCTCCTCGATTTAAACATTCTTGGGAACATTTGGGATAATGTAAGTACACAAGTCAACAAAATATATAACATTGTTCTAGTGGTTTTGGATATTTTAATCCAAAAATCCTACTGTACATATTGTGCCTTTAACTGGTCGCATATGTCAGATTTATTGCATGACTCGGGCAGAGAAAAGCTGTTGCTATCAAACATTTTTTACTTAATCAACTGAGTCAGTGTAATGGTGAAGGTGTAGATCAAATAGGCCAATTGATGGAAGGTTTGCAAAGAAATTTCATGCTCCCTTGTAAAAGTATTTTTTAGTATTTTTAAAATACAAAAATACAGTAGTTTATTTTGATACATGGTGTGGCTGCTGTATTTTGTAGTTTATTTTGATACACTTAAAATTAAAGTATTTGGTATTTTATTTTAAAATACATTTTGATGTATTTTTGCCCAACCCTGACTGTAATAAAATTGACTCTTATTCCTTGTGAGGTGTAAAATACTGTAATTTCTTTATTACTTTGCGATATCCGTCTAAACTACGTGGCCGAAAACACGTCACATGACTGTTCGTGCCCACTGGGCATGCGCGTACAAGTGTAAACAAGTTGCCTCTTGAGCATGTAGGCAGCTGCAGTAATAAAAAAAATGCAGAGTTTAACTGCACAGTGGTTGCTAAAAATGACAACACAGCCAGCAAAGATTGCAGTTCAGTCTCCATGTTATTGTTTACACGGTCGTCAAGGATACGCAGAGTGAACATGGGCAGCCACGCCAACATTTTCGAAAGTGTCCGTTTACACTGAAATGTAACCCCAGCGTTTTCAAACTAAAACGGGTTCTGCAGCGTTTTCGAAATCTCTGTTTTCGAGGGTCAAAAATGTTATGTAAATGGAAGGCGTAAACGTAGCAAGTTATGTGTTTTAAAACAAAAACATACTAGTGTAAACGGGTCCTAAATGAGACCGACTCGATGCATGCAGCCTTCAAATGTGACCTCCAGAGGACGCAGCCCCTGAAGTGGGACACAGCAATTGACTCACTCATAACGACAGTGCCTTGTCGCCACCTACTGGTGTAACAAAAGGGTTACTGAAAAATACCCAATGCACAGACCGATAGCCTGTCTAGGATGTGTAAACACAGACAAGCGGAATCATGCAAACAGTGAAAAATCCCAGTGCTGTTGGACCAGAGATTTTCTTAAAGTATCAGATGGCAACGTCCACATATATATCATTGCCAAAAGCCAGTGACTTGATTACTTAGAGTTTTATGATGGTCAGCCTCAGTCACGTTTCCAGATTCCAAAGTGAATCCGTGCTGTAAAATATATCCAACTTGTCGCAAAATTACTGCACTTCTCTGTTTTTGCACTTGCTTGCGCTTGCTTGCTTGTTTTTTAATAACAACAAAAAAAGTTCTGTTTTTGGCAAATGTAAAGGCCCTTTCATACCAAAAGATAAATGAATAAGTATATATAAGTATATATGTAAGTGTATAAGTATAAATGTATATTTACACCTGTACAGTAGAGGGCACTGCTCAAACAAACCTTTCAGCTGTGCTGCCATTCTGAATTGAAGAAGAATGGGATACAGGAGATGGAAGTTCAGCACTCTTATTTCTAAATTAAATCTAAAGTAATTTTTGCTTATTAGTATGGTGGATAATTGAAGGTCAACAGCAAAGAAATTGGTTAATAAAGTGAGATTAAATATATAGCCTAATATATATTTGTCTAATTTAATATATTATTACAGGTTTGTGTAGAATTCTAAGATTGCAGAAATCATTCTAATATCCCTAAGAAACATTTCTGATTATTTCAATGTTGAAAACAGTGTGGCTGCTTCATATTTTTGATGAAACTATTTTTTCAAGATTCTTTGATGAATATACAAGTATGCACCCTCTCAGACATGGCCTTGATTAAAAAATTATCTATGATTTGAATACTAAACTATATTGTAATATAGTACTACTTACCTATAGCCTGCTTGCATTGACTTGCGCATTCTGTGTATGGTCGTCCGCCGGAAGTTAGTTTTGAATTTATTTGAATTTATAAAGTTTTAAATATGGATATTTTTATTACAAAAACGCATCGCTTCGCTTCAGAAGACCTTTATTAACCCACTGGAGTCATATGGATTACTTTTTTTATGGATGGATCATTATTCTTGACTTCAAAATATCTCTGATTGTGTTCGTCTGGGTAATAAGGTAATTAATAATTATGCAGTGTCTTGTTTCACCCTGCAGAGGTTTCTTTTATATAATAATCTGCTGACTGTACACTATCCCGCAGCCTTGCCACGCCCCCCAGTTTGGGAACTACTGGTCTAGAACTACAATAACCATCATATTCACACAGCGCCTCTGCATTTATAGTACCCCCTTTCTCTCAGCATGCATGGGACAGGAATGTGAATAAATGTGAAAAAGTAACTTAGGCCTAGATATTTTGTTGTAAATTGAAAAAGTAATCTGATTACGTAACTCAAGTTACACTGGAATTAAGTAGGCTACTTGTAAATAGATTATATTACATTTAAAATACAAACCCGATTCCAAAAAAGTTGGGACACTGTACGAATTGTGAATAAAAAAGGAATGCAATGATGTGGAAGTTTCAAATTTCAATATTTTATTCAGAATACAACACAGATGACATATCAAATGTTTAAACTGAGAAAATGTATCATTTTAAGGGAAAAATTAGTTGATTTTAAATTTCATGGCATCAACACATCTCAAAAAAGTTGGGACAAGGCCATGTTTACCACTGTGTGGCATCCCCTCTTCTTTTTATAAAAGTCTGCAAACGTCTGGGGACTGAGGAGACAAGTTGCTCAAGTTTAGGAATAGGAATATTGTCACATTCTTGTCTAATACAGGCTTCTAGTTGCTCAACTGTCTTAGGTCTTCTTTGTCGCATCTTCCTCTTTATGATGCACCAAATGTTTTCTATGGGTGCAAGGTCTGGACTGCAGGCTGGCCATTTCAGTATCCGGATCCTTCTTCTACGCAGCCATGATGTTGTAATTGATGCAGTATGTGGTCTGGCATTGTCATGTTGGAAAATGCAAGGTCTTCCCTGAAAGAAACGACGTCTGGATGGGAGCATATGTTGTTCTAGAACTTGGATATACCTTTCAGCATTGATGGTGCCTTTCCAGATGTGTAAGCTGCCCATGCCACACGCACTCATGCAACCCCATACCATCAGAGATGCAGGCTTCTGAACTGAGCGCTGATAACAACTTGGGTTGTCCTTGTCCTCTTTAGTCCGGATGACATGGCGTCCCAGTTTTCCAAAAAGAACTTCAAATTTTGATTCGTCTGACCACAGAACAGTTTTCCACTTTGCCACAGTCCATTTTAAATGAGCCTTGGCCCAGAGAAAACGCCTGCACTTCTGGATCATGTTTAGATATGGCTTATTTTTTGACCTATAGAGTTTTAGCCAGCAATGGCGAATGGCACTGTGGATTGTGTTCACCGACAATGTTTTCTGGAAGTATTCCTGAGCCCATGTTGTGATTTCCATTACAGTAGCATTCCTGTATGTGATGCAGTGCCGTCTAAGGGCCCGAAGATCACGGGCATCCAGTATGGTTTTCCGGCCTTGACCCTTACGCACAGAGATTGTTCCAGATTCTCTGAATCTTTGGATGATGTTATGCACTGTAGATGATGATAACTTCAAACTCTTTGTAATTTTTCTCTGAGAAACTCCTTTCTGATATTGCTCCACTATTTTTTGCCGCAGCATTGGGGGAAATGGTGATCCTCTGCCCATCTTGACTTCTGAGAGACACTGCCACTCTGAGAGGCTCTTTTTATATCCAATCATGTTGCCAATTGACCTAATAAGTTGCAAATTGGTCCTCCAGCTGTTCCTTATATGTACATTTAACTTTTCCGGCCTCTTATTGCTACCTGTCCCAACTTTTTTGGAATGTGTAGCTCTCATGAAATCCAAAATGAGCCAATATTTGGCATGACATTTCAAAATGTCTCACTTTCAACATTTGATATGTTATCTATATTCTATTGTGAATAAAACATAAGTTTATGAGATTTGAAATTATTGCATTCCTTTTTTATTAACAATTTGTACAGTGTCCCAACTTTTTTGGAATCGGGTTTGTACTTGTAATCAGACTATGGTTACTTTTCTATTGATTACATGATTACATGTTATTCTCATAATGACAGTAAATTATTCATAATTCATTGATTCTACTTTATGTTTTAAATTTTCCTTTCTAAGCTTTCTTATACATGTTCAGAAGGTCTTTTAGGTTTGTGGAATTGCACACATACAGACCAGCCACTAGTCATAAGCCTTTCACTGAAAACTGAGACCCACACAGCAAAATGAACTTTCAAAACTTTCTCTTTGTATTTTTATATCAATATGGTACACGATTATCCAATTCAAATCAATGTGATAAATGAGTTAAGTCAAAAAAAGTAATCAAGAAGTAGTCAGAATACGTTACCTAAATTAAATAATCTAGATTACGTTACTAACTACAATTTTGTCATGTAATTTGGAATCAGTAACTGACTATAATTTGTAAGTAATCTACCCAGCACTGCTCCTTAAAATAGACTTAATACTTCAGAATAGATCACCAATTTTGAATTATTACAAGTCCCTATTTCTATAATGCATTTTACAAAGCAACTAGACATTAAATCAGCATTTTATTTGTTTGCTGTTATTATTGAAAAATATATCCTGAGTTGAGAATGCTGAACTTTAGAACTCAGATTTGTCCTGTGATTTTTCATTCTTCTATTTCATGAGGTTTATCTTCCCTTTACCGTCCATTCCAGAGGTCTGTAACCTGTTTTGAGAAAGACTGCTTCCTTTAAAACGTGTGTAACTGAACTTTTCCACCAACAACTTCTGTGACCTCAAAGGCAGTGTGATTTTTTATCCTTTCCTCCTGAGGCGGAGAGAGGGCGAGGGTTATTCATTCGTGCTTAGCTGTGTGTTGAGTTTGATGGATAAGCCTCATAAGCATTGATGCTAACACTGGTGCACACTCTCTTTCTCTCTCGCACTGGTTCTTCACAGATCATAGAGCATCCTTTTCCTTACACTCACTCTCTCTCGCACACTCACATTCTGCCCCTTAGACCCCCTGCTGGGTTCACTTTCTACGACATCCATCAAACCTAAACAAGAGGGGTCATTCAGCTGGCAAATAACCTTCACTCAACTACAACAGAGCAAGCTGTGGGTAAAACACTCACTGCTAGTTCGGGCCAGTGGAGTGAGTTAAGGCCTTGGGAAGACGTTGCTCTTATGTGGAGATTTTGGACAAGCTTCTGCTGTTGAAATACAATAAAATAAAATCTGCAATACATGTTTTGATTCACCAAATTAATGAAGCAGCAAAAATGTACAAGGTAATGTAAAAATTAGTCATGTAATGGTCTCATTTTGTTCTGATTTGGTTTAATTTTCATTCTGTTCCTGTTTGCCAGTGTTCTCTGTTAGTATCTTGGTTGCTGGTTTGAGTTCCACGCCTGTTTGCTGTTTCATTCACCCTGTATCATTAATTACTCACCCTCATGTCGTTCCACACCTGTAAGATCTTCGTTCATCTTTGGAACACAAATTAAGATATTTTTGATGAAATCTGAGAGCTCTCTGACTCCTCAATAGACAGCAATTTAATCACCTCTTTCAAGGTCCAGAAAGGTACCAAAGACATTGTTAAAACAGTCAACGTGACTACAGTGGTTCAACCTTAATTTTATGAAGCAATGAGAATACTTTTGTCTGCACAAACAAAACAAAAATAATGGCTTTATTCAACAAGGTCTTTTCTTCTGTGTCATTCTCGTACACCGTTTACCTTCAGCGCTTCCAGGTTCTACGTCAGAACACTGCATCACACGCATGCGTCGTGAGTCGGCGTTCTGAGTGTAATTTAAATTGTGTAAATTATAACATTTAAAATATGACTACTTACCCCAACTTGAATTTAATTCATTTATTTTTTAATTTGTGAAATGTATTGTGCTCATGATAAGCACAATACTGTGCTGTGATGATCACGGTGGACATCCTGAGAAAGATGAACCAGAACCTTATTTGAACAAATAAATGGTAAGATGTTCCATCCATCCATCCATCCATCCATCATTAATTCCTTTTTAATACGGAATAATTTTCCAACTTGATATTTCAGAGGTATTTTACCTGTATTTTGAATTACACATTGCATTGTGTTTTAGGGATACAAGTAATCTTCATAAACTTAAAGTTAATTTTGCAAGTTTTAATCAAACATACAAATTACATTATTTGAGTGGTATTCCACAATGTTTCTCCAATATGCGTGCTCAGTAATAGATGGTTCAAAAAGTGCTTAGCCTTTATAACTTAGCCATGTTGCTTTATAAAAGCAAACTCAAACTGTCCACTTTACAGGTATATGGTATTTTAAATTTTACATCATAAATACACTCCATATTGAATTTCGATTAATTCTCAAATCAAGGCAAGACTAGCTGTGATAGTTATTAGCAAGGTGGAATTGTTCTGCCTCTTATCAGAGCAAACTGAGCTTTCAGTTCTACTTTCACCATCAAACTTGACATTATAAGTTCTCACTATTGAAAATTATAAGATTGCTCATACTAAATTAACATTTTTACTTTATGGACTTTCTTTTCTGTAATCTCAACTTTTTCTACATTACATCAATCAGCCTTTAAAGGAACACTCCACTTTTTTTGAAAATAGGCTCATTTTCCAACTCCCCTAGAGTTAAACAGTTGAGTTTTACCTTTTTCGAATCCATTCAGCCGATCTCCGGGTCTGGCGGTACCACTTTTAGCATAGCTTAGCATAGTTCATTGAATCTGATTAGACCGTTAGCATCTCGCTCAAAAACAACCAAAGATTTTTGATATTTTTCCTATTTAAAACTTGACTCTTCTGTAGTTACATCGTGTACCAAGACCGACGGAAAATGAAAAGTTGCGATTTTCTAGGCCAATATGGCTAGGAACTATACTCCCATTGTATACTCTCATAAGAAAAATCTCGAAACTCTTTGGTCATTTTTGAGCGAGATGCTAATGGTCTAATCAGATTCAATGAACTATGCTAAGCTATGCTAAAAGTGGTACCGCCAGACCCGGAGATCGGCTGAATGGATTCGAAAAAGGTAAAACTCAACTGTTTAACTCTAGGGGAGTTGGAAAATGAGCCTATTTTCAAAAAAAGTGGAGTGTTCCTTTAAAATAGAGTGTGACAAAATAGAATTTGGATTTTTACAGTGTGTAACACTTGCTCAAAACCTTATTAAGCACTGAGACAGCTGCTGTATCAGCTCTGTATGTCAACTAGTTCCTATCTTCAATATATATTTTATAATGTCAGTTTTTGTCCTTCATTCAATTTTACAAGTGAATCGCCTATTGAACTGTCTCCAGTACTTGGCTCAAGGTGTAGTTGGTTACATGTATGTTGTCATGTAACCAACTACAACTACAAATATAGTCATGCAATGATATAAAGCTCTGTGTAAAGTACCACAAACTGGGCTTGATTTAAAATGACAGGTTGCTTCTGGTCCTGTCGACAATAATAGGCTTTATGACTTAGGCCTACTCAAGCCTGCAGAGAAAGATTTCGGTATAGCAGATAAAATGCACGAGGCCTAAATATCATTCCATCCACTCTAATTAGACAAATAACGATGTATTAAATGCTAAAGCTCAATTGAGAAATCCCTTGAGGGAGCAGGTCAATGAGTCACAGCATTGGGAAGAGCACACCAAACATCATCAACATCATCATCATATTTCCTGTCTAAAGCAGTAGTACTTGAAGATGTCTTTTCCTTTAGCAGTGTCGGTGATTCAAATGAGCACGAGGGCAGAAAGCATTGTATGATTATTAATGGGGAAAGATTATGCGCACGGGGGTGAGGGATTAGTTTAGCGACCTTCACAACACTAATTGAAACAAGTATGGAGACTCGGCGGCACTGTAATCAACTAAAACACGGGATCATTAATCATTATAAATAGCGCTGTCACAACACGAGCATTAGTATTATCAACCCCTTTTGTTTGTCTAGTGGGAAGCTCGGCTCGGACGCGCGGTAAATGTCCGGTGCGGAGGTTAATGAGAGTCGAAGTGGCATTTAAACGGCGCCGCTGATCAAACGGGCAACGAGGTGACGCGCCTCGCGCACGTTCATTTGCAGTTAATGGGAATTGATGCACTTCTGATGAAGTTACTAACAGGCTTGACATCCGGAAGAGTTCAAGTCTGTCGGACGTAGAGCTTTTTTGACATTCCACATGAGAGGGTAAAGGATATTATTAAGCGTGAAAGAAAAGTACTTTTCTCTTAGAGGTCTTTTGACAGGTGTGGCAGCTGCGCAAAGATTAATCGACGCCAATTGAGACGTTGTAATGTGTTTTGTGATGTGTGCTGTGAGACAAATCACCACGCGATTGTCACATTTGAGCCCTGTTTCCCAGAATGTGATCTTCATAAATCACAGTAATAACAACAAAACCACACAGAATTTTAGGTATAAGGTTTGTTAACCTAGTTTTGCCTTCTTGTTAACATTTCTCAGTGAGGTTATAGCCTATTTGAAAATCAGTTTGATGACACACAACTTAATAACAAAAAGCTAGTTAACATTTCCACCATTACTGCCCAGACAGAAGACAGGCCTACTCATCTGCGGGACACCTAGAAATCTAAACAAAGTATACACACAAAATGTGCTGCAAAATGATGTTTTGTTAACAAAGTTCGGGAGGAGCACATTCAAATGATCTGACTAATCATCACATCATTCCAACCAGCAATCAGCAATCAACATGTCTACCCAATCAGCAGGAGTGGAGACCTATATATATAGCCTATATATATACGCAGTCGACCTACCTATGTTTCTCGACAGTTTTCAGCATCCCTCCACCACCCCGTCTCCTCACACTCGCCTGGTTAGTTTCCTAACCAGAAATACGGGGTGAGTAATATGGGTTCGGGCCAAAATACCGAGCTCGGCGCCCTCTCCTCGGACAGCATGCGAAATACGCATACTATTTACTCTATCTGATTATTTGTAAGTGTGAACTCGTGAAATGTAAAATGTCATCCTCAAAATCCAACACTCTCAGAAAGGTACAAAAGCTGTCACTGGGGCAGTATACACTTTCAAAAGGTACACCTTTGTACCTAAAGAGTGCATAGTAGGCTAAAAAATTCCACAAACTATTTAATTTTTTTTTTAATTATTTTTTAATTTTTAAAGACATTAATACTTTTACTTATCACGGATGCATTAAATTGATAAAAAAAGTGACTAAAGGCACAACTTTACATTATTACAAAAAATCTGTTTATGTTCCTTTGAATTTTCTATTCATCAAAGAATGCTGAAAAAGCAACATGGTTTCCACAAAAATCTGATATTGTATTTGGGAGTCACGCTTGTGTTGTTTGCGGTCAAAAGTGACCGAACACCTGAAATGTAACTTTTTTTATTTTCAGTAAAATCAATGTAATACATTTTTGTTCAGTAATGTTTTTCTTTTTTATTTTGAGATAATTTCATAGTACTAATTAACATTTATGCAATAATTATGATAATTTTTTTCCCAATTGAAAATAATACAAATTTTTTCTAACTTTTTTTTTTATTACTTTTCAATAAAAGCAGTATTTCATGTTAAAATAGATACAATAATGCCTTAGGTGCAGTAGGTGATCTGGGAAATACTAACGTTAGCATGCTAGCATTGAAATACGATCCCACCCTTTCTGCAAATCACTGTCCAAAGCCACACCTCCTCCAAAACACATGAATGCACACACACAGCGTTAGACAAGATGGAAAAAACAGAACTGGCGCCGCATTCGTTCCATAAGTTGAATAAGGAAGGCGTAGGACATTCAGCGTAAGCTTTTTTAAGAATACGGAATCACGTTCTGGTGGAAGCACTTGTGATGCGATCATTTGTGCCTATAAAACATATACATTTTGATTTTTTTTTTAGAAAATGACCGATCATTTTGCTAGATAAGACCCTTATTCCTCGTCTGGTATGGTTTAAAGCCCTTTGAAGCTGCACTGAAACTGTAATTTTGACTTTCAACCGTTTGGAGACCATTGAAGTCCACTATATAAGGAGAATAATCCTGGAATGTTTTCATCAAAAATCTTAATTTCTTTTTGACTGAAGAAAGAAGGACATGGACATCTTGGATGACATGGGGGTGAGTAAATCATCAAGAATTTATTATTTGAAAGTGGACTAATCCTTTAAACTACCTCATGTCTCAATGCACATAACATTACAATAATAATGAACGTAAACAACTTAGAGAGCTTTTACCTGACTGCTGCAGATTCATTTCGGTGTTGATACTGTTGACATGGATACGCTTAATTCTGAGTCTGACTGAACAGCTCCGGTTAGAACTTCACAGGTTGCCATCTGTTAATTACAGTAGTTATGGCATGAACGCAGCATAAGCTCATTGTTTTGAGTCGGTAGGAACTGTAAAACATGGCTGCTGTTTGTTTGAGGTGCTCCATGATGAAATGTGCTGATGACGTGTGATGTCTGCGTGAACAGGGTGTGTGAGGGTATGTAAAAACATACGTTGACAGGCAGGTAGGACATCGTATTTTTTCATTCGGACCGAATATAATCATTGGCTTTACATTGTATGGTCCTACGCCTTCCACAGGCAATATATTTAAAAAAATACATTTAGACTGTTTAACGTAGTGATTGCTATCAGTATATGAGGAGACTTTCAACCAGTATAGCAAAAAATGTTTCTGTTGAGAATCACCTATTGCACCTTCAAAATCCAAGGCAGATTAGTGCCATCTGGTGGGAGTAAAAAAAGAAAAACTTATATAATGCAGTGTTTTTAGACATAAATACTTATTTTTATTAAGTTGTTTATTTTGATATATATTTTACAAATAATACAAATATTTTGATTTATATTTATTTTGATATATATTTACAAATTCTCAAAAACTACTTTTTTTGTCAAGGTTTAGAATTTTTTTTTAGCTTAATTTGGTCCGGTATTGCAATTTTTTTTTTTTTTTTCAAAAAGACTTTTTGTTACACACAACATCAAAATTCAATAAAAATGTAACAGAAATGCTTTATCAGAGCTAAATCAACCTGATTTTATCCTCTTATTTGAGTCTTCTGGCTCAATATTGCCATATTGTTACAGCCACACCAGTTCATTTGTAGATTGTACACACAAAAAATTCTCTGTATTTTTGCCTATTTCCCATTCTTTTTCTAAGCAGATCATTTCTGACCATGAATAACACAGATGTGATTTTTTTTTTACGACCATTTAGTCCATGATTTATTTATTTATTTATTTATTTTTTTGTGGTCACATAGTGACTGCCGCAAAGTCACAGAGATTCATACCATTCCGATGAAGTAGCAATTTTTAAATTTAAAAAAAAAAAAAAAACATTTTTCGGTCTAAAATGACAGAATAACACCACCAGAGTGTTAAACAACACAATCGTTTTCATCTGTGATAATAATAAGAAATGCTCCTTGAGCACCAAGTCAGTAGAGAATGATTTCTGAATCCCCGAAGATTGGGTAATAATTGCTGAAAATTCAGCTTTGCCATCACAGAATTTCTTTTAAAAATATAAAATACATATTTCTATTTTTTCTTTTAAAAATAGAAAACAGTTGTTTAAATTGTAATATTTCAATATAGTAATATACTATATTTTTATCTAAAAATTGCAGCCTTGAAGAGCATAAGAGATATATTTTAAAATCATTAAAAAATCTTACCAAACCCAAACTTTTGAACAGTAGTGTGCATGTGCTATTGTAGACACTTGCCTAAAGTACTCATATTATGGGGGTTGGGGAAACTGAGATGGTCCAAGCAGGGTAAGAGTAAAATGGCTGAGCGCAAATATTCCAAAAAAGGTCATAGGCCCTGTTCTTTTTAAAGGAATTATGTTGAAAAAATAATGGGATTCTAACCTACAATTATACATTTTAAACTTTCAATTAACCTTGCACAAGGGTATTCTCATTTCCATCAGCTTTAGATTAATACCAGTTGTTTATCACATACCTGTGAACAAAGAACCCTGTTGCATTGCATGCATCACTTAGAAGGTTAAAACACAATTATTAAATTTACAGCTAAACTATTGATAATTACATACTTGAACACACAGAATTCCCATTTAATAACAAACATTTCATTAACCTACACCAAACACAAGGGAATTTACATAAACAGTTACTGAAGGTGGATGCTATTACAGAGCTTAGCATTGTTTTTTTAATTGCTTTGATAATTAAAGCAATTAATGCATGAATTAGAGGATGGGAATATGATAATTACACACCAACCTCAGAATACTTAATTGTGTTATTTAGTTTCATCCTTTTTAAAAGAAGTTCAATTAGCCAAAGTCAGTGTTTAAACTCACTTCCTAAACTCACTACTGGTACTCGTCTATATAAAATATTGACCATGAACTTCATCCAATCTAAAAGTACTGTATTGGAGTCAGATGTGTATTGCTTAGAGACTGATGGTCACTCAAACAAAACTAACAAAAATGATTCGATGGTACTGATGAGTGATGTCACTGTCACAGTGGCAACCTTTATGATACTAATTCACAGTGAGGAATAAACTACCCCATTGTTGCGCATCATTAGCTGGCCTTATGAAGAGACACGCCTGGTCCGCTTTAGTTGATAACACCTGTCATTCCAACAAGCGGTCGCAATCATTCTCCACATGCTTTTGTGTTTCTGTCTTTGTTAAAGGTGATTCAATGGAGGCCTGAAGATGGTGCATCCTTGACCCATGCTTACAACTAACAAAACAGGTAGCATTTCATCCACAAAGTCAACAAATGTTTGAGGGACTACCATCAAAACGCCCTTAAAACCACATGTATATTGCCTTATTTAATAGATTTAAACAAGGCCACATTCTCCTGAGAACTTCTCCTTGAAAAGTGACTGGACTGGAGTAAATGTTTAGCAATAAGAGCAAACATAAGGTGGAGGTGATTACAGACACATAAATGAATTTTCACTGCAGGAGTGAAAGATTATGCCTCCTATCTGCAGGAACCAAGGACACAGCCACCTCTCCCTCTCAGCACGGCTGGGTGTTAATGAAGCTCATGCCAGGTAAGCTGCCTTTTGGGCTGATCTAAGAGCCACGCCAGTTTTACCAAACATGACCTTAAACATTCCCAGCAAAAACTGATGTCAGGTCAGGGCAAAAAAAGTACCTGTGAGGTGGAGAACAGGCTTGATGAAACTGATTTTGAGAATGGAATTGCTGCTTTGAATAGAATAAGAGTGAGTTACTGAGAAGAGTTATATAAGTGTTTAAAAGAAAGAAAGAAAGAAATCTTAAAAGACTGATATTACAATGCTACTATAAAATATAAAGTACAAGTAATGTCAATTATTTAACTATAAATGCACTGATGTCGCCATCTTGTGGTTGAAAGACACAAATCCAGACAGACCAAATCAATAAAAGAGCATGTTTCATACAGTTAGGGTAAAAAACATTTTACTGACAGCAAAACCCAACAAAAAAATACATTATAGTTATTCGTATACACAACGTTAAATGGACAAAAAGATAAGGAAAAGGCAAATGCTTAAATAGTCCAATTGTACATACTGAGGCAGATGTAAGTAGGTCAAACAAGGCAAAACCAACTGCTTTCACACATTAATCATAAGTATATACTTATATACAGCGTATCATGCAGTTATTTTCTCAAACAGGGACTGCTTTGTCAGAGATGAATTATAGACTGATCATCCTTGACTAGTGCTGTTTTCAGAAGCCTGAAAAAGATAAAACAAAAAGGACAGTTAATGATAATCATCAAATTTAAGGTAAAGTATGAATTTTAAGTCCTATTAATTTCTGTTTTCCTTAGCTTAATTTGGTATTGCATTTTTTGCATTAAAGTGCAAATATACCCAATTACCCATGTAGCTTCTCAATTAATATTATATGCATGCATAAAAAAAAAAAAGGAATATAGCATGTCACACCATAGGGTTCTTAAACAGGGAGCCGGGCACCACCTCTGAGAGGGCTGCAGAATGACTTAAAATTATTAAATTAGGTTTGTTTATTTATTTATATAAAAATAAATAACCTGATAATAAATAACCTGAAGCTATATATGGTTAGGTTATTTTTTTCCCTTCAACAACTGTTGTTTTTATTGTTAAATTTGATTAAAATAAATGCACTAAAATAAACAAGTAAAAAAAGTATTAAAATAAATAATAAATTGGATTTAAAAAAAATTAAAATTTTAAATAAATAATACATTTATCAGTACACTATTGTGCATTAAAAAGTAATGTAACAAACTAAATATTTTCCAAATAATATTTTAAATACTTATAATATTAATTTTCCACAGTATCAACACCTTTATACATGAAAATATACAGCTTCCTTTTAAATTTTAGGATGTGGGTCCATCATATTTGGGGGTCCATAGCATCTAAATGATTGAAAACACATACTTCTAATAGGTCAGACAATATGTTGACTAGTCTAGCAGACTTCACCTAATTTCCCAGATTACTAATGCAAGAATATCAATATACTCATAATTTTGCGTCTTCAAAACCAATAAAAGGGAGAGGGGGTAAAAACAGAGAAGCAGGAATAAGACGGACTGTCGCCACAAATCTACAGCTGCATTAGTGTGAGCACCTTTAATGAGTCAGAGGCTCTTCTGAGTTCTTTGATGACTGATGACAGGGCTTCGGGATTGATCCCCTGCTCACAGAGACGGACACATATCGACAAAGACTCCATGTCCAATCCTGTATTCAGAAGCCTTGATATCTCCAGGAGAACTGAAAATGTAAGAAGAAGCCATAATAGTCGCAAAGTGGTTCATTCGATGATGAACAGATATGATTCACGACAACAGATTAAAAAAAAGAAAGAAAGAAAATGAAAGAAAAAATAATTCTTCGTCCTAAACATTTTTCTTAATCTCACCATCCATAGTCTCCCGGACGGCATTCATGTTTGCGCTCGCGGGACTGGCCATGATGCTATCGTGCTAAAGCTATTTAACTACTTAACGACAATAACAAAGCACTATCTTTCATTCAGATGACCCTGACAAGTCTATTGCTGATAGTCCCTGGTGTCTTCCAAACATTTGCCAAATAAATATTAAACAATATACATGGCAAACTAACTGACAGCAGTTTTATTTACGCCTCCCGCTTGTTGTTGTGGTAATCCTGTCAATAAAGTTGTAAACGTTCGAAAGGAAGTTACGTCGAGAAGGAATGTCGCCCGTTCTCTTCACCTGATTGGATGTTTCGCAGGTTCTGCTGAATTGTGATTGGTTGGCACCTCTTGAGCGAAAATTAAATCAGACGTTGGAGCCCATCAGAGATCACGGTTGGGCTTGTTTGAGTTTCGTTGCGGTTGTAAGTATTTAATTAAGAACATTAATCACCTGGTTAAAGATTTTTTTTCTTTTTAAACACATGTTAATATTGCAAACTAAGAAAGGTAGAAAATCCGATCAGTAATCTTTTGATCATTACTAATGAGATACCATTGTATATAACCAAACAGGATGTTTACCATTTCCAATTTGTTGATATTTTCTAGAATCTCCAGTTGTTCACTCGTTTTCCTTTCTTATTAAAACGTAGCCTGCTTGTCTCTGGACGCCGTTTTTAAGATGGGAGATATAGCAGAGATTCATATAACACCGGAGACTCCTGGAAGACCTGCTATTCTGAACCCGTTTGAGAGCCCAAACGACTATCACCATCTGCATGAGTCTCTGGTGCCCAGCCCGTCGGTGTTCAAAAGCTCCAAAAGCTCGTCAGCGGTGAGTATCTGACTCTGCATATGAGTTAAAAATAAAAAAGGGGAGAAATGTCATTTTTGTTTTTATATTTTCTGTTGTAGACACCAGCCAAGTTCAAATGGTCCATTGATGAAATGGCAAATTTACTTCCTGTGGAAATAGACCCAGAGGACATTCGCCGCCAGGCTGTGTTTCTGAGCCAAGCCAGGTATGAATTGCTGTTAGTATGTTTGTCTGTAGGTTTTTTTTTTTTTTTTTTTTTTTTTTTTTATACAGTAATGACCCAGTATTTGTAATTATTTGTTCATAATATCTACTCAACTGTGTTTTAACACTTAAGGGGAGATTCTGATATCGAGGCAAAACGGCAACATGCTATTGAACAGGTAAAACTGCTTTACTACTTGTAAATAACACAATCCCTGTACATGAAAATGTTTTCTTTACACTAAAGAGAAAGATGCCTCATCAAATTATTTTTGGTTGTACAGTTTTTCACTAAAGGTGCCATCGTTCCCTCTCCATGGGGACCACTAGCAGCTAAACAATCAATAAAACTGCCACATCAGAAAAGTAAGTCATGACACAGACACAAAAGAGAAATGTTTTCATGCTAGTTTATTACAACCAAGTTAGTTTTTAGATATTCATCAAAACTGTCTAATTTAGGTCCTTTGTCCCCACTGGTAACAGAGGAGCCTCCGCCACCAAAGAAAATCAACGGTTTGTTCAGCAGCTCAATCATAAAGCTAAGCTAAGGCAATCATAAATGATAACTTTAGAAATATATGTAGATTTAGAATAATCTGTTTTTGCTTGTTTGTTTTATAGCAATCTGTCAGACAGTTCTGTCTCTACCAGTGGACTTCAATCTTGAAAAAGTTTTGGGTAAGCTTTTTTATTTCTTTCTTGTTTTGGAGTATTATAAGCGTTTTTCAGTTTTGCTACGACAAACCAATTAAGAGATATGCGTACGCGTAGTAACGTGTTCCACAGTGTGACATGCTATATTCCCTCAAACTACTTTAAACTGTGTTATGCTTTTGTGTTTCGTACACAGTGTAAAATGTAATTTACAACATCATAAAAACCACCATTCAAAAGTTTGGGGTCTGTAAGATTTAAAAACAACAATGAAAAAAGAAATTCTCACTTTTATTCAGTAAGAATGCATTAAAAATTGACAGTAAAGCCATTTTGCTTTCTTATGACCTCATTAATAGAGATTATATGTTTCTACTTTAAAAAAAATCATCAAAAGAGAATTCATAATGTAGGCAAAAATATTATTTATAATAACAGGGTTCATTTGACTTTTTGAAGTACTGGAAAACCCTTGGAAACTACCATGTTTATAAAGAGGTATTTGGAAAGTGCTTGAATTATTGAAAGACAATATACTTAAAATTTGTTTTTAATTTGTTTGATAAAACACAAATGCAGTTTTATAATCAATTAATGCTGTTGCCTGACTGATATTGAGGCATATCGCATGACTATGGTTGATCATATATTTGCGGGGGAAAAAATCAGTTTGAATGAGCAAAATCATATCTTTGTCATAATATCCTTTCAATGGTTAAGGGTGTTTCACATGATGGGTGTCAGTGCATTGATCTCCATGTACTGAAGCATCAGATTAGCGTTACCATGATGCAGCATTGTTTGTCGATTGTGCCTTATAAGGTGTTGAAAGTTCAAATAATTTCCTTGTTTACAACCTTTGTTTCTTTCTTAAATAAACCATAATAAATAAAGCATTTTTTTTAAATGAATGGTTTAGTAACTCACTCATAAAGACAGTCCCTTGCTGCCACCTACTGTCATATCAAAGTAACCTGCAATGAAATTGCTGTAAAAACAAACAAAAAAAAACACACACACAGACATTATAAAATAAAATATTTTTTATCGAATAATAATAGCCATTTTACACACAATATAAAAAATGTAATGAGATGTAAATTGTATTTTGGATACCTTATATCTGTCATTTGAGTGAACAAAAGAAACAAAACAAATATAAGCAATAGTTTTAGTGAAGACCAGTAGATAGATTGCAATATAGGCTAATTATTGTAATAATTGCAATAAAATAATTATATGCACTAAATTTTCTTGGGCTTTGTTAATGTTTTCATACTTAGTTGCCACAGTCATTGTATACTTTGCACATGCTGTACTTTATTTTTAACCTTTTTATTTTATTAGTATATTTTTATTTATCCTATTTATTTATTTATTTATTTTTAATTTTTGATAATTGAGATCTGATTGTAGTCCTTGGAAAAAAAGAACAGGAAAACAGGATTCCTTGAAAATCCTGGAATTTCATTTCACTTTATCTGTACGAACCCTGTAATAACTAAAAGGTGGAGTTAAAAAAAACAAAAAAAAACATGGTTTCCTTTTTATTCATATTACAATAACGTGTCTGAGCTTTTTTTTACGCAATGACTACTTATATCCATGACCAGATGCCTTCCATTTTTATGATTACAAGATTAGGTCAAAACAAAGAGGCTGTTTGTTTACATGCTAATCTGGCTTGAAATAACTTCATTGCATTTTTTTAAATTTTGGACTGTCAGATCTTGTCTATATGTGATTTTTAAATGTGGCAGATGATAGCATACTTTCCTCTGTTTAGACTCCTATTGATATTAACATGAGAACTTCCTTTCTATTCTACCAGGTGATTACTATAAGACAGAAGAGTTAACTGAACAGGTGCAGGAAAGCCTTAGCTCCTCTTCATTGCGAAGGAAGCTGTTTCTGGATGGTCATGACAGCGGCTCTGAGTCTTCTACCCCTTCCAGCCCAGATAGAAATTCCCATAGCGTACCTCCCAGCAGTCGAGAGATGATGTCTTCTGTTATTGTCTCTCCACTTCAGTGTGGCATTCCAACTGGAACGCCCTTGTCTGTACGTACCAAATCATAGATTTGCCCAGAGCCATTTTTCTAGACTGAAATTCAACTCTTGTAGACCAAAAAAATCTGGATCAAGGGTACCTGATTCCTGTTATCTATTAATTTAATATTATGTTTTTACCCATGATCTTCAGGGCCAGTTTTCATCCAGTCCCATCCAAGGCCAGTGTCGAGCCTACAGTCTGGGCAGTGTCACAAGTCCCATGTTTTCAGAGAGATCGTCACCTGCTTTCAAATCTCCTATTCTGTCACCCATCAGACTTCAGCGTTCTGTGACGCCTGTATCAGGTAAGAAATCTGAGAGGGTTTTAAAATGATGTATGTATGACTATATAGATAGATGCACAGGTTCCCAAACTTTTTCTTGTCAGCCGAACCCATTAGACAAAATATTTGCTTGAAGTACCCCCTGAGATTTTTAGCATTTTAATAATTTAACATATTTGCATGTTCACAGTTCTGTGATGTTGGTTAATGGTCACATGACATGCAAGTAAACAAAATATTTGATCCTTTTTAATGTTTTATTTTGGACTTTAAAGTGGATTCAAACCTCAGTCCACATAACTTTCACACTGGTGTTTTAGGAACCCAGTCAAATTAAATAATAGTAACTGATTGTTAATAATAATGTTTTAACTACTAAAACTTAAGACAAATATATTAGTTTTTAATTACAATTGTACTTTAAAATAAAAAAATGAATATTTGATCATTTAAAATTTTAAGGCTACAAGTTACAATACTAATATACATGTCTTCAGTTCATCACTTTTAACATTTCAAATCCTTTGGCTTTTATTTTAGAGGAATATTGGTGAAATTCTGTAAACTTCTGTCCACAAAATGTTGGAAATTATGTGAATGTATAAATAAAGTAAATCTAGCCCAGGTTTCGTTCCCAAATGCACGTTTAAACTCACAGCACATGCAGAGATGGAGTTTACTGCATTGACTTTGAACAAAGACCCTGAAAAGAAAACACCAGATCATAAGCTACTTGTGTGTGCATTGAACATTGATGCACTTCACTCTGAAACATGCAGCACATTCAGATAATAGTTATGTAATTAAATCACAGCCTTTGATTGGCTATATCACGATTATTGCACATTTGTTTTAATTTTACATCTGATGCAGTTATTCACTTTTCACCATCTTGCGAACCACCCATTTTGGAAACCTTGAATAAGTGTATGTGAGATGACATTAAAACCTTTTTCCTTTTATAGGTGAGAGGAAAAGGCTGTCGTTTCTGTCCCCCAATGGTGTTCCTACGGGCAGCTCTGGCATGGACATGAACCGATGTGGAGAAAGCCCATTGGTGGAGGGCTGTTCCCCTATTCGCAGCTGCTCCCCCTTTCAGGCCAGACCCAGAGTCTGTATGTGGGCCTCTCCTACTCACATTTCCCCTATCCTCCACCCAACTCTCCAGGACAAGGAGAACATCCATCCCAGTGAACCTTTACCCACCATGGACCTGGACGCCAGCTCAACAGGGCCTCATGCCCAGAGAGAAGGATTCCTATCTGGGGGGAGTGAGTCAGAGCCCTCTGTGGATGTTTCAGAGCAAATGGATCAAGACGAGCAGTTTGTGAAGGATACAGGAGGAAATATTGAGACTGACAGAAGGGAAAGTGATGAGGAGGAGGAGGAGGAGGAGGTCATCAGCAGGAGCAGAGAGGAATCCTGTGGTTGGGTTCCTGAAGAGGACGCTGCGTCACCAGCTAGTCTGTCCAGCTCTCGAACGGGCACTGTGCCCAACGCTGAGAGTACGCACATGTTCGTATCCTTGCTAGCGGAAGGGAGCATCACACCGTATGACATTAGCATGCAGGTTAGTATGCGTGCTGTCAGATGACCAGAATACCAGCTGCTTGCAAGTAGCCTCCAAATACTAGATGAAGAGTCATTTAAACAGTAACCCAACAGGTGTAACTGACATTTAAACCGTTGTAAAACCTGCCGGTGGTAACAGCAGCAGCTGAACCTCTTTTGCTCCAAGAACTGTAGTTATTTTTATTTGCTTTATATATACATTTATTTTTTGCAAGCTTTTTTTAATGGAATTGTGAACTATGGTCTTCAGCTAATTTGTAGGTTTAATCTCTCATGTCAGGTTTAGGTCTAATCTGTCCCTCATGTTCTCTGTGCAGGTGGATAGCGGTTATAACACTCACTCGGTGTGCACTAACAGCTTAATGGACGCCCTCAGTTCAGACAGCCAGAGTAAGGAAATGCTGGACACACACACTGCTGAGGAGGGTGTACCTTTCACTAGACACACTAAACCAAAGGTAATGTCACATACACACACTAAAAACATCAGTCACTCTTTAACCAACTATCACATTCAGTTTGTTTAATTTTGCACACTCAAAATACACTGTATTCACTTTATTATAGTTTGTATAAACAAAACATATGCACTGTGCATAACCACTTTAAATGAAGATGTGTTTTGTTCTACAGTTGTTCATCCCACCACACTGAGCATGAGGGACAAAACAGGCACTTTACACACTCTTATCCCAAAAGCTGTGGAGGAAACACATGATACATTTACACATCAAGCTGTATACTGATTTCATCTCATAGAGAATGCTGAATACTGTGGTTGGTATTACTGTCTGAGCCTTGTTAAAGTTTTTGTACTGACTAATCTACAGTATTATTTATTCTTACTCCAAAATTGAAATGTATTTGGGACTTGAAATAGATTTTTGTATGGTTTTATTGATTGTGGAATGTAAATGTAGCTTGCAATTACTTATCTGTTAAGAGGATGGCAGGGATGTAACCATTTCCTCTAGCTGTTTTTATAGGGCCATTTTTTTACAATCTTAAAATTATTTATGCATTAATCAAATCAATCACTAACAATGGAGGTACCACAAGGTATACATGTATATTATGGCAGCATGTGTATCTAAGTTGTAATAAAATGTCTTGATAAAAACAGTGTTAGTGTCCCTGACCCCTTTGCAATTTCTTCTCTTAGGCAAGAATAACATTAACACTTTTGCTCATCTGAAAGATGTGAAGAAAAATCTAATGAAGACACATTTCTCTTTTAAAATCTAAACAAAAAGATGTAACAGTGGCATAACATTGTTTACACAGCTGATCTAAACTAGAGCCCAATCCATTCAGCATGTAGCTTACAGCTGATGTGTGCTTTGTAGATTTTCAACTGAAATGTAAAGAAGCAAAGCAAGGTTTCTTTTTCTACATATCAAGATATCAAAGGATACCCAGTCATGGAAATATAGGGAATTTTACAATTACGATGTTCAGGCCTGAAAGTAAAAGATCATTTTTTTCTTTTTAATTTTTGCTCTGTCCTAAAATATTTAATCTCAGCGTTTTTGCACTGAATTCAATACACATGGTGAAGAGTTCAAATATGTCATCATGCCTGACCAATTAGAGACTTTCCACTCATCTCTGCCCATTTTAAGATTTATGTTTCAGGTTAATCATGTACTTATAGTATTACTTTATACAGCTGTTTCTAAATCTAATGCTCAGAACAAATTGTCAGTTCTGATTGTATTTACAATGTTTATTCAAATTTGCTCTTAAAGAGTTTCTCCTGAACTCTAAAGTATTCATTTGAATTATTTAAAACTTTCATGAACATTTCTTATGAAACAATGAAGTCAAATCACACCAGTGTGAATTTGAGGTTAAATTGAGTATGTGAATTTGGTTTTATATCAATGAATTTCACTTGTGTTCGCAGTTTCACACTGACTTTTCTATGGATAAGCTCACTTCAAATGATTGTGTTTACTGAACAAAACAGAAAACAATTTTTTAAAAATCATTTAAAATTTAATCTGTTTTCACTGAAAATGAATCCAGCTGGATGACAGAACCTTATTGCTTAAATGATAAATCTACAGTTTGTCACAGATTAAAAAAAACAAACATCAAGGGCAAAAACAGTACTGGATGTAAACAGAATAAAAAGAAAATAGTAAAACCCTTTCATATCACTTGTGAATTCACTCAAAGGTTCCACTGAAACTACCTTGTAGCTGAGCTGAAAAGCTTTTTAATTTAATTTTTGCTTTTATAATCAGAAGTACTGTGCTTCTTGGTCCTCAGGTGTCAGCGGTCAAGCTTGGGTTTTTTGGCCTTTGGTTCTGACTCTGGTACAGGTACACTAACCCCAGGGATCTGGAAAAGACAAAAATACAAAACTATTTTAGTAACATTTGAAAAGTTAATTTACCTTATTTCTACATTGTTTCGACTGTTTGAGCCTGATGATCTAACTTCTATCTAGAGATGTAGCTTATAATAATCAACAAATAAACCCAGGGGGAGATTTCACTACAAATATGCCATAAACAAAGGGGACATAAGGGATAAAGTACACTCAGATGGTCATTGTAAAAGAAACAAAGTCTAACTCAAATCACTATTTGTCCATTTATGTATTTGTGAAATAAATCCTTTACACCAGATGATGCACTGCAAGACACCAGATGAGGATTATAACACAGCCATTTATACTGTATGAATCAACAGAAACTATTGATTTGAAGTTCTGACTTTGAGTTCTTTTTTTGTTTTTGTCTTTTGGCATTTTAAGAGGAGAGTGGAAAGTGACACAAAAGCCATGAAACTAGACCAGCATAGGAGACTGGTCAATTATACAGTTTAGTGGACATTATAAAAACAAAAATTCACAGCTGAGATTGACCAATCAGAATCATATATTCCAGAGAGCCATGTAATAATGTGCTTGCAATGTCTCTCAACAAAAAAAACAAACAAAAAAAACAAGAAAAAACAAAAATATACCACTGGTTCGATGAGAGCCATCCTGATCCTCTGATGCTGGATGTTGGAAGCGTCAAGGCTAATTGTCACTTTGACTTTATCAAACATGTGGAAAGTGTGTTCTTCCACTTTGAGGGAAGGACCCTAGGAAGGAAAAAAAAAAAAACAGGTTTAACCACAGAACATTCATATAGAATTAAGCAATATCTCATGTAAGGCTAATATTGCCTGATTATGGGCTGCACAGACTGATGTCAAGATTTATGCGTACCTCAGAGTCAAAGGTGAGATGAGGACTAGGTTTGTCCTTGTTCTCAAAGAACACAGTGCCCTCCAAACCAAATTTAGGAATGAGGATGATGATGGCATTTTTCCTTACAAACAGAATGAAGCCTTCCTCATTTATGATTCCCCTATTCTTGAAAAATAGCTGAAGAGACCAGAGGAAAGACACCATGTTAAATTTTTTTCCATAAACCCATAAATAGTCAGGATTTTTTGGTGTTGATGTTAGTGCTTGCAATTTACCTGAGTGTGGAATGCCACTGAGGCTCTCTGTGCATACTGGGCCATTTTGTGTCTGTAGTTGAGGTTGCTGCATAAGGCCGACTGCTTATGCTTGTCCATCAGATCTGGGTATGTGCTGTCTGCATTAATAGCCACCGCTAACAGACGGTGAACTATGATATCAGAGTATCTACGAAAAAAGCAAGCATAAATGTTCAGTCAAGAAGGGTCAACTTATGAATAGGTGAGGGAAAAAAAAACAAAAACAAAAAAAAAAAAGTACATCATGATGGTAATCCATATAACCCCCAGTGGATAAATAAATATAAAATATATTTTTAACTTTTTTTAAAAGGTTAGTTCACCCAAAAATGAAAGTTCTGTCATCATTTACTTACCCAAACCCATAAGACTTTCGTTCATTGGAACACAAATTAATATATTTTTAATGAAATGAAGATTTCTCTCCCTCCATTGAAAGTCTATTCACCCAGAACTCTTGATGCTTCAAAACGTCCATAAAGGGATTGTAAAAGAAATCCATATGAATCAAAGTCTCCTGAAGAGACGCGATAACTTTATATGATGAGCAGATTTAATTTAGGTTTTTATTCACATACAAACATTGATCATTACACATACATAGAGAACATAAAGTTTAGTAAATGGAAGCTCAAACATGCTTGGCTTGACACGTGAGGACCAATGAGGTTTGTTCTCACGCAAGTACGGCCGAGCTGCCGTTGACCATACTTGATGTACTCTATGTATGTGTAATGATCAATGGTTTATATGTGAATAAAAGCCTAAATTAAATCTGAGACTTGGATTAAACTGCTTGATTCATATGGATTCATTTTATAATCTCTTTATGAATGTTTTGAAACTGTAAGATTGTAGATGGAATAAACTTTCAATGGAGATACATACATTTTATTAATATCTTAATATCTTTTTTTAGATTTCATTAATATCTTCATTTGTGTTATGACGATGAACAAAAGTCTTATGGGCTTGGAATGACATGAGAGTGATTAACTGATGACAGAATTTATTTTTGGATGAACTAACCCTTTAACTATAAACCATTGCTTCCTGCCAACTGTCATACTTTGTTTTATGAGAGGGTCGAGTTTACTTTCGATGTGAAATCAAGGGTGTTATAAAGTGCTGGTCCTCTGTGCTTCTGTGTCACTTCTCGAGTGAGCTTCGTAATGTGTTTACGTCACAGTTCACAACATGCTTAGGTTTACGTCAAGTGTAAACTCTCTTGTGAATGCAAGTAACCCTCTCATAAACGCAAGAATGACAGTTTGTCGGCAGCAATGGTTTATAGTTAAATAAGTTAAAAATAGTAGTATTTTTATACACAGACGACAGGCTTTTTGCTTCAGCAGACAGATTCATCCACTGGGATTGTATGGACTACCGTCAATGTGTTCATCTGAAGAAAGAAAGGTATACATTTAGGACGGCATGAGGGGAAGTAAATGATAAGAGAATTTTCATTTTAGGTTTGACTATCACTTTAGATTGATTGACAGGGTTCCTACACATTTTCAATTTCAAAATTCTATACTTTTCCAGACACAAATTTCCAAACCTCTCTGTAGATTACTCAGATCTTATTTAACATAAATGGTTCATACAGCATTATATTTGGTATATAGTACAAACATCTAAATATTTTCTTGGGAATTTTTCCATTGGTTTTCTCAAATTGATAACATTCTTACATGATGAGAAGAAACCTAAAACGCTTTATAACTCGAGCTGAAATGATTAGTCGACATTATTGACTACGTCGACAACAAAAAATAGTCGTTTGAACTCATACGACCTATATTTAGAGCCTGCAATAACACGGTTTGACCAGTGGGGCGCTGTAGCGCAACTATAATGTAATAATCATTCAACATACTGATTAATCAGCGAATAGTCGATTAATCATTCTAATAATCGTAAGATAGTGTAATGTGTTGCTGGTTTAAGTGGCGCACACATTAATTTAGTGAAGTTCAAAAGAGACTAGCTTATGGTAAAGACAAATAGTTTTGCAGAATGAAAATGTGCACCTTGAATTCATTCAGTCATGTTTGATAATCACTAAATGATCACTAAACTTTTGCCATGAAATCACTGCTTGTATAATAGATTTATTTTTAGAAATTCTTAATTTTATATTTCAGGAAACTGAAATGGGAGAAATAGTCTGGAAATAGTCTTTTTCCATACTTTTCCAGACCTGGAAAATACTACAAATTCCATACTTTTCCAAACTGCGTAGGAACCCTGGATTGAATATATAACAATTTACAGGGACTAGTTTGTCTCACCTTCTGATGGGTGATGTGAAGTGTGTGTAAATGGGTGATGCCAAGCCATAGTGGTGGAAATCATTGTCCATGCCAGAGCAGAAATACACAGCCTGCATCATGCAGCGGGTGGCCAGAATCCTCAGCAGGGTGTTGAAGTATGGAAATCTCTCAACCGTTGCATTGTTTAGGGAATCGGCCAGAGCTTTGGCTGAATCTGTGTGGACTTCGATGTCCTGATGAAAAGAAATAACATGGCAAAAATTTCAATGAAATTGACCAAAACACTGCACATATTTAAAATTTGGGATGATTATATCTCTCTAGATGGGTCATAGCATGATGCCTTGACTTACACAATACACAAAAAATATTCACTGGTCGCCAACCACTTATTTACAGACCATGATATACTCACAGGGCAAAAATGTTTTTTGTTATTTTTACCCCTGAGTGAATAAGTTTGAAATGGCTATGCAATGGTATACTTTTTGCAAACATTATGACACTGCCCATGCTGGGAGCCGTGTTTAGATATGTATATGTGCTGCTTCTCAATAGCACAACAAAAACAACAGCAATGAGAAAAGAACAAATCAATAAAAGTATCCGTTTATAGGGATGTGGGTATGTTTGCACCAGCTCTGCAATTCAGTGCATTCATATTTTTGTCCCCGTATCTAATCTCGACCAACTGAGTGAATGAATGAACCTAAAAAGATTTCCATGTCATAGACAGTGAAGCCCCAGAGCACCCACATATTAAGTAATCAACACGGATCACTGGCAGTTTGAAGACGTTTAATATGCACTATGTTTAAGGAAAATTAGCCTTAATGATGTAACCTCTAGAAAAATACTCTGACTTTAATCTTAATGAATCTTTTTGGTTACTGTAATCAAAAAAAATTCAACTGGGATCAAAATTAACATCACTATTATTTGTAAAAGGTGTTTAAAGGGTGCCCATGAAAATCAGTTCTAGCTGACAAATATAGGAAATATTGGCCCGCTAAAATTGATTTTCATGGGCACTAACTAAATAAAACAAAAGTTTTATGACACTGGCTTGGTTTAATGCTGGTGTTTGTACACTTGGTGAAGTTAATGGTATAATTTCCACAGCCAAAACCCCAAAAAAGCCCTTCTACATTATTGGTAAGTGCGCACTTATGCGCCGCCTTCTTTGACATGGAAATCTTCTTCGGTTCATTTCTTCTGTTCAGTCCGTTGAGGTCAGATGCGAGTAAAAACATGAACACGGAGAGTCGCTTTATATATGTATAGTAGGAGTGCAACGGTTCTCTGTAAAAAAAATCTAACCGTACCGTTCTCCACTTACGGTTTGGCACGCACTTGCACCACAGTTCATCTCGAATGACGACACATCTATAGGCTAATACGGTTTGTGGAAAATAGCAACGTGGAAAACAGACAGACAGAGTTCAGATAATGTATGTTTCAGTCGATGAATACGCATTCTGGACAAACAGTCACTCTTTGTAAACTTTGTTCAATGCAAGTGCCGTATGCTTTATGACCAGTCACTAAAGCCGTCATCAACCAGGTGTTGGTAGCGCGCAAGCGCAGGTGAGACCTGGATAGCACACGTTGCTATCTGTGTTTACACTAAACTCATTTAAGCCTTGCTAATTTAAACATTCAGGGCAGAGCAAGACGCGAAAGAGAACTCGTGCGCGCTATGAGAAGATTTGTGTGTGCGCTCATCAGAAGCGTGCACACGCTTATCTCAGACAGCGCGCAAATACAGAGTTCTCTTTCAAGTGTGCTTAAATGGACAAATTCATACAAAAATGATATCAACATGCCCGTCTTGGTGAGTATCCTAGCAAACATAGTTGGTTATGTCTTAAGTGAATGTATAATAGTCAATAAAGACAACGCATGTAGAACAGTAGGCTATAAGTAATGGATCGTGCATTATGTCTTAAAGAGAAAGAAGCCTATTACTACTGTCTGTGTTTTTAATGTTAAACAACAAATGACTAAGAAACCACTTACTTCTCTTGACTGAATAGCTTTTGTAACTTCAATAATGATTAATTTTTATTTAATTTATACAGTGAAGATAATATGCAGTGTTATTTTATATTATTTTATTCATTTTCTATACCTGAAAGCTACTGTTAGAGACCTGAAAAGCACTGTTTATTTTATTTAAATATTTGCTCTATTGTATTTATTTGTACTGTTGCTTGTAGTTAGATTATTCGTTCTTATTATCTTTATTTTTATTTGACAGTTGTCCTAGTTTCCCTGAACATAGTATGTGCTAGCAAAACACATAGTATGTGTAACAAAAAAATTAGACCCTATACATTAGGGGTGCAATGGTTCAGAGCATTCACTCACCCTTGACTTTGCAGCCTTGATGAGGATGTCATAGTTCGATGGTGGTGGTGAAGGGTGTTTCCTCAGTAAGGCACATTCTGAGAACTCATCATAGATCTTCTGTGCTACAGAGATATTTGCCAACAACATGAACTCCTCCACCATAGAATTAGTCTCCCTGGGGAAATATGTAATGGTCAGGTAACACTTTATTTCGATGGTCCACTTTAGACATTCTACTAACTATAAGTAACTTTGCAACTATATATCAACGAACTCTCATTAGAATATTAGTAAGCTGTCTGCTTAATATCAGGTAACACTATTTTGAAGTTCCACCAACAGACATTCTACTGACAAGTAACTTTGCAACTATGAGAGTTAGTTGATATGTGGTTGCAAAGTTACTTATAGTAAGTAGAATCTCTAAAGTGGACCATCAAAAAAAATTTAACTTCCAGAATCCAGACAAAGATAGGAAAAAATTATTATTTTTCACCATAAGAAATAACAGAAGAAAACATATTTTTAAGACTTGAAGGCAGAAAGAAGTATATAGAACTCACATCAGTTCTTTGGTCTGCAGATCTATGGGGTCATGTGTCTCGCTGTCTATATGGAAACGTACTTCGGGAGATGAGAGTGTCAGCGCTCTGAAAAATGGTAAAATAAGCAACCCTTACAAACTGTGTCAACGTAAAAGGTTAAAGACTGCTTCTGTTTCACAGCTGAGTTTCAAAATTACAGATCTAGTTAAAAGGAAATACCCTTTGTCAATCCTCCGGCCTTTTAAGATCTTGGCCAGTTTGTTAAGGCCCCTCAGGCTCTTCGTGATGTCATCATTCATGGTGGTGTCATCGATCCTCATCTGAGCTTCGGCATATGTAAGTGAGGCCTTACAAGACAAAACAACACCACTTCCTTACAGACCATCATAGACCATCGTTTTAAACCCATTTTTGAAAATAAGATGCAGCATACCTTGGAGTTAATGATGCTCTTGGTGAAGTGAGTTTTGATGATTTCAGCATTGTGGTTCATTTCCCAAATACAAGAGAATGCTAACCTGAGGGTACAAGTGATCATTAGACAGTGAAGGTTTCAAAGCATATTTACTATGTAAATAAATAATAAAGAGTGTATACAAAGGGTAATCACATAATCGCATGAATAATAATAGTTTCATAGAAAGCACACCTCTCAACATTGGACCGCAGAGAGCACAAGTTGGAACTCAGAAGTTCAGGAACCATGTCAATTCTCTGTGGAAAGAAATGACTATTTATCACAAAAATTAATGAAGAAAGTAATGTGCACAAAACACTACAAGATTAAGCCTACACTACCATTAAAAAGTCTGGGGTCATTACAAAGTTTTTTGAAGTCTCATGCTTTACCAAGGCTGTGTTTATTTGATAAAAATATACAGCAATACATAGTATATTAATATTTTTGTGTAAACCGTGATACTTTTTTTCAGAATTCTTTGACGAGTAGAATGACAAAATATCTTAAAATATCTTTTTTATAACAATGTAAAAGTCTTTACTGTCTTTTTTTTTTAACCATTTAATGCAACCTTTCTGAATAAAAGTATTAATTTACTATTAATAGTAATAATAATCTTATATGTAATCAATAGTTTTACTAAACAAATCTAATTTAAAATGAGTATTTCTGGTTTTAGCTTTTGACCCAGCCAATCCATAATCTGTTGTGTCCACAAACAAGTACCTTTCCACAAAGGTAGACTGTAGTGCCTCGGCTTGCTGCCTCTTGATCTAGTGCGTTTCCGGGCCGAATAAAATGGCTGACATCTGCTATGTGAACACCAACCTAAAACAAAGGCACACCATTCAATACAAAAACCCGAGGGAACAGCACTACTACATTCTCTTTACCTCTCGAAATATTTCACACATACCTCCAAATTTCCATTCTCCAGTTCCCGACAGTGAAGAGCATCATCAATATCCGTACAGCCAGGAGGATCCACACTACACACAAAGAGGTGTCTGAGATCTGCTCTGACCTTTAACTCCTGCAGGAAAACACAGATAAATATCAAGCCTTAAGCATTTCCAGAGTTATAATGGAACATTCTGACACAGCAAAGCCTTTCAAAATACATGACTGCCCTACCTCCTCAGAAATACTCCAGGGCATCTTGGGAAGGAAGCTAAGAACAGCCTGAGAGAAGGGCTGGTGAGGAACATCATGTTCTAGAAGAAGCACCTCAGTCTCAGTCTCTTTATCTCCCGCAGTGCCAAGGTTTTTCACAAAGTGACCCTGAGAGACATTGAGAAAAAAAAAAGAATATAAAGTGATCTTGAAGTGATCAGTGGAATTTTAGAATTCAGGCTTTCGGACTCAAGCTATGTTTAATCATTAATTTAAAACAGTCTGACTAAAGATGCAGAAAAAGTGCCTATTAATACACAATATGCAGGACTGATAATCCTAAATGCAAGCTTGCATCAAAACACTGCAAAAATGCATCTCTGAGGGAAATCTGTTGCCTAAAACTCAAGTCAAATCAGCATGGCATCATTTGTATGAAGTGAAGTGTAAATCACTGACTCTTACATTTGGGTATCTGGAGTTTTTAGGCCAGCCATCTATAGCAACCATAATCCTCTGTCCAACCAGAGTTGCGGCTTGTCTGGTCTCAATACGAATACGTGGGATTCGTCGGTCTGCTGGGGTGAAAAGGTGTTTTGTTGCCTGGTTTTTAAATTCAAAACAGTTCATTAATGCAATGCATCAGACAAACATATCAAGAGATCAAGAAAAAGAGATTGTTTAAATTAAAAAAAATAATAATTTTGCCTTTTAGGTTTTGATGTGTATGCAGCAGTAATGTAACAGTCATCAAAATACAGTGACTACCATTCAATGAACAGATTATTCCACCACCACTTTTCATACTTCATTAGTTCAGACTACACTAATCACTCAAAAGTACACTAATCAGAGAACACTCAAGATTTTTGAAAGTTTTAGAAAGAAGTCTCTTGTGCTTACCCGTTTATTTGAACAAACACACAGTAAAAACAGTAATATTGTGAAATATTTTTATAATTTAAAATATTTGTTTTCTGTTTTATTATATTTCAAAATGTAATTTATTCCTGTGCTGACAAAGTTTTCAGCACCATTACTCCAGTCTTCAATGTCACATGATCCTTAAGAAATCATTCTAATATGCTGATTTGATAATCAGTTATTATCAATGTTGAAAACAGTTGTGTTGCTTAATATTTTTTTGGAACCTGTGATACTTTTTTCAGGATTCATTGATGAATAAAAGGTTAAAAAGAACAGCATTTATTCAAAATATAAATCTTTTCTAACAATATAAATCTTTACTATCACTTTTTATCTATTTAACACATCAGTGCTGAATAAAAGTGTTTCTTACAAAAAAAAAAAAAAAAAAATTACTGACCCCAAACTTTTGAACGGTAGTGTATATTGTTACAAAAGATTTCTATTTTAAATAAATGCTGATATTTTTTAACTTTTTATTCATCAAAGAATCCTGAAAAAGTATCACAGGTTATAAAATAATATTAAGCAGCAATTATATTTTAAAGTATATTAAAATAGAAAACCATAATTTTAAATTGTAGTAATATTTCCCAATATGCAGCCTTAATGAGCATAAGAGACTTCGTTCAAAAACATTAAAAATAGTAATGTTTCCAAACTTTTGACTGGTAGTGTTTATATTTTTTTTTTTTAAAGAAAAGAAAAAATGCTTTTATTTAGCAGGGATGCATTAAATTGATCAATAGTGACAGTAAATATTTTGAAATACAATTGTTTTGTAACAATGTAAAAGTATTTACTGTCACTGTTGATAAATTTAATGCATCTGTGCTGAATAAAAGCATTTTATTTTTCTAAACTTTTGAACAGTAGTGTAAGAGAACCCCAGAAAAACACTATGGATTTACAATCACCATTTGTGCTATTTTGCTTTGTATGTACCAGGGAAAACATTCAATTCAGCTCTGAGCAGGACAAAAAAAAAACAAAAAAAAAAACTGTCAAGATCATGAGAGTAACTATATCTTATCAACTGCCAAAATAATTTAAAGCAAGCTGAAAGTTGTCTTTTGAATCGGCAGAGCTCAGTTACTGTAAACTGGCTAGAGGGAGGGCAAAAAAAAAAAAATATATATTGGTTTATATTATTGTGTAGTGGTGGAGCATTGTTACCTCTTTGATCTGTGACTGTGAGAGCATCCCACAGAAAGGCCTCCAGTTCCTCTTTATAATGCCCACCACTCGTCCAGTGGGCTTAAGAGCGCTAGATTCTGATGCTACACTCTTCAACTACAACACAACAGCAAAGAGTCAGTACACACATTACAAAGGCATCATTCAGATCACAAAAATATACAAACGCATAATACATTATTAAAGTAAAGAGTTTTGATTCAGCTACACAGTGACTTTAGACACATTTAGACACATTAGACACATTTAGACACATTAGACACATTCTAGTAATTATATCAACTGTTGATCTTATGGGACTTATCCTACCTTATTCTCAGTCTCATCTTCCTCAGCATCTTCATCATCTGGATTATCATCCTGCAGCACAATAGATGATGGAGCAACCCAGCGTTCTTTGGGAAAGAGTTCAACAGCCACTACATCCTGATGCACAGCCCGGTTTAAGTTCTGAAAGCCTTGAAGTAGAACCTGACAGAACATATAAAGTTACAAACATTCTTAAAAAAAACAGCAAAAATGACTGGAAATACAATAATTTATTTTATAAAATTAAAATAATCAGTGGTTTATCTTTCTTCATGATAGCCTGCCTACCTCATTGGTAACCGCCCCCTCTCTATGTATAAAGACCGTACCCTCCAGATAGTTATCTCTGCTGGCATGAAATGTGCCCTGAAGAAACATTCCGTTCTTAATGCCAGTCTGAATCCTGGATAAGGGCAGGTGCTCTGGAAAGAGCAACTTACTGCCAGTGATTTCATTCTATAGAGAATCATAAAAGAGAAGTCATTATATAAAACAATAAAATAATATACAAAAACTAAAAGCTTTCTTGATTATCCTTCATCACATTGTACGCACTTGATCATCAGGTGTCAATGCAAGCCTGTCCACAAGCTCAGGGTTTCCAATCAAGCTCTTAATATACTCTTCACCTACATGAGAAATTAAAAACAAAACCTGCATTAATTTTTAAATCTGAAATGTAACAATTATGCCAATATCCTTGATTAAGGTTGTCAATTAAAATTAACAAATTTTAAATTAATGTGATTAATTACACTACCATTCAAAAGTTTGGGGTTGGCAAGATTTTTTTATGTTTTTGAAAGTCAACAAGGCTGCATTTATTTAATCAAAATTCTAGTCTTCATTGTCACAATGTAACATTTCTTATTATCATTGTTGAAAACAACTGCTTAATATAGTTACTTAAAGGTAGGGTAGGCAATGTTTTGCGATCAGCGCGTTCTGTAAGGCTATGCAGAGTTGTAGACAGACAGTCACAGAGAGCCGCAAACAAACAGCAGCCGGGTCATTGTGTCAAATCAACCAAATTTCGGAAACTTCCCTGGCTCAAATTTTGATTTTGTTAATATTTTTTCTGTAGAAAGACAAACCTTTAAAATGAAGACACCAAAAGGAAAGTTTGTTAAGAACCAGAAACTAAAAGGATATTAAGATTTCTAATATTTCAGTTACAGGCATGCAAACTTGAGGCAAACACAACAAGTGCTTTTTGACATTTTTGAACTGCCACTATTGGCATATAATGCAACAAAGATGGCTAAAGTCAACAGATTTTACTAATAGACCTACCAATCTCTGTGTAAAAATAAAATAATGATGCTGCCATCTTTCTAAAATCATTTTTACACTCCTCTAATTTGGCTCCAAATCTCAGGTGAAAATCATTTTGTCATTTGACCCCCCTCTACAAAATAGTGGATTACTCAGTAAATAAACCTCTGACATTTAACATTTTGGTTTTTATCACTATTTATGTGTGTCTTACTACAGAAAAAACATTAACAAAATCAAAAATTTAAGCCGGTTGAGTTGACACAGAATGACCTAGCCACCTTTTATAGTTCCTTCTGAACCAAAACAATGAACTTATGCTGCTTTCATGCCATGTACGGTCATTTCATAACCGTAATTAAAGGGTTAGCTCACTCAAAAATGAAAATTCTGTCATTAATTGATTACCCTCATGTTGTTCCACACCCGTAAGACTTTCGTTCATCTTCGGAACACAAATTAAGATATTTTTGATGAAATCTGAGAGGTATATGACTCGTCCATAGACAATATAATCACCACTTTTAAGGTCCAGAAAGGTACTAAAGACATTGTTAAAACAGTCAACGTGACTGCAGTGGTTCAACCTTAACATTACGAAGTGACAAGAATACTTTTTGTGCGTTTAAAAAAAAATAAAAATAAAAATTATTATGTGCTTTGAGACATGAAGCAATTTAACGCCATCTCTCATGGCATTTTGCAGAATCTGCTCTGACTGTGTGAGTTCATGTGTTTTGGAGGAGGCGTGACTTTAGAGAGTGCAGTCTAAAGGGAGGGTGGGATCTCATGCTTGCAAAGCTAGCTTGCTATTGCTAGCCTCTCTGAAATTGCCTACCCTACCATTAACAGCTGTTCAACATTCATGTGGAAACAGTGATACTTTTTTTTTTTTTTTTTTCAGGATTCTTTGACAAATAGAGAGCTCGAAAAAACAGAATTTATTTGAGATAAAAAAAATATATATATATTTTGTAAGCCTATAAATGTCTTTACTGTCACTTTAGATCCATTTAATGTATCCTCACTAAATTAAAGAAATCACTTCTTTCAACTTTTGAAAGTTAGTTTTTAATAGTTCATTATCCCCCCAAACCATTAAATTAATTCGATCAACTAAATTCAAACTAGCCCTAATAAAGACAGTACTTCAAACTTACAGTGCCACAATGACATCAAAAACAGTAACAAAAAAAGTGTCTCTTACATCTGTACACAATCAGACCATGCTGCTCTGCTTTTTCTTTATTAGCCCGGTCATTGGTCAGCAGAACCACTTTCAGTGGGCCATTATCAGTCGCTTTAGCCAGGTGATCTGTGTACCACTTAGCAGCGACACGGATGGCTCGATCATTACGATCGTTAGCACTTTCCCCTTGCTCTCGTTCAATGAAAGTCTCCCTTTAATCAAAGATAATTATGAGGCACTCAGATGCATTTAAGAATGTATTCAAGTCAAATCAAAAGCATGTCATGAACGTACTGTTAGGACAAGCTTCTCAGGATGTGTTACCTGTGATGCTCATTAGTGAAGGTGTAGAAGTGCTTTTCCTTATCATGAATAGCATCCTTGATTCTTTTGTAGACTGTGGCGCTCCTGTGTCTGACCTCTTGTAAAACGGTCTGAAGAATGATGACGTTCCTGATCAGAGGGTCCTCGAGGATGTCAATCTGTCAGAATTGAATACCAAATCAGTTATGTCTCATTTAAAGCAAGATACTCCAGGCAAAACCATTGTTTTTTTTCACGCATTGGATTTTGAGATTTTGCCCCCATAAAATCTTCTTTCAGAATAGTGGCAAAACATCCAAAATACACATTTAAGTGATTTTATTACACCTTATACTTCCTTCTGTCGATTTCAATTACAATACATATCTTCAAAGGATGTTTTTTCAAAATGAGTTTTTTCTCATGCAGTGAGCCAGAAATCTCCACTTCAGTAGCACTTACATACGCCAAACTCTCCCAGTTTTATTCCCATCTGTATTCTTAAGGATTGTTCATACATCATTCGCCTGGTTTATATAACATTTTACTCCTTATAATTTTTTTTCTAGCTGTTGACATTTTTTTCTGATTTATGGAGTGATAAAAACAAATATCCCCCAATAAAACAAAAATTTTGAATCTAGCTTTATTCAAATATTCGGAATTCTGTTCAAGAAATGTTTGTAAATCAGTGCATATTTAATTAGATGTAGCTTCATTTGCATATTTAAACTACATTTCAGAAAACCTGTAACACAATAATTTTTTTGAATATACTGTGAATAATCAAGTGGTAAAGTATGGTGATACTTTGCAGGTTTTTATTTTTATTTTTTATTTTTATTATTATTCACCTGTGGTGTCTTGCCTAGCAATTTTTTTTTAAAAATCCAAAGTGACATGAACTTTGCAATTGCAATATCCTTTATTAGGCTTACAATTATGATAAAAAATATTTTTTGTCATCTATACTAAGAATGCAACCTTTAACCTGCCGAAAACTGGACAGAAAACATTGCCTTACCAATGTGCAATAGGTTTCTTTGGTGTTTCATGTTATGGCACACACTGACTAAACAAAAAGTCATCTGATTCTTATACAAACATGTTGATATGACAGTTAATTGTTTACAAAAACAATCAAATAGACACGTTATTATTAACAGCTAATTAAACTGAAATGAGATTAAAATTAATGACCATATACCTGATGTAAAACCACATTGGTGTCTGGGATTAAATAGTGAGGATATGAGCACAGGTTACTCTCTATGCACGCGTCCTCTTGTAGCACTGGAGCTTCATCTTTGCACTCCTTACAAACTTCACTTCCGCACCAGATGTCATCTCGGAGGTAATGTTCGCGCACTATTTTCAACACTCCACCAGAGCGGGTCTTCTTCACAAAAGTTTTGGATTTTAACATGGTCCAAACGACTGTATCGACAGTGGTTTTGAATAGCTGTTCCACCAAAACACACCACACAGATAACCCACGTGTGTACCCGTGCGCCAACTAAAGATTATTCCGGAGTGATTCAGCGAGGCAAAAAGTTTTTTGTCTTATTTTTGAACAGCACTGCACTTAAAACACACCTATAAAATGACACACAGTGTATTTGTTATAACTGTTATACTACCGGAAGGCAGCCAGAGTGTGTTTTGTAACGGTTCCCTTCCCGTTCCAAACACTCCAAAATGTTCTGGTTGGCCATTTTGATGTTTACAATGGGGTGGAGTTAGAGATGAGTAGGTCTTCTCTTTCTTCACCTTATTACACCACTAGAGGGAGATAGAACCCTTATTATCCAGACTATGCAGGTCAATGTGTGGAAAGTGCGGCATAGCTAAAATGTCGTTTAAGCATCATTTGACTTGTCCCAATGTGTTTTTTTTTTCTTTTGTAATAAACACATTTCCTTAATAAAATTTGTTATTCTGTCCCTCTGCTCACAGCTCCTGATTTGCTTCCTAAAATGCACACTGATTTGACTCTCTCAGGTTCAACCAGCACAGCTGATTCTCTTGCAGGGTGAACGATGCAAAAGGCAAATTTAGTTTGAGTAAATTTGCAATGGAGCATTGCTGAAAGCGTTTTTCACAACCCTCCTAAATGTCTATAGGCTAATTTGAAACAACATTTAGTCCTTGAGCAAATTGAAGCTGTTTATTAAAAAAAAAAAAAAACATTAGGCCTAATTTGTTTTTAGTTTTTTTAAATGAATTATTATTATTTTAAAGTCATCATTTTATAGGTCAAACAAAGGCAAAATCACAGTCTTTCCCCACCTACCCTGGTTGAAAATTACTATAGGCCTACCAACCATAAACCATAAATGACCATCTTGGTCCAGTATGGTTCATAATTCTTCATCATAGCCACAATTTGGCTATTAGGAAACATCCAAGCTCACTCTCCACATGACATGGTTTATTCCATGCTACCTCAATGGCTAATTATCATAATCCATCCAAACTATTTTTAAAATGTTTTGACATATTTGCTCTTTTTATATGTTCCATTGCTCTATGCGTTCTGCATAATATTAATAACAACATCTAGGCCTATGTGTTAAATAAAATTTGATAATGAACAATTTGAGACCTCTAAGAGCTTATTTATGAAGATGTTATATTCCCATTCAGTACTGTAAATAAATATGATTATTGTCATAAACATAAACAATGTGTAATACAATATTGGAGATATAAACATTTTAATGTAAGCTATTTGTTTTCAGAGCTTAAAAGTGGTTGGTCGTGTTCAAGTTTAAAGAGCTTAGCTTTAAAGTTGTACTGTGTTCACATCATCAACATTCATATAATTATATTCAGATACACACATGAGTCAGAGTCCTAGATCAGTAGAGGGCAGAATAAATTCCTGAATGATTCATTGAGATGAACCAAAAATACCAACCAAACAATCACTAAACTGATCCTTGACTGAAGGTTTAGCTAATGTTGTGCTTTATTAGATATTTTGCAGTCACCCATGAGAGAAAATGTGTCAATGTTTCGGTTGGTGCTGCGTGTGTCCTCAGATCCCAGACAGATAGGTCAGAAATTACAGTCTTGTGCGTATGGTCTTACTAGCCTGTTCCAAAACTGTTTTCCTCTAATAACTCACAGCATAGCAAACAACTACTGCTGCCTTTATTCATGACTCACATAACAGCCGTATATTGGGAATATGCAGAGTGCTTCACAGTGAACCTCATGCTATGAGAAGAAGAGGAATTATTTTGCTGTTTTTCACTGTGCAATCATATGACACAAGAAAATATGCCTGTAATTAAATACTTCTCAGTGATCATGAAAATACATTTTACAGGAATATGAAATGATCCACAATCTATGTCAGGGGTTTTCATTCTTTTAGATGCCATTCGGAAAATCATATTATTTGGAAAATATTTTGTTTCTATTATGTTACATTTTTATACACACTAGTACTGAACTGTTAGATTATTTATTTATTTATTTCAAGCAATTTTTAAAATTTACTTTAATCAATTTGATTATTAAAATTAAATTAATTTTTTTAGTTTAAAGGGATAGTTCACCCAAAAATCATCATTTACTCACCCTCAGGTTGTTCCAAATCTGTATAATTTTCTTTGTTCTGTTGAACACAAAGGAAGATATTTTGAAGAATGTTTGTAACCAGGCCGCTTTGGGGCACCATTGACTTCCATAGTAGGGAAAAAAAAAAAAATACTATGGAAGTCAATGGTGCCCCAAAACTGTTCAGTTTCCCACATTCTTCAAAATATTTTCCTTTGTGTTCAACAGAACAAAGAAATTTATACAGGTTTGGAACATCTTGAGGGTGAGTAAATGATGACAGAATTTTCATTTTTGGGTGAACTATCTATGGAAGCCCGTTTCCGCCACTAAATAAAAAAAAAAAAAAAGAGTAATTGTGACTTTTTATCTCAGAATTGTGACTTTTTATCTCAGAATTGTGACTTTATCTCAGAATTCTGACTTTATATCACGCGATTGCGAGTTTATATCTCAGAATTGTGACTTTATAACTCGCAATTGCGAGAAAAAAAAGGTCAGAATTGCGAGAAAAAAAGTCAGAATTCTGACTTTATATCACGCAATTGCGACTTTATATCTCAGAATTCTGACTTTATATATCACTCAATTGTGAGATGTAAACTCGCAATTGCGAGATAAAAAGTCAGAATTCTGAGATAAAAAGTCGCAATTACTCTTTTTATTTTTTTATTTAGTGGCGGAAACGGGCTTCCATAACTATCCCTTTAATCCAATTTATTTATTTATTTAAATCAAATTTCATTCATTTATTATTTTAATAAATTTGTTATTTATTTAAATAAAAATATTTTAATTAAATTTAGTTAGTTACTTAGTTAGTGTAATATTAATTTATTTTTTTACTTTTTTTTTTTTTTTTTTTTTTTTCTCAGTGTTTTTCTTTAAAATTTTCCAAGGACCCCCTAGCACTCCCTTGCGGATCCCCAGACCTCATTTTGTAAAACCCTGATGTAATTCAAACTAGTGCATTCTTACTGATTTAAGCTTCAAGGACGGATCTTACAGTATGGCATTATCGTAGCATTCAGAGTTATAATCCTTATATTTAACATCTACACAGCTGAGAAAATACCATGCATCACGAATATCTTTATTTTTGTCTTCTGAATCCCAAAAACGTCCATTATTGTTTCAGCTCTGCCTCTGTGTCTGTCTCAGAAGTGCAGGTCTGAGGTCTAGGGGGTCTTGCCACCAGCAGGTGCAGAGCTGCTTTGACCTCACACCCCTCATTTATGTTCCCTGGGACTTGGAGCATCGGATCCCCTTTGTCTTGACTCTTTTCACTCACCCTATACACAATGTACAACCCTCCAGATAAAATTGAGGGTCATTATGCATGGAAATAAGGCAAAAATGCCTGCTTAACAAGTTAATACAAAGTGCTTTTTGTTAAGCATGCTCAGTAGAAGTCTGTGTGTACTATAACATTGATGCAGCTGGCTTAAAAAAAAAAAAAAAAAACAGAATCAATATTTTAGCTAAATGTAGGGACTTTTCCTCATCTATCTATCTATCTATCTATCTATCTATCTATCTATCTATCTATCTATCTATCTATCTATCTATCTATCTATCTATCTAATCTTTTCAGCAGTGCATTTGAAATACAAACAAACTGAATTGAAAAGATAAGGAAAAATATACACAAACAAGAAAACAAAGGAAACCTCGTTCACTAAGAAAGATAAGATCACAGTCTTAAAGACATTTGTTAAATAGCCTAAGTAAAGTCGTAAATTCTGGAAAGTGACATCGATTTTAGATATTAATGTGTACAATTAATTTTTTTTTAACGTCCACACAAGAGTTGTAGGCTACATTGAAGTCAAATTTGAATGAATAAATATATTGTATATAAAAATAAATCACTTTATTTTCAACTCTAGTGTAAACACGCGCCCTACTGTTTGTTTGGAAGAGCACGTGACTCTCCTCTGTGGAAAACATGGCTGCGCCCTGTGCTGTTCAATGCTTTTTCAGAACAGGTAGGTTTACAGGTTCATATTGGAAAAGGTAGACTTTTCAATCTAAATTGTAGAATATAAACACTGAGACTGACGGTAAGGCAAGCCAATGACTCAAACAAGACAGTTTTTGCTCATGTCTTATTATTAATAATCGCTTATCGGCAGTGTACGCGGGATACACAAATAAATATGTAACCCAAACCCATTATCGAGCCAAGTAAGCGCTGTTTTACAAGATCCATGAGTTGTGTGATTACTCGGTATCTGTGTTATATGAGCAGCCACGTCAATATGTGCCAAGTTCAGAGTCACTTATCACCCGTTTCATACATAACAGAGTTTGATTGTTCTGACTTTATGCGTTTATGTATGTGCGTGTGTATTGTATACACTAAGGGTCACACTGATGACTGGAGTTATGACTGCTGAAATTTCAGCTTTGCCATCACAGGAATAAATAATATTTTAAAATATATTTAAATTGAAAACACTAACTTGAAACTGTAAAAATGTTACAATATTACTGTATTTTTGATCAAATAGCTAAATGCAACCTTTCAAAAACATTTAAAAATCGTAATTATTACACACTTTGACTTGTAGTGTTACATGTGTATATTATATATGTATATATTATATGCAATGCATTTGTATGCATATCGATTGATGTGTCATATGTAGGGTCGTAGTCACCTTAGACGTAGTGGGCAATTCAGATTAGTGGTCGATCAGGATGGGGTTTTTATTGGCAATTTGGCAGATTCTTAATCTTTTATATTTGGTCCCTTTTTTGATCCTTCAAATTAATTTTGAACATTTGCACCTCAATTTGCTTACTTATTCTATGCACTACATACTTTAGAGTGTTATACTGTTCCAAGACAAGACTATGTAAAGGCTGGACTCATGGGACTGTCTTGGAGCTCTTTATTGTTTGCTGGTTTGGCAGAGTCTTTGTGGGTCCAGTAGAAGTAAATAGGGAAAGTAGCATTACAACTCTCCCCGTCTGCTCAGCCATGGTATTTTTTTTTCTTTTAAATTTAAATGAATTATAACCCAGAAGTGAAATGTTATGACTTATTTCATCCCTATAATTTTTAAGTGGTTAAACTAACAGTGTTACAACTCACCCCGTGTTACAGCCATCCATGGTCTCACCTACAACAGTCTGTACCCTGAAAAAGAATCTGACCTTCACCTATTTCAGTAATACAATCATTAACAACATTAGCAGCATTAGAGACACATAAAATGATCCAGTTGACATGACAATAATTATTAAAAAGCATGAAATGTAGTAACTGCTTTGCCACTCAATAGGAAAACGCGAACAAAGTTTGTCTTTTTTACTGAATTAATCTTTAAACTCACTTGACATTAATTATGTTCTTAAAAACAAATGAAGAACCATTGGTTGCTCACATTTCCACCATGTTTGTAGTTATGAATCAAACCATCACCAATGTTAGCGAAAAAGCCATACAAAACGATAATAATAGACCATCCAGAAATTTTTGGGAAACACTAATTCGAATCTTGCATACTGTTTAGGATAGATAGCATGTGAATTGGGAATGCTTGTTTCTGAGATTACAGAGCAATTAATTGTAAATTATTCAGAACTGACGTTAAGATTATCAGATGACATTGATGTACTGCAGTCCTGAAGTAAGGATTATATATTATAGCTAAAGCACCAGAATAAGTCTAAAGTGGACCACACACATACACACAAAGGGAATTCAGTGCAATCCACATCCTTGGCCACATCCTTTGCTCTTTGCCACCCAAATTGTTGTCAGTACACACACCCTCTACCCCACCCTGGGTTAACCCACTACTGCCTTTATTCTAAACCCCCCAGCCGCCCCCTCTCTGCCTCTGAGTTACTCCCTTCATCACTGGTATTTTCATCTTTGTAACTCAACCCCTCTCGTGTGTATAACTGCACTTATTTTTAGCTTTTGACCACTGTGTCTTCAGAAAAAAAAGTTCTTTCTTTTCTTTTTGTTTTGTGTAGACAAAACTCTGCAGTCCTTGTTGGAATGAGTTACAACGTGGTTGTTGATGTGTGGTGGTGAATTATTTTCATTTGTGGTTCAGATTCAAAATTAAGCATCATATTATGTGAGCATCATTGCATTGTGTAATTGAATGAACTGTTTGTTTACATTGCAGCTGTGTTATTCTTTTGAGGAAAGGATCAGGTTTGGGACATTAACAGAGAAATATCCGTAGACCTTTTTTTTCACTTGACAAAATTCATTTGACAATTTGGTTGAAATGCCCCACAATGTCATCAAACATAGACAACACTTTGAGTCATCCAAGTGTAGTTTAGAATATTATAATATAATATTTTAGTGTAATCGCGCTTAACATTAAAATGGGTAACCATAAATATATTTTCAAATTTCAAATTGTTTCTCGAATGTAGAAACAACATAAAGACAGTATTTAAAATATTTGATATTTTATGAAGGTCAGTATCACCGCACTTGGTTATTATTTTTGCACTTACACCTGTGTGTTTTAACCATTGAGAAAAGCATGTTACTGATGGGATCAAAAACAGGTAGCTCAACCGAGTGTGAAAAACTCAAATGTCCTACACATTGTGCCCATCGCCTCCCCGAAGAGGAGCACACTGGGTTGGGCGTCGTGACTGAGTGCATGTATACCATCCTCTGTCAGCCACTCTCTCTCTTGCCCTGTGAAGCTGGTGACCAGCACACAGATTGCATGATCATACTGTGACGTTAGCTATACGACGTGGGGAAAATACATAAGCATAGCTAGTTTGGAAATGTGAAAATTTCTAACGTGTTAAACAGCCAATATTAATCACAATTCAACATATTTTTTCACAGCCCTAATTTAAATGTATTTAATTCTTCATACTCTAACCCTAAATGTAGCTGTTTAATGTGAAAAAAATGTTTTGGTTCAGTTACATAGGTGTCTTTTTCTAACTGTTATTTGTCCTATCCTCATAATAATGGCATGTAACGGTGTATTTGGTGAAATAAGCTGGTTAAAAATTTTAGCAGTTTTACCTTTTTTTTCCCCATTTCACATCCTATGAAGAGATCACAAGTTATCAACGTACACTTGTTCGATATATCATTTGAAGTGCCCTTTGGACTGAACATGTACACTCCCTATAATTTGGAATCACACTTGATGGCTGAAAGAAAAGAAGTACACTTTGCAGTGCACTATCACACCATTTGTTCATCTTTTTGGCTGTGCATAGGTGGTTCAAGGCTGCTACAGAGAGTAGCACAGCTGCCCAGCTGCCACAAGAGCTCATCTGGTGCCCATCAATGCCCACCTCGCCGATGCTTCTGGAGGAAATCAAAAAGTTTCCACAGTGTGGTCCGGCCTGCCATAGTGCGCCCCTCTTATGCTGTACCCAAGGTAATCGCGGCATCATGAAGTGGCACTAAGGGGCCGTTTACACTACACCTTTTTCAACTAAAAATTGAAAACTTTGTGTTTTGGTCATTCATTTACACAACAGCAGCGCTTTAGGGGCATGAAAACAAACTTTTGAAAACGGGTTTCAAAGTGCACATTTTTGAAAACGATACCGTTATTGTCTCTGTGTAAACTATGAAAACGTGAATAGGCGCATAGTTTTTCTTTACAAAGTGACATCGACAACTACTAGCCTGGCATGCATAATGCAGCATTTTTAATCATTTTTGCGGATTGTTTAGTCGTCTGTATGTAAAAAACGCAATGGTAAAACTTTTCTGTTTTTCGTACATTGTTGTCGTGTAAATGTACCCTAAATGTTTAACTAAAAGTTCATTATAGTCACCATAAAATCAAAATTGACAAATTTATTATAAATGATTTATCCATTCACATTACTGTATATTTTTTTAAATTCATGTGCCCTCATAATCTTTAATCAAAATAACTTCCCCCCCCCCCCCCTTCTTGCAACGACATCTCTTCTCTTCTCTGATGACGTATTTACTGGCGCGAGGGTGGGACAGCCTGTCACTCACATGAGATTAGCAAAAGCAAACCACAATGATCCAGTCTATTCCTGATGGACCAAATCAAGTTCCACCCTACATTTTTTCTTGTTCTAGAAACCGTTTCACTCTGAAATACATCTCAACAGGGAAGAAAAGACTATCGCAACTTCTGTTTCATGCCAACTTTAAATTTGAAAAAGACTTGCTCTTTTCTCTTAGCACATTCAGAGGCCGGACTATGTGTCATCCAGCAAATTGCCTGAGTGGCCAGATTACATAGAGATTAAAGATGAGGAGCAGATCCAGGGATTGCGACGAGCGTGTCAACTAGCCAGACACATACTGCTGCTGGCAGGAAAGAGTTTGAAGGTATACTCTACACTTATTTGAAATTTGAGACTGTTACATTGAATAAGCTTGATGTGACATGTCCTTGAATTGTTTTTTGCAGACACTCTCACTATATTGTTTGTTTGCCAGGTTGGTATGACGACAGATGAAATAGACTTTATTGTCCATCAGGAAGCGGTTCGTCACAATGCCTACCCCTCTCCTTTGCATTATGGGGGGTTTCCAAAGTCAGTCTGTACCTCTGTTAACAATGTAGTATGCCATGGCATTCCAGACAGGTAACTCAGTGCTATTAAATGTGAGTGCTTTGTTGTGACTGAAGGTCTATAAATTTCTCTGTTTGTATATGAGTCAGTGTCATAAAATGGGGAACTCAATCCTGCTCCTGAGGGCCAATGTCCTGGAGAGTTTAGGTACAACCTGCTCCAACACACCTGCCTGGAAGTTGTATGACAGTCAGTCACTGTTTGTGGATACCATAGAAATGAATGAGTGTTGTAAACTGAATCATACCTATTGCAAAATTGTCTGTGGAAAAAACAGCATTTTTTTTTCATTGTAAACTCGAAATATATAGCTCACTAAAAAATAAATATTTAATTGCCAACATGTTAGAGATTAGTGGACAGGTTGTTAATTTGTGTAGTGATGAGCTGTTTTCTCTCAAAAGCAGTTTATTCAGCATACTGAAGCCTCACCTCCACAGAAATCAAATCACCTTTATTTGCATAGTGCTTTTTTACAATGCAGATTGTTTCAAAAACAGCTTTACAGTGATAGCAGGAAAATAATGTAACAAAGTTTGTTTTGGCTGCACTGTAAAAAAAAAAAAAAAATCCCCGTAAAATGTACGGTAAAAAACTGGCAGCTGTGGTTGCCAGAACTTTACAGTAAAAAATACGGTAGCAACATTTTAGGTTTTACGGGACAACACTAGTTTATTGTCTATTTTACAGTTCAAAACTGTATAATTTAAAGGTTTATATTGTAATAATTACGGTTCATAAGTGTTTATTTTACACACTATAAAAAAAATTCTGTTACATTTACGGTAAAAAAAAAAGTATTTTGGTTGATGTACCTACCTATTGAAGTACTAATATCTGTTTTGTACCTTTTGTAATACACTGACAAACACCAAACACATAAAACCCTAATGTACATAACTAATTAGAAAAAACGAAAATACATCAAATGTGAAGTCACGCAGGAAATTGTGGGAATGTCAATTAACGTTTTTTCACTGTAAATTATTCAATGACTTATTTTTCACTTCGAAAAACTGTAAATTTAACAGTACTTAAATGTACCATTAGATCTATATTTGAAGCGACAAGTTAGGTTCAAAAGGTGGTTTGCTCTATTTTGATCGCTGTCGTAGACATCAGTGTCTATATCTTAACTTTAAACTTTTATCTCAGTACTTCTGTGCTAATTTGAATGTTTGTAACACAGAGAACACAGAACTGAAGTGTGGTTCAAAACTGCTCACTCTGGCTCAGCGCGTCAGCACGAACACATATTTGAATGTTCTGGTATGATTTTGTTTAATAAACACGGGCGAATAGTTGTCATTAATAAATTAAGATCGCGTGGGTGTTTAAATCGAGATTTCTTTCTTACGATTCTTTTTTATGATTAATCGTGCAGCTCTAATGTAGCCTTAGACTTTGTATTCATTTTAGTTTCAAACTTTTATACCAATTTCAAGAAAATTTTGAATTTATTTGAATTTATTTACTCAAGTAGTGTAACCAAGTAAAAAGTCATATTTTACTTTTTATTATAAAATAAATTTTTTGGAGAGTCATATGACAAAATATGACACATCTGGTTTAACTTTGCCTTGTCATAAAAAGGTCAAATTATCTGGCTTGTTGACCTTAACACAAAAGCTGCATCCCAATTCAGAGGCTGCATCCTTCGAAATGTGTCCTTTGTTTCCTGGGCAATGAAGGATACATAAGATGGATCCATCACGGCCTACCCTAACCCAGAATTCATTGCGCACTAGTGACGACATGATTTTTTTGAGAGAAATTGCCGGATTACACTTTTAAGTATTGGGTTTCAACTTACTCAAATATCTAATGATAAAAAATGTAAAAAAAAAATACTCTTCATTATGTACAGAAATGGACCAAGGTGAACCCTGTTTTATTTCCAGACAGTTGAATATAACTTTCAAAAAAGTCCAGCACAAATGTTAATGTCACTCGTCAACGGCAGCTGTCACAATTGCTAGGCGACAAGAACAATCCTCCGTAGGCTAGACCGTCCCATTTAACAACGCTCGGTCCATGGCCTTTGAATGATGCAGACTCAGAATTGAGACAAAGTTAAAGCCATGAATTGTTTTCTGCATGTTGGTCACACCAATTTTTTCTGCATGTTGGTCGCACCACATGACTTTGATTTGGCGAATAAATGTTTTCCAAATATTACTAAGCACTAAAGCTAAGAAAATTTAACAAAAGACTACAAATAAGGTTTTGTTTTCAAGAATTTGATTATTTTACTGAGGATTTTTTCTTCGTAATGTTGTCAGGATGGTTGTATCACCCCAACATTTTGTTATTCCAGAAATGAAAAATATTTTTGAACATTGAATACAACAATGCTGTCTTTGACCCATATACAGTCAGTATTGTGTTTTATTTTATAGTCGGCCATTGCAAGATGGAGATATCATCAATATAGATGTCACAGTGAGTCCTATCTTTAAATTGTTTATCTTTAAATTGTTTATCTTTAAAAAGTTATCGTTCACACATCTCAGTATCTGTAAATAGTGGATATGCATTCTATAGGTTTATTTGGAAGGTTACCACGGTGACACCTCAGAGACATTTCTGATTGGCTCAGTCAATGAACAGGGGAGGAAGTTAGTGGATGTGGCTCGTCAGTGCAGAGATCAGGCCATCGCCGCCTGTGGACCAGGACAACCTCTGTGCGTCATTGGCAACACTATCAGGTTTGTTCCCACACTCATCCCAGTTTGCATCGCAGGTTGAATTCTTAACAGCATCCAGCACCTTCAAGAATGATGTCTGTGGGAAATGTTCTTTTATTCATTACTTTCTGCCACTTGCTCTTTTTTTTCTTGTTAAAAATAGCACATCTAACCCCTAAACCTCTATGTTATCCCTCTTGTGCACAAAAGTAGAAAAAAAAAAGACAGCAATCTTGCCTCGTCAGGCTATGAAGCCCTTATTTGATAGTGTAGTGTCTGAAGAAGGACTACACAGAGTTAATGTATTTCTCAGTGAGCACCGAGCAAGCAATTACCCAGAGTGCATTGGGGTTTTTCCTGCAATGGGGTGTAAATTACAGGTTAGTTTGTCTTGTTGGATGTGTGCGTGTGTGCATGTGTCCATGTGTGTGTGAGGCAGAGAGAGAGAGGGAGAGAGAGAGAGAGCGAAGTAAATTACAGGCTTGCTCCTGCTGTCTTTGAGAATCGTAGACTCTGCCAGGGTGGATTCAGCTCCCCACAGAGACACGAAAAGATCCGCAGGAGTCTTTTCGCAGAGAGAGGACATATTCAATCACTCACATACAGTACAGAAACATCTTTAACAACATCTTATTGACTTATTCACTTCTAATACAAAGATGTAAATCTGCAAAATATCAGTTGTAAAGATGCTGAAATGGGTTCAAGGTCAAAACATGTACCTGAAAAAAAAAAAAGTTTACATTAAATATTTTATTATTTAATTTCATGACATAAATGTGTGTTTTTACATTATATCTTGAAATAATTACATTTAGGTGATTAAATAGGAGGATTTTCATGCATTTTGTGCAGTGTAGCAATAGATATTCCTTCTGTGCCTGAGGAAGCAATGCTTTTGTTGTTTCTCTCTCTCTCTTTCTCTCTGCGTAGGATTCTGAGCTTCTGCAGAGACATACACTGTTATTATATACACACAGAGGGAACAATTACCTCTCCTCAGGAAAAAGCACTTAGACCTCTCTTTCACTCCTTCTCTCCCTTTTTTTTTTTTTTATCATGCTGGCACCCTAGCATCCTCTCTCAAACTGTCTCTTTGCAATTCTTTGTCTCTGTCTTTTATTCTTTCTCCTTCGTCTTTTTCTTTTTGTCTGTTATACACCTTCTTTGTCCTCTACCTTCCCCCTCCATGAATTTAAAAAACAACTATGCTTGAATGTTTCTAGCGTGCGTTGTTCACACTGTAAAAAGCTGTCTGAAATGTTATTTACATGTAGGCAGCATGGTTAAATTTGACATCTCAAAGGCAACACCCTAATTGGGTGTAGACTAGTTGGTAAACCAGATTTTTTTTTTGCCCCATGAGTATATTTACTTTTACACTTAAAGGGTTGAGAAAATATGAAAAAATGTCATCATGTCATTCCAAACCCGTAAGACTTTTTCATCTTTCGTCCCTCCATTGACAGTCTATGCAACTACCACTTTGTCTCTTCAAAACGCTCATAAAGAGTTCGCAAAACGAATCCATATGAATCGAATGGTTTAGTCTATATTTTCTGAAAAGACACGATCACTTTATATGATGAACAGATTGAATTTAGGCTTTTATTCACATATAAACATGGTTTAGCGAACATAAACAGAAGCTCAAACTTGCTTGATGCGTGAGAACAAATCTTATTGGTTCTTGCGGAAGCTCCACTAATGGACATTAACGTGTTCAGCCTATAAAGTGATCGTGTCTTTTCAGAAACTTTGCACTAATTCGCTCAATTCATATGGATTAGTTTTAAGATCTCTTTATTACCTTTTTGAAATGTCAAAGTGGTAGTTATGTAGCTGTCAATGGAGGGACTGAAATCTCTCAGATTTCAATAAAATACCTTCATTTGTGTTTCGAAGATGAACGAAGGTCTGAGGGTGAGTAAATGATGACAGAATTTTCATTTTTGGATGAACTAACCCTTTAATCTTTAATAGAAACTTTTATCCAAAAGAGAAAAATAAACAAGCAATTTATCATACAGCAACCAAGATAAACCTGGCTAAACATAAATCAGAGTATTCCCTTTTAACATTTTTGTTTTTGAATTACAGCAATATAGCTAATTCAAATGGATTCCGTGTGTGTCCTTATTTTATCGGTCATGGGATTGGAACATATTTCCATGGTCATCCAGAGATATGGCATCATGGTGAGAGTTCAAATTATTTTACATATTATTCATTTATTTTACTTCATTAGAACCTTAATTAGTCTTGATTGGCTGGCTTAAAAAGAGAGTTTACGCAAAAAAACAAACAAACAATAAAAACCCTGTCATTATTTACTTGCCCTCTTATTTTTCCAAACCTGTATGACAGGTTATTTTCAAAAATGCCTCAGGTTTTTTTTTTTTTTTTTTTTTTTTTCATCCTTACATTGGAAGTCAGTAAGGACCAATATTGTTTGGACACTAATGTTGTTCAAAATATCGCATTTTGTGTTTGTGCAGGTTTAGATTTATATGAAGGTAGTAAATGATGACAGAATGTTCAGTTTTAGGTGAACAAACCCTTTAATTTATCTAAGCTTTACGTATTTAGCTATTTAGTTTGTGCATTATTCTAACTTTGATCAGCAAAGGAGTTTTACCCCTATAATGGATTGAATGTTTGCAGTGGAGCTTCAGGAAGAGTAAATTGAGTTTAAAGTAAGTTTACTAGGGTTCATACTTCTTTTCTCTTTTACAGCCAATGACAATGACCTACAGATGGAAGAGGGCATGTCCTTCACCATAGGTCTGTGTGTGTACTGATTATTTTAGATCACAGAGAGATTGAATATCATTGAGCACATCAATGGAAGCATGAATTTGTAGGATTTTAGGAAGGTTAACCATCATCCCATTTTTCCAGAACCCATTCTTATGGAGGGATCCTCAGAATTCAGGATCCTGAGTGACAAGTGGACTGCTGTATCTGTGGATGACAAAAGGTTTTGTGTTCAATTCCTCCACCCACACTTCTTTCACCACCTTTCTAATGAGAGCCCAATGCAGCCATTTAAATGTAGCCTACATTAATCATTCATTACTTCATGCAAGAATAAGTGGCCAATTTCTATTGAGAATCTTCAAGAACTTTATTTCTATTGGCTGTTGACATTTAGCTTGGAAAGTCTAAGTACCCTCAGAATTTGAAGCACACAGAGAGCTAAGTGCTCTGGTATAAACTTTCCTTTAACTGCATATATTTCACTGGAGAGCACTCCAATGTTAATTGCAAATGAGCTGATTGCCCCATTGGCAGGTGAGAGCAGAGTGTTACTACTTGGTCAGTGGTTGATTAGAGCTCTGATTTTTAAGGTTGACTGAGGTAATATGCAGTATGAGAAAATGGATACTAACATTCCTTCCTTTAATTCTACTTCTAAGGCAGTGCTTCTCAAAATTATTTTATTCTGAAAAAATATTTTAGAGCTTGGCATAAAATATATATTCATAAAATGTATAAAAATGCTCAGTTTTTTATATTTTATTTACGTATATGACTTTTCCAGGTCTAGAAATCTCATTTATCACATAATTTATCACATCATTTTTCAAAAGAAACAACATCACAATCTCATGGCAATTGGCAAATTGGTGGCTAATTCATATGTATTTGTACATTCTGCCTATGCCCCAATGATGGGTATATTTAGGGTCGGGTCAGGGAACCTTCATGTTTACATTTTTCTAATAATTGTACGTTTTTGTATGATTCACATGAAATCACCACCTTGTAACAGTTACGTTTTCCCGTGAGATCAGGTTAAAAAAACAGTTGTTGTGGGGGTAAATTAAAATATCACGATATAATCTTGAAATATCTTGATTTTTAAGATGTTTTAGTTTATTTTAAAGGGGTAATTCAATCCAAATTGTCATCATTTACTCACCCTCAGGTTGTTCCAAACTTGTACGAGTTTCTTTCTTCAGTTGAACACAAAATAATATATTTTAAAGAATGTTGGTAACCAGACAGTTGACCTCCATAGTGTTTTTTTATTCATACTATGGAAGTCAATGGGTAAATCAATCAACTGTTTGATTTACCAACATTCTTTAAAATATCTTCATTTGTGTTTAACAGAAGAAACTCATACAGGTTTGGAACAACTTGAGGGTGAGTAATTTCATTTTTGGGTGAACTATCCCTTTAATGTTTGTTTTGTCATTATTTTAAATCATTTTAAGCCCCCCCCTTTATGCCTTCTTAGGAGTTTGCTGAGGCCCCCTGGTGGGCCCTGGCCCACTGGTTGAGAACCTGAAACTGAATCTGTGTTTGTGTGTTCTCTTGTCTTGTGTGTTATTACTCAGATCGGCACAATTTGAACACACGATTGTCATCACCTGCAATGGCGTAGAGATTCTGACTAAACTACCAGATGAAGATTGACTGGACAAGAATTATGGAACATCTTGATCTTAAAGTTTTTAGAATAACAAGCTGTTATTTAAATAAATGTGTTTCTTTAACATTTAGACAATGTTTTACCTTATTTTATTAGCATGACCAAATGAAACAGCTGTGCAGCTCCACTATTGGTTTTACATCTTGAATTAATGGGGTTAATTACTTAATGCATGTAGGTTATTGTGTAATGAGTTTTAAAATCTCTTCACTATTCCAAACTCTTTGGTTTCTGATGTCATCTCTGACAGAACTCATTGAAAGCCCAGGGAATGAAATGTCATTACGTCTTATTATTATGGCGGGATTTCTCCGTACATCATAATATTATTCCGCAGTAATGTAGTTAGCGCTGTGGATCTCTCGAGGGGTGATTATATTTATGGGCCATGGTTTACCGTATGAGCCATGTGTAGCTTATCAAGAATACCCTATAATCATATCTGCTTCACGACATCATTCGGAGACTGCTTATGCTGTCTGACATTTGACAGAGTTTGAATTCTGCTGCCTGAAGAAGTGCGCATGCATCTTCAGTGAGAATAGCAGTGTCCAGTCTTACAATTAACCATTTGAAGTAATTGGATGGTAAAAAAAATAAATAATATTTTACAAGTAAGCTATTAAATCGCTTCAAAAACACACTGAATGAAAGTCAAATGAATGTGCGCTCACGTGAGCACGAATCTCGAGCCGACTTCCATTCTAGGCTACAGTACATCTGTTTAGTCGGTGGCTGTACAATTAAAGTTAATTACATTGTGACCCTTACTAGTTAATCCGTAGGTTGGTTTGCTGTGCCATCTGGGAAGTTTCCTGCTTTTGCTTGAAACAGTCCGTAAGGTTTAAAAAACGAGCAGTTATAGCCTATTTAAACCACCTATGAAAAATAAGTTAGTTTACATGCTCAAATGAGTTTTGTGTCTTAAGAATGGATATTAAAAGAAAACGTATAAAACAATGATGTCTTTTCAATAGATAGGCTATATTAGGACTACACTAGATGACAGCTTTAAACGGGCATGAATGATTAGCCATCGTTTACATGTCATGTCTTTATTTTTATTTACATAACGACAGCGCGGATATGGTTTTTCAGATAGCGAAAGACTTTAATCATATAAAAACACATTAGTAAAATACTAATACACTAGGCTATAGAAAAAAACTAGAAAAGTCAGATTATGAAGATGTACTGTGTAAAGTACATCTATTATTATTATTATTAGCCTATTATTAATCATCATAATCTGTAGACGGTCTACTAATTTGTTATTTGATCACACCCTCTGACCGCACATGGTGCCTGCCTTTCTAATCTGTTCTCATTAAATCGAATCATAATTGCAGCCATTTGGTTTTTGTGCATCCTCACGCATTTTCCTCGGTCTGTCGCAATTACGAGCAATTTCTGGCGCTGAGGGAATCTTTTCAGTCGGACAAAAGAAAAAGGGAATAGGCAGGGAATCAATAAGCATTTTTCTGAGGCTAGATATACAGCATGTAGTGCTGAGCCGTTTGCAGGTGTTTTATTCTGTCATGAAGGATGTTCCTGTGATCATTATATTGACCTTAAAGTAGTACAATTCGCATTTTCTCTCACTTTTCGTTTCAGCGTTTTCTTTCAGTCTTCTGTTTTATTTACCGTATTTCATTATCTTTTCTTAGTATTTGAAGTTGAAATATTGCTAAATAGTGTTAATGTTTTCCCCCGTTTCATCTGTATAGGCTACGTGAATGCTTAATGCTGATTTATAGGCTACTGTAGCAATCAGAATCTGCGGTTCTTTGAGTTCTCCTAAACCTTATAGGCTAATTGTCGTCATAGCAAAGAAAAGAAAACCGAGCAAAATGTTTGCACATTAACTTTCGCGTTACTGAAAGCCCACCTAGCGCGGAAACTTTTCCTTAAAATACACAACACCGTTAACAAAAGTTATTAAAATGAAAATGTTTCGTTTCTTTTCTATTTTAGAAATATTACAGAGACCCTCTGCTTTATGCAGATGTAGCTTTGAATCCAAACGGAAGCAGTAATTTACTGGTGTGGTTGCAAATAAGCCCTGGCATTTCAATTACTGCCAGCTGTGAATGTTGACATAAGGAGTGAAGCAGAACGGTTAAAATGTGCTACAGTCATATAGTGGCCTTTGCTCTATCTACATACATTTGCACAGAGACCTGGTGGGTTTGAGAATGAGACACCCAAAATCCGAATAAAAATAGACGTCTTTTTGAATAAGAAGATTTGGAGCCTGTAACCACGATGTCCATATTTAGAAAAACCGCGGAAGCACAAATGAACCTCAAAAGAAACAAATCATATAAGATAAACAATTAGTTACAACAGCCCCTGAAACGTTATTCTTTATAAATAGCTAAGTTCGTGAGTAAGCTGAGGGAAAACTGATGATTCTGTTATGTGTGTTTGTTTGTTCGGTCAATCTGATTGATTTCTTCCTGTTAGGCTATATTCATCATATTTTACTTTTAAAATACTTTTAAAATGATTTTGAGTTTTAGAAATTAATAATAGGTTCATGAAACTCATAAAACATAGCTGAATAAATATCAGGGCCAAATCGTCCAATAAAGCGAATATGCAATCTACTGTTTGTAACATGTATTTGCCATAATTATAATTACAGAAACGTTTAATCCTAATTTCACAATGACAAAAAAGGTTACATGGACTAGATTACAGAGAGGCTACTGCAGAATATGCAAACATGGGCAAAGCCACATACCAATTTGTAAATAATGTACACTTGGGCAAGTGGTTGTACGCTTTGCCCTTGGAGTAATCCGGATTTCCCACCTATTCCAGTAACTATTTTAGTTCCAAAAATATTGGACTTGACCATGTAAAGACGTGAGGCAAGCTATGAGAACTGTGTGTCCCCGTATAAGAATAGCTCAAGGCTGTGCTGGAGCTGGAAGCGAGGGCTCGAGGAGAATGTTTCCAGGGCGGTCTGCTTGAGGCGGTTTTATGTATTTTTTCTCTGGTTGAGTGGCGTTCATAAAACGTCTGGAAGAGGAGCGAGCTGACTCCAGAGAGTCTGGAGTGGGAAGAGCCCTCGCCGCACGCGGAACGCCCTCGCATCTCCTTCTGCGCATGCCAAGACGCGTCTAAATGCCAGGCGTTCCCCCTCATGCCCAGAGGTAGAGGATACCTCCTCTCCTCACCAAGAAAATTTACAAAGGTTTATATAGGATTCGATTCGTTGTACCGAATAATAACACATACATTAAAAACGCTAAGCTATGCACTGAAACGGAGATAAAAGTCATGGTCTGCAGAGAATAATGTTCTCTGCAAACCTTTTCAGACCTAACCTAAAAAATTAAACTAGTGCATATGAACCCATGTTCTATTTACGCAGAGAGTGTCCAAAACCACCACACTTAGACAGTTTCATTCACACGATTTTAGGCGTTTGAGAAAATAAAACGATCCAGCGATAAGATCAAGTATCATTTTTACAGACCAAAACCTGAAAAACATTGGGTTGATGAAACACATCTATAAACGATAATCAAAGAACGAAACGTTAATTGATAGTAAAACGCACATTTAATTATGACTGCAGGTTGTATAAGCATTTTAATAGATTTATCACTAAACCTAAAATTCTGTACAACACACGAAAAAAGGCTACCCGTTTGTACTTGGAATGTGAAATAAACATATCTGATTATCCCTTTCAATTTTACTATAATGAAAACAAATAAATAAATAGAAAAATAATTTAATGTGCGTTGCTCGAGCGCATTAGTCGCGCCAAAGAATTCCACAGCAAACATCTTTAGCAAACCCAGCCTGAAAATAGATTTTAAAGTTAATGTTCTCCTAAAGTACAAGTCCAGTGACAAGATAGGCCTATTATTTCCTCCTACAACAGGTGTATTCGGCCATTTTAGTCCTCTGTTAGAATATGGTCCCTGCACTCATTGCAGAGCTGTGATGAGGTTGTATTAAGGTACTGGGCTGTAGATGTGTAACCGTATTCGTGGATGAGTACCATGAATAGTTTGTCAAGAACGATGGGGCAGTGGTGTTTGGTGGCCCTGTGGGCTGCTCTGAAACTGTGTCCCCGTCGTTCGGTGTCTGGTTCGGAGGGAAATCCCAACCTGCCTGTGGTGGAGGAGTGCTAGATGGAGAGTCACAGGAAGCAACCTGCTGGTCTGCTGGAATCTCGCCGTTTTTCCACAACTTTTTGAATTTTGAGCGTCGGTTCTGAAACCATATCTTCACCTGTGGATATTCAAAACAACAAGTTAAACATGCAATACAATTCTAAAAATAATAGTAAAAAAAAACAACAACACAATTTTGGACACAGGTCTACTTGAAAATAAAAGAACTACAGAAGGACAGTCTACACATATCATAGCAACATCATGCACAAAAGAATCCGCGTTTTGACCTGGGTCTGTGTGAGGCCCAAAGACGCCGCCAGTTCGGCGCGTTCTGGGAGCGCGAGATACTGGGTCTTTTGGAATCTGCGCTGGAGAGCCGCCAGCTGAAAACTGGAGTAGATGGTTCGCGGTTTCCGGACTTTCTTTGGCTTTCCATTCACCATGCGCACCTCCGGTTCACTCTCTTCCTTCTCTATCAAAATTAACCACAAAAATGTAATTATAAAATATAAGAAGAAAATGTAGGTAAAAGAAAACGACGTTTGGAAATGCTGAGGTGGTCTTACCCGGTTCGGTTGGTGTGGGTGAAGAACTGGGTCCATACGTTCCATAAGCGCCATACGAAGAAGCATAGCCTAAGTCGTAAGCTTTTGGGCTGTAGTGAACATTACCCACTGTACCAGGATGATAGGAATAAGATGCCAGTTGTGCGTACGCCGTCCCTGTGCAGTGTCCTGTCTGTGAACTACTGTAGAAGCTGCTGTCGGTCACAGTTGACACCGGCAGTGTTGGGGAATCCTGCGACTTGTGAACGGTACTGAAGCTGCTCGAGGTAATATGGTTTGTATGCATATCCGAGCCAAGGCTATCCAGAACAGCGGTCATTTTGCAGGGAAAAGTAAACTGAATTTACTTACCGTGACCACTTAAAATTTTCAAATTCTGTAGGCTACCTCTAACAATTAATCGGTGACTCAAAAATCACAGAACTTATAGAGGTAGTTCGTTTTGCCTTAAGTCACATATCCATAGTTGATAGAGGGTTTGAGCTCCGCGGCGGTCTCTGCCTTGGAGATGCTGACGGGCGGGCCATATACTGGGCGTCATGTGGTAAAGCGAACCAATCGCTTCGCAGGCAGTACTGCCAGCTGAAGGAAGACCTTTGACAAGTCGAAATAACAAAATATCTTGCAGACTTGGTCTTAAATGTCTTTTCTTTAGAATTGGAAAAATAAATAAATAAATAAAAAACTATTCATCTGATAAATAAATTCAATAGGCCTAAAACAATTTCAAAAAGAGACAGAAAATAAGGAGAGAGAAGACAGGACTAGGCTATATCATTTTTTATTTTATTTTATTTTATTTTATTTTATTTTTTTAGATGTAAACAAACTAGCCCTTCAATGCACAGGTGGTTTGCTTCCTCTAAAGTGTTAAAGACATAAAAATTACGTTCTTTTCATTTTTGCGCCGCTAATTTATGATTTAAGTTTTTTTGTTTATAGGCAACCTTGTTAAGATGTCTTAACCGTTAACCTGGCACGTGGAGCAGTGCGCATGTAAATTAGGCCTACTCGATCAATGGCCTACATTTAGACATGCTAATGGTCTAAAAGTATCGAATGAAGCTTACAGTCTTGATTAAAGGGATATATTTCCCCATTGTTGAGAAGCACGGTTTAACTGGAATGCCATCTATCGTTGAAATGTTGTCAGTGTATCTTACGGAAGCAGTCTGCATTCCACTGACTAATCACAGACGGCGCCAGTCTACTCACACCCACAGGTGCGCAAAACAGCAATTATTGCCCGGTAAACACCAGGGATAAAGCGCGGAACCAGCCCTATATGATGCTCTGTCGCGCCAAACGCCTCGTACATAGACCTACATAGAAAACTACCTCAGTCACGAGAACTGGCAATTTACTAAGTATTCTGTCAACTCAACAAACTTTGTGGCCTAAGCTTTGCCAGCTGTAATCCCCAGGTGACTTGTCTCTGGTGTGGTGCGATTTAAAACAGGATTTTGTTAGATTTTTAGAACATTTTAAATTCAAATTATTAGCTATAGGCTATGATAGCATATTGCCTGTAAATAGCTAATAAAATCGTATAAGTGCCGTCACTCGATTTGATTAGAAATTCTATTTTGAAGGATGAAGAATTGGATCAAAATTGTCATTACTAGTATGCTGCTATATATAAAATTACTGTATACAGTCATATCGATATTCAAAACAGATTTTTGTAATTGAAGTGAGTCAGTCTGTCTGTGGTGTTTTCTGCTTAGGTCAGGTGTGCAGGTGACAAGAGGGGACCTCTGGCGCCCTCTTGCGTCTTTAAATGTAAAATGGCCTTTTTAGTGAGTACGCGAATTTAAACTATTGTTATTAATATTATTATTATTACCTTTTTTTTTTTTTTTAATCTTTCTTAACTGCAAAAAAAGTTATTTTATTTATTTGCATTATTTAACAGACACCAAACAAATATCGAAGTATCCAGTGACAAGAAGATAGTATGAAATGCGCTACATTTAGAAGATAACAAAAGGTGTTGTAAGATTGTGGGTGAATGCAATAACAAAAGGAAACAGACCTTTTTATTTTAATTGTAGCGGATGCAGTTTGTACACATAATATCATTACATCTTGTGATATTTAGCGAATTTATGTATTATAAAATTAATTAATGTGAAATAAAAATTATGAACTTTTTATTTAGATAAAAAGTATGACTTTTATTTTATTTTACAACTGTTTAGCTCTTGCAACTGAACTGCGTTAAACACGAGGTGGCACTGTTTCCTTAAATACTAATTCAGGTGTTTATACGCATGCGTCAGAGGAAAGAAGTCATATAAGTATATTTGTGAACAGGAATTATTTAGAATTAGCAACACGTCAAATACAAATATCAACTAAACTATTATGTAACAACAAATAGGACCACACTATTCACAAAGACTGATACATCAATTTCACAGGCCTACTATTCTTACTAAATCAAATACAGAACAGAGTTCCTTTAATGACCAATAGAGAGGTCAATTAACAAAAACCAGAGTCCATCTTTGCTCCTACAATAGATACACCTGGCTTTCATCAACATAAATGTCAGCTTTCTTTAGAGAGGACCAAATCAGCAGTAGATAAAAGTTTAGATATGTACACTGAATGTGTTATCTTTACATTGTTTATGCTTTTACTGTGTTCTCATCTGTTCAGTACTGTAATCGTTTGTTCAGAGTTTGTTGAACTTTGTTTGATGTTCTTTCCCATAAAATAAGTTTGCTATGAATCATTTCCGGTTACATTCAGACTCAATGCAGAATATCAAATACAATGCCCTATATACAGTACATACTTCAAATATTACAAAAATATGACGCATAAGCTTTCCAGCTATCAAAATGACTCTCTAAATGGGTTGCTACATAAGCATGAATTTTTGTGCTACCCTAGGTGAGTGTTTCTTAATCATCATGCTCATTCACATTGTCTCAAAGACTGTGAATTTCCTGTGGGTGTGTGCTTTGTGCTCTGAGGAAAGACCCGACAGCCTATATTACTAAACAAATTCATTTGTTGATTCATAATCCTGATTTCCGGTGCTTGTTGGTCTAAAGGGGGGGTCAAACTTTTACATTTGTTGCAAAAAATAAGAAAAATATTCACTTTCTTATGGCTTTGAAGAACGGAATGTGTTGTGCCAGAGGGTATAATATGGTGGCATAAAGTAAAAACAAATAAACAAACATGGTCAGTAATATTTGCTTCTGAGGGTAACATTCCAACATTTTTCCCCCAACTCCAATCCCTTTTTTTCCGTGATGTGACCTGCACACCTGTCAATGTGCTTTTGTGAATATCCCTTCCAGATGAAGTTGATAGATCTGCTCCTCTCATGTTCTCAGTTGAATAGAACTTCAAAGTAATAGAGGTCTCTGTCCCTCTTGATGTATTCCATCAGTGTGCAGCTAAGGGGTTTAAAGATACGCTTGATGTTGATATAAGAATGTGCTTGATGGTCATATCAGACAGTCTTTAAACACATTACACAAACACATTCATGCTTTTGAATTATGAAAAACTAGCAAATATTATTTTAGATTTTTTAAAGTAAGTGTGTACATGTTGTTTTGGGACAGCATATACAACCATTTTTGAAAATCACTGGTAAACAGCCAAAGTTTCAGTCACAGGTCTGTTGCGTAAAATGTTCACTGTTTTTGATGAACTGTCATCAGCAGCTCAGATGCATTCTGAGAACAGAACAGAACAAGACGACCTGCAGGAGCATGTGAAAAAAAGAGCTGCAGGGCTGGGAGGAATCCAGGGATGGTGAGGTGTTTTTGAAGATTAGGAGGGGCCGTGCGGGTGGGGCAGCCATGTGTGTGTGTGTGTGTGTGTGGTTCAGATATTCCCTACATTGACAAAATGTCCCCACAGGATAGTAATACTAGAAATTTTTGATCTTGTGGGGATATTTTTTGGTCCCCGTGAGAAAAACAACTTATAAATCATACTAAATTTTGTTTTTTTTTTAAAAATGTAAAAATGCAAAATGTTTCCTGTGAGGGTTGTTGGTTTACAGGATAGAATATACAGTTTGTACAGTTTGAAAGGCATTATGTCTATGGAAAGTATTTACATTAATGGTCAAACTTTTACATTTGTTGCAAAAAATATATTTCAAATAAATGAGACGTTAAACCGAGGTCCTGACTCTCTGTGGTCATTAAAAATCCCAAATTTGCCCATTGGCCTCTTGTCCATCATGGCCTCCTAATCATCCCCATATACTGACTGGTTTCATCACTCTGTCTCCTCTCCACCAATCAGCTGGTGTGTGGTGGGCGTTCTGGTGCAATATGGCTGCCGTCACATCATCCATATGGATGCTGCACATGGGTGGTGGTTGAGGAGATTCCCCCTTCCATATGTAAAGTGCTTTAAAGGGTTAGTTCACCCAAAAATGAAAACTATGTCATTAATTACTCACCCTCATGCCGTTCCACACCCGTAAGACCTTCATTCATCTTCAGAACACAAATTAAGATATTTAGAACGAGAATATTTTTGGTGTGCCAAAAAAAACAAAATAACGGCTTAGATAGTGATGGCCGCTTTCAAAACACTGCTTCAGGAAGCTTCGGAGCGTTATGAATCAGTGTGTTGAATCATGATTCGGGTCGCATGTCAAACCGCCAAACTGCTGAAATCACGTGACTTTGGCGCTCTGAACCGCTGATCCTTTATGTTCCGAAGCTTCAGGAAGCAGTGTTTTGAAATCGGCCATCACTATATAAATCATTATTTTGTTTTTTTGGCGCACCAAAAATATTCTCGTCGCTTTATAATATTAATATTGAACCACTGTACTCATATGAACTGATTTAAATATGTTTTTAGTACATTAATGGATCTTGGGAGAAGAAATGTCATTGCTGGCTATGGAGGCCTCACTGAGCCATCGGATTTCAACAAAAATATCTTAATTTGCATTCCGAAGATGTACGAAGGACTTACGGGTGTGGAACGACATGAGGGTGAGTAATAAATGACATTATTTTCATTTTTGGGTGAACTAACCCTTTAAGTACCCAGAAGTGACATATAATTCTAACAAATTATTATTATTATTATTAATCTGAAGGATCATGTGACTCTGAAGACTGGAGTAACGATGCTGAAAATCATTGTCGATAAATTACATTTTAAAATATGTAAAAAAAAGATTTTAAACTGTCAACATTTCACAATATTACACAATATTGATTGATTGATCCAATAAATGCAACCTTGGTGAGCATAAGAGACTTCTTTCAAAGACTTCTTTTCACATCACTTACCACTTTAACACTCAATGATTCTAGCTGTTTGCTCAGTTTATTTAAATAAAATAAGCTGAAACAACACAAATCTTTAGTTTTTTACTTAATTGTCTTTTGCACTCAATTTAATTATGTTAAATGAAATTACATTTGTAAAATGTTAAGTTAACTTAAACCATTTGTGTTGGGACTACATGAATAATTTCTGCTTCAGTGAATGAAACTGGGCCGATTTTTAGTTCCCAGCATGCTTTGCAAAGGGATAGATCAGGAGAGTAAAATGTTGTGCCATTTAATGTGATTTTTAGTAAAGGGAAAGGCTTGTTAGTGTTTAATGATCAGTTATGCTGGACATTTAAAAAAATTTCTATTTTGAAATTTTTGTGGTTACCACTATGCTTAAGAGTAGAGCTTGTTGTTAGGGTGTGTGTGGCGATATGTTGCTTTACTCATTGAGCCATAGCTTTACAATTTCATGGAAATGTTTGCTTAAAGTTTTGCTTAATTCAATTAAGTTTACTCAACAAATTCTTTTTCTGACACAAGAACCTAAATTGATTAAGTTTGTTTAACAAACTATTATTTGTTTAAATGGACTTGTCTTGTTGTATGAACCTAACTTAATTGTGTGAAAAAGTTTTCCTTAATTCAGTTCAATGAACAAACAGTTTTTTTTATTAAAACCCCAAACTTCATTGTATACATTGTGGGGACCAGTCAACAGTCCACATGAGGAATATGAGTTAATAGACAATCTAAATAATGTCTTAAATGCAAATCTAAAAATGCAAAAACATTTGTGAGAACATGATATGTGTGAGAAATAGCACTACATGTTCAACAGGGAAAAGAAACACTGTTGGATTTTAACAGGAAATATCTCTGTTTGTCTTATGATGAATAGTGAGAAAGTATGAAGGGCTCAGTAAAGGAATTTCATAAAAACACAACATTAAAGCATATTTTGAGTGATTCAAATTGTTATGAAGTTCTCCATAATCCAGGAAGCCTGCTGTGCTTGATCTGCTTTTCTGTGGATATGTTTATGTGCTTTCTTCAAACATTTTCATTTTGCAAAGCTCACACAAATTTGAAGAGGATGGTCGACAATACAAATATGATGTGCAACACAAATTAATATTCCACATTCCGACTGTGGCATAATAAAAGTTCCGCTGCTCGCGAGGCGTGTGTTGCGCAATCGCTCCAGCGGCCTCATTCAGCTCCCATAACACTCGGTCCTGCTCTGCTTCATACTATAATAACGTTAATAATCGCATCCATGAACATGATTTCTTCCCGAGTCCTATCATTCTTTTGCACCGTCCGTTGAGGTGAAGACCACATGTCCCAAGATTCCGTGCTCAAACTTGGCGTCATCAAGCTACGCCTTTGTTTTGAATAGGCCTCTAGCGACCTCTAGCGGACAAAATTTTTACATATTGCACCTTTAATATATCTATGTGTTGTACACTCGATATTGCAGTGCGTTTTTGGATTGAATGAGTGCACTCAATAATGACGACTATGGTTTTGGACACCATTACAAATGGCTGTCTCCACAAACAGTGCCCTATTTAAGGGTATAGGGGTGCAATTTTGGACATAGCCGAAGTTTGTTTTCTTTTCGTTTTGGGATTTCCGTACGAAACAGCTTGCCAAAGCGATCTTTCCAGAAAAGTTTGCTTTGGCTGGTAAACACCTTCGAACAACCATTGGTCCATGGTGATTACGTAATAGGTGGGTGTGCTCTGAGGCTCCGCCTTCTTTGACATGGAAATCAGGTTCCTGTTCAGTCTCTCGAGGTCGGACGTCGACTTTTAACCAAAGCACTTGTGTATCTGACTGTGTATAACGAGAGAGGCAAATAGAAACAGAGAAAAGCTGGAGTAGTACCTATGTAAGTGTAATTCCTCAGGGTAATAAAATAAATATACACACTTGAACAAAAGCTCTTACAGATGTGTTCTGTATTGCTGCCATCTATAACAACCATACACTCACACAAGGGCAACAAATAGGCCTACCTTTTGTTTTAATCCTCTTATTTTTAATATGTACAACACCATACCACAAATATTCTTGCTAACTAAAATCCCAGCCTACAAATTTAGGTGTTAAAATTTAGACAGTTAAATGTTAGGTCATTCATTACAACCACTGTAAAGGTTTTTTAAGGTAACCGTTGCAGTCTTGTCACTACAGGTTAAATGACATACCTTGTTTCTGTTCACGGACGAAGGCTGTTAGTCATGGGATAAATAACATCCTTGAGCAGACTTTCCTTTTTCATGTCTTCAGGGAGTAGAGGGAGAGACAGAGAACAACATTCTCACTATAAAATCTACTAAAATCTTCATGAAAGGAGGAAAAAGAGGGCAAGGGTAACTGCAGTAGCATATTATTAGAGAAATTAAATAAAGAAGAGAGAAGGGCGAGGAATTATGTAAGGAATCCTGGGAAGAGTTCATGTCCTGTCAAGATACAAGGGGAGATGTTTTTTGGGGGGGGGAATAGGTCTAAAAGTGATTTTTCAGTAAATTTCAACATATATTTTGTACAAGAGTAACAACAGAAACTACAATCACAACATATATTTAGAGAGGTTAAAAATGCAGCAATTTTATAATATTACTGTACAAACAGTACTTAGACAGTACACAAAATTCCATAACACATGTTCTAAGGGCCAGTCCAAACAGGTTATGGTTTTAAAACCCATTTAATTTTTCCATGAGTTGTGATTGGCTAAGGCTAGGCAGAAGGTTGTGATCGGTTTAGCACTTTCCTGTCCTTAATGATGACGGTGTCCATGTGTCTTCTGTAACTTTGGGTGTGTATTCTCCATGGAAACAAAGCAATTTAATTGCAAACAAAATTCCATCTTTCAGCTTCATCCACGCCGGAGGTCAAACACTCATGTTATGAAGTGTTTTATACAGTGAGTTGGTGTGAATCAATGTGAGTATGTCCCAATCGTCTCCTTCATCCTCTTCCTCATCTCCTCTCCCTCCCTCTCTATTTCTTTATAACAGTGGTTTATAAACCCTCTGGGTGTGGCTCAGGCATTCGGAGATTCGGAGCTCAGATAGTAAAAGTTTTTCAGTGCATCTGTTTATGATTACAGAGCTTGGGGTGAGATTTAATTTACAGTTATATACACACACAGGAAAATTGCTATACAAATAAACATTTAAAAGTTTAATTCACCCAAAAATGAAATTTCTGTCATCAGTTACTCACTGTCATGTTCCTACAAATCCAAAAAAGTTTTGTTCAACTTCGAAACAGAAATGAAGATATTTTTACTTTTTTTTACTGAGATTTCTGTTCTGCTATTGAAAGTTCATTACACCAAAATGTGATGCTTCAAAAGACATTATAAAAATAATCCTTATGAATCATGCAGTTTAATCCAAGTCTTCTGAAGAGACACATCTTTTATTCACAATATAAACATTCATCCACATGCTTGCTTGACGTGGGCAAGTCAAGTATAGTTGAGCTGCTGTTGACCATATTTGATGTGCTCTGTCTGTTGATCAATGTTTATACTATGTGAATAAAATCCTAAATTAAATCTGTTCATCATATAAAGTGATTGTGTTTCAGAAGATTTGGATTAAAAGTCTTGATTCATATGGATTACTTTTACAATGTCTTTAAACTTTTTAACACATCAAAGTTTTGGTAGAATGGACTTTCAATGGAGGGACAATAATTTCATAAAGGTTTCATAAAAATATCTTCATTTGTGTTTTGAAGATGAACGAGTCTTCTGAGTTTGGAACGACATGAAGGTGAGTATAACTGATGACAGAATTTTCATTTATCGGTAAGCCATCCTTTTAATACACTTCTTGGTACGTGTTAGATGGTTGTTACATCTTGGACACTGAAAGTCTTTCATCTTAATGCACTTTGTTATCTTTCACATTATTCAGTTATTTTATTTAATAACCCAAAGAGAAATGATGTCTGCTGGATGTCTGGAAAACATGTAGGCTAATTTCTGAACAGCATAAAATAAATATTTTACAGTGCCGTAGTTACATTGTAATTACTCAAATAAGTACTGAGTACTATTAATTAATTACATGTACTTACTATAGAGTTACAGTTAGGGTTAGGGTTTGGCTTAGGGTTAGTTACTTGTAATTATGCATACTTTACTATTATTACTATAGTGTAACTACGGCACTGTAAAATAAAGTGTTACCAAATGTATTTCTACAAATTGTTCTAATTGTTCTTTAGAACAATTATTCAGTTGACAAAGTTATGGATCTTTAACAGGGAGTTTGGACCAAGGATGCTCCATCATATTATTGTTCCAAACAATTATGCCCATGAGAAAAGATGGCAGATTTCAAATTATGTACATCCAGAGGGTCCTGAACAAGCCAAGCAACTGGCATTGGGATAAATGGAAATGTTAATAGATTGCTTTCTCCAGTCACAAACTTTTTATTACTAATTTAATGTGTTTAAGAATCCTCCAAAAAGAATTAGGGTCTAGTGTCCAACTTTTTTTTTAATGTAAGAGTGGGTGCGGCCATTTGTAAATTGAATGTGTCTGGCTTCCAGTGTCATCAGCTTCCAGTTATTTTTAGCTGTATACAAAACAGCTCTTTATGTTGCTTGATATTGCAACCTAATATTTCTTACCACATTTAATGTATTGCCATAATTATAAACACACTGGTTTGTAGCACAAATAATTTTAGTGTTTACTGCACTTTGTTATTCTTACATTTAGCAGCTAATGAATTTGAAGTCTCGCACATATGCTTACTACTGCGTTGCAAGTAGATATTAAACTAACACATCTACTACATCTACTACTACTAAATACTAGCAATATATAGGTTACTTTAAGTCAAGTCCAAAGATTTCATCTGAATACACAGCTATGTTTGAATGACTTTAAGTTGAGAATATCTATATTTTTGTTTTTTAAATGCTTGTGAATTAAATCGTAATCGGTAATTGTGATTTAAAAAAAAGACTTTTTGTATATCTAGAAAATGAGTATTACACTGCAAAGTTGGTGAAGATCTTTAGATTCTCACAGTACATAACTTTATCAGTCTGTAGTGGAATCACATGATCATTAATTGTGGCTAACCCACAGGAATGCACTGTAAACTCACATCACCTGACCGTGAAAAGAAAGCAAAAGATGAAGTGTGAAAGAAAGGGTGAGAAAGATGCACATGTAAAACGGTCTGAAAGTGAGCAAGTAAGTATGTTTGTCTCCCTATTCATTTTTAAAGCCAGGACATGTCCTTTAACACCCAAAATAGCGAGAGCTTCCAGAGATTATTAGCTGTAACTTTGAAACAAATGTCTCCCTTTGTGCTGTTAATGCAATAGCAATGCATCTAAGTTGAATTTAGGAGAGGCTGAAAATAAGCATGAAATTAAAACCAGGTGTGTGGGTGTTGTGTGTGTGTGTGTGTGTGTGTGTGTGTGAGAGAGATAGGGAAATAGAAAACAAGACAGAGGGAATTAAAATCACTCAAATATGTTCACAAATCAATAACAATTCTTCTTTCATTTTTGAGAAATATCAGACTATCATGTGGCACAGGAGTTCAGTTGTCGTGTCTCTGATGGGACGTCTGCCTAAATCTAATTATGTTCTTCTTATGGTAAAATTACTTAACTTAATGAAGTGCCCTTTATGAGTCCACATTAGTGAAGCTGACCAGTATCTGAACCTTTTCTTCAAACGTTCATTGGTAAAAGAGCTGCTCATAATCCAAAATATATTTTACTCCTTCTTTGTTGAATCAAATCTAACTAGAAATGAAGACAACAGATCATTTCCCTGATGTCCCTATTCAAAAAGAGGAAAAATGCAAATATTTTTGACATTACCATACAAAGCAAAGATTTTAGGTTAGTAATTTTTCCTTATTTACAGAAGATCTCGTCTTAAGGAAACAAATTGACAACTTTCTAGATCCATTTCCTCAGTACTGCATCCGAGGAGGAAAAATTAGTAGTGGCTTGTGTGTGTGTGTTTGGTTTATGTTGTGGGGACAAAATATCTCCACAAGGATGTCAATACCAGAAATTTTTGACCTTGTAGGGACATTTTTGCTCCCCATGAGGAAAACAGCTTATGAATCATATTAAATGTTGTTTTATAAAAATGTAAAATGTAAGTTTTCTGTTATGGGTAGGTTTAGCGGTAAGGTTTAGGGATAGAATATACAGTTTGTACAGTATAAAAAATAATTATGTCTATGGAAAGTCCCCATTAAACATGGAAACCCAACATGTGTGTGTGTGATTGCGTGAAAGAGACGCAACAGATGCAATCTGCTTGTACTTGCCCTTAAAGGACAGGGCTGAATACTGGCAACTATGTGTGCCCTGAGGTTGCATCTTGTGTGTGTGTGTGTGTGTGTGTGTGTGTGTGTTGAAACTTTTTGTTTGGTTCAGCTGTGGAGAAAACCGGTTTGACAATTTCCCGCTTACAGACGCCTGTGGGGCTCATTTTCCTTCCACTAGAGAAAAGGAGGTAAAATTAATGACGAAGCTTATACACACACAAACACATGGTTTTGAAAAAGACCAATACAAATGCGAGGAAAACTGGCAAAGTCACATTCTTGTTTTATTTCTCTTCCCTCTCTCTATACCCCCTCTCTTTTCCACACCCAACATGAACATAAAGAATGCACTGTGAAATTGGCATGGAGAAATTGAATAGGGTACAGTATAGGCAGACAGTAGCAGATAGTGTGGAACGTACAAAACAGCATATGTTTACACATTGTATTCAGGTTTATAACAGTAAAAAATTCCAACCAATGTAATGACAGAGGCAGTTCTAGACCCACCCAGTATCTGCAGTTGAAATTTCTGTGTGAAACCATCATCGCACGTGCTCATGGCCGTTCGGCTCTGACTACCAGTCATGTTTCCCAACCTTGCTCTTTTTTTCCACTAAAGTTTTATTTTTAACAACAATGGTTTAATGGCTGCTTGGACTCAACAAAAACAACTGGAAGGAAGTCTTGGCTTTAGTCTAAAGCTTTCCATCTGCCAAACAAATGCCAATCATGGGTTTTGCGTGCAATAGTTGTGCACTATAAGACTTAATGAATTTATACTTTAAGAAACTTGAGCGAAGTAACTCCTAAAAATATCCAGTGTTCCAGAGTGCACTCAGCCAAACTGTACTAAAAAGGCACAGTAATCTTATTCACACACCAAATATGCATTCTGGGTACAAGTTCTTACAGTATTGTTTCCTGTTGCCATGGCATTATTCTGTTTTCCACCTCACTCCCTCTGTGTGTGTGTTTAGCCATGTCTCCCAGCAGGATTTAGTTTGCTTTTGTTTGCTCAGGCAGAAACAGCCACAAATCTGTGGTGTACAGTAAAAATAATTATTATAGCATTTACAGTTTTTCTCTGAATATCTATTTTTCTCTTTCCCTCAACCACGCCTAAATCCCACATCAGGTTCAACAAGCTTATCATAATTTCTTACAGTCACTGCATACATATAAATGAACATAATCTAGAAAATGTTTTACATTTTTGCTTTCAACAAAGCATGGTGAATATGATTAATGGTTAAATAATTAACAAGCAAAAATGTTGTGACAGTCATATCAGCCTGTCCAAGTTTGCAGAGCAATTTACTCAGAAAAAAAGACAAGATCAAAAAAAAAAAAAAAAAAAAAAATTTGCTGTAAAATTTTGAGGTAACATTTAGTAACATTATTCTGAAACCTCTTAAAATACTGTTGAATTAACATGTATATAAATGTCAATAATTGGACCCTAATCGATCAGGCTTCATGGTCACCCTAGACAACTGCTTTACTTGCTATTTTCAAAATGCTTATGTCAGCCAGAGCATCTACACTAAACCAGTATGATTTCTCAGGTGTATTCAGTACAGAAATATCTTTCTGCTGATCTCAAAGATGGGCACTTGAATTTGTGTTTTACTAGTTTATATCATACTTAGATAACAGGTTATACTAGGCCAGCTAAAAAGGCTCACTCCCTTTACAACTAGGGTCCCGCAGGGTTCAGTGCTTAGCCCTTTACTGTTTTACTGATCCCTGGTGTTCTTTACCAGATAAGTTGGTACTGTCATTCAACTGCTTGAACTCTAATCACAATGCCTGATGACTCAACTGAACACCTCATTTCCTCCATCTGGCTCCATATCTGCAAAATAAGATCTTTGCATACTCTGTATAAATACGAAAATAAAAAAAATAACATTTTAACTTAATGCTTTTGCCACGCCTTTGCCACATGTTCATTTGTCAAAAAAGGTATACATATTTAAAAACCTACAAACAATGGCGACAAGTGAAATACACTTTCGCTTACGCAGTACATTCATACATACAATATTGTCTCTTCTGTTGTGACTATAACATGGCTTTGAGTGCCTCATTGCTTTTATAAAACAGATACTTCATAATAGTGAGGGGTCGGTGTTCTTTAGGTGTCAGCTTGCCTCTTGTGTCTCTGCACTGCCTGTTGGAGATGCACATGAGCTGAGTCCCACACCCTCTTGCTCTGCTGGAACCAGTGGTTGACAGCTGGAACCTCCAAGGGCTCACCGGACCAGGGGAATAATGGAGGCTGGTACCCTTGGATACACTGGAAAAGGGTGAGCCCAGTGGTGGATTGTCTGAGGGAGTTCTGGGCGTACTTCGCCCAGGGGAGGAACCGGCTCCAGTTGTCCTGGTTCTGGTGGCAATAGGACCTCAGGTACCTACTGATCTCCTGGATCTTCCGCTCAGTCTGGCTGTTAGTTTGTGGGTGGTAACTGGAGGAGATGCTTACAGAAACTCCCAGTAGTTTGAAGAAAACTTGCCATACCTGTGAGATGAATTGGGGACCACGATCTGATACAATGTCCTCAGGTAATTGGTGGAATACATTTTGAAAGAGAGCTTCTGCAGCTTTAAAAGCAGTAGGTAAGCCTTTCAGAGGGATGAGTTTACAAGCCTTAGAGAAGCGATCAACAATGACGAACACACAGGTATTGTCAGATGGTGGAAGGTCGGTCATGAATTCAATCCCCAGGTGAGATCATTGATGGTGTAGAATAGGCAAAGGAACCATCTTCCCCTCTGGGAGTTTGCAGGGAGTGCTTGTAATGGCACAGACTGAGCATCCCTTGATGTATCGGGAGATATCCTGAGCCATGTTGGGCCACCAGTAGTGATGACGTAAGAGCGAGAGGGTACGTTGGGTGTCCAGAGCCCGGAGAGGTGTGAACCATGAGGGGCAGACGATAGGCTGGTGGTACATAGAGGAGCCCCTCAGGACCTCCCGGCAGAGCAGGTTCGGAGCGTGTAGCTTGGGTGATTTGCTCGTCGATGAACTATTGAATGGGGCTGACAATCATGGCTGGAGGGATATGGGTTCTGGAGAACTTGTCTCAGGATCAGGTTGGTGGAGGCGTGATAGAGCATCAGCCCTACAGTTCTTATGTCCAGGTTGATATGAGACAGTGAAATCAAATCTGGTGAAGAATAATGCCCACCGGGCTTGACGTGGGCTCAGTCTTTTGGCTTCATGAAGATATTTGAGGTTCCGATGATCTGTGATTACCTCAAAACGGTGATTAACTCCCTCCAGCCAGTGTCTCCACTCCTCCAGAGCTAGCTTGATGGCTAGGAGCTCACTATTGCCAATGTTGTAGTTTTGCTCCGCCGGGGACAGCTTCTTGGAATAGAAGGCGCATGGATGGAGTCGTGGAGGATCACTCTGCCGCTGTGAGAGGACCGCTCCAACCCCAGTGGTAGAGGCATCCACCTCAATGATGAACGGGAGATCAGGATTGGGATGGACCAGGACCGGAGCGGCTTGGAAGGCTTCTTGGAGACGATGGAAAGCTTCCAGGGAAGATGGGATCCAGGACAGAGACTTGGGCCGGCCTTTGAGAAGTGAGGTGAGAGGAGAACTGAGCAGGCTGTAATTGTTGATGAACCTTTGGTAGAAGTTGGCAAATCCCAGAAAGCGGTAGCTGGTTGTGGCCAGTTCCGGATAATTTCCACCTTCCTCTGATCCATCTGGATGCCGTGTTGGTCAATTACATACCCCAGGAAGTGTACGGAGGTGGTATGGAACTCGCACTTCTCCAGTTTGAGATACAGATAGTGTTGGTGTAACTTCTCAAGGACCTGCTTCACGTGTTGGTGATGTTCGGCCAGGTTCTGGGAGTATATGAGGATATTGTCAATGTAGACGATGACGAATCGCTGGAGGAACTCCTGGAACACCTCATTCATGTAGCCCTGAAAGATGGAGGGAGAGTTGGACAGGCCATAGGGCATAACCCGGTACTCATAGTGCCCAGAGGGAGTAACGAAGGCGGTCTTCCACTCATCACCTCGGAGGATGCAGAGTGAGTTTAAGGAGAGAACAAGCTGTTAGACATTGAGAAATTCTGATGGTATTTTGAATTAATTCTCCAGTCCAATAGCGTTGTCATATATCACCATGAGTTGATGTACATCGGCGTTGAGCCCTTAACAAAAAGCAGTACAGATCAGTCTCATTCCAGCCACTAGAAGGCACTAATGTGCAGAATTGAAGAGCGTAGACACTCACAGAATCATACCCTTGGCACAGGTTGAACAACTGATCGTGAACAGATAACTCCGAGGAAGTTTGACCCTAGACTTCCTTGAAGTGGCTGAGGAATGAAGAGAGTGATGTTGTGACCGGAGCATTCGATTGCCACAGAGCCCATTGAAGAGCACGACCAGACAGGAGAGATATGACAAACGCCACCCGGGCTCGATCGGTGGTGAATTGATAATTCCGGCTTGCCGGTAATGGTTATTGTCTCTTTGCAGGTTTGGTGGTGAAGACCAGGAACGAAGATGAAGCAGACGAAGGGCAGAAGACAGATGACAGATGACAGAAGACAGGTAATGGGTATACAACGAGGCAGGTGAGTAAGCACAGGTAAGTTCAGGTAGAGTCTATAGTGTACGTATAGACGAGACCAGACCAGGGAGTGCAGGTTGTGCGAGTCTTTATAGTGAGTGCTGATGAGGAGGTGCAGGTGCAGGTGCAGGTGCGGTGAATTAGAATTCCAGGGAGAGTGAACGAGTGGGCAGAGCGTGCTGATCTGGTGACGATGGGTTGACGGTCGTTTGTGATGGTTGCGACTCTGTGACAGGGTTCATTTTAAGCAACCCAATTGCTGGGTTGGTCCATTTTCAACCCAACTTGGGGTGTTTTTAACCCAGCATTTTTTTTTTTTTTTTAGAGTGTATGGGTGGTGTGCAGTGATACGATTAACAATTGTTTCACATAGTTGTTACTGCATAGTCTGCATCCAGGACTGGAACAATCCATTTTACATAAATCATTATAGCACTTTTATAATTGCACTTTTATACATAGTGCACAATAAGTCTTAATATTATTTGTGTTTTATTTAAACTCAGCATGCAAAATGAACAAAAATAGGAGAAAGTAATGAAAAGATCGCATTGATTGCAGTAACTGACAAGGGGTTATTGAGGAATTAAGGCTACTTGAGGGATTACTCATTCTAATTTGTCTCTACTTGTTGAGCCCTGTGTTGAGAAAAACGTGGGAGTGAAAAAAAGAAAACGTGAACAGAAATGTGTGTATGCAATGCATGGACAGTGTATATAATGACAGTGAAGCTATAAACAAATATTTCACATCAGTCTGTAATCATAAATAATACAAACTGACAAAAAGTGTACAATCACTCCTATTTTGGTGCTTGGATATGTGGATGTGAGTGTGACTACAGCACACTTGTGACAAAGATTTAAAACATAATCTAATCCTTGAAATCAGCAGACAGTGAAGAGCTTTAAGGGTTTTTCTGTTGTTTAGGAAATAATAAAATCACATGATACACAAATATATTAACAGTTGTGTCCCTCACACACACTGACACACAGAAACACAGTGTTGGCTCTCACCCTCCCGGGCAAGTAGAAACTGATGGATTATCCCACCTGACTGAGGGGAAAGATGAGCTTACAACAGAAGGGCCCAAGAGAGAAAAAAGAGGTCATGAGGAATGGGTTCTAGAATTGTAAAGAGGACATCAGTCCCCTGTCAATAATCAATAGAGAGGAAAGAGCAATGAGATTCAAATCAATACCAATATGCGTCTGCACACATGTAGGCTACTGTATATGCATTCCTAAGTAGTACTAAATCCCTTTAATTCTGCATAAACATAAATGTATTTTTTTTTGTAATGCTTGTAATCTTCCATAATGTTTTCCATGTGTCTCTTCAGTCTTGTCACCTACTAGTGAAAGCTAGAGGTCTCTCTTCCTTAGAAAACGGATTCTGACAAATGTTCATTATAATAAACTGCATCAATTTGCAGTTTATTTCAATAACTTGTCATGGAATCAGCGAGAAAGTGAGTATGGTGGATAACAGTACAGTGAAATATGTCATGCTTTATCCCTCAGAATCATAAATTAGGCATGTGTGTTTAATATAGGGTGGGAAAAATCAATACTGTCAATATACAGGAGGTGTGTGTGCCATGCAGAACTAAACAGAACATTCCTTTGTGGTTTCAACTCCAAATTCCTAAATATGAAGCAAGGTAGTCAACAGATTTCAATTTAAATTTAAATGATGGGAAGTAGAATTAAAAAATGAATAATATGCAAAGAAATTATTGAAATTTAGACTATAAGTATATATAAATATTAAAATAAAAATAATTATAGGTCAAATTTAAAAACTACAATTAAAGTGTAGTCTCATTATATTTTTAATTTTATGGACCACGGTGGAAGAACAATTCATTTCCCAGAATATAATAATAATAATATATAAAATAGGTAATATAATTGGACTACTTTTTGACTACTACCTTTGACCTAACTCATTTATCACATTGATTTCATATCTAATTACAAGTATACTTCATTTTTGGAATCTGATTATGTATTTCAGATTACACGTAATCAGTTACTATACCCAGCATGGCACAGAATGCTAAATAATTAAAGTAAATTAAATTACTACAAATATTTGTCAATATTTATCTGAAAAAAAAAAAAAAAAAAAAACTGAGTCCATTCGATGCTCTATGGCAAAATTAAAATATGTTTTGATGGCTGTGTGAATTATTTTGACAGTATTGAACTATCAGGGAATATGAAGTACCAACATCCATCCTGTGGATCCAAATGATTGAAACACAGTTCTTGCCATGACAGTGCAAGTAGTTTAAGATATCACTTACACCCTTGGACATGACAAAACCTGCATCTGTCAACATATCTCTCCATTAGCAGCCCCAGTCCAACCTCTGAAGCTGACAGAATCCACTCTTTCTGGCCAGACTCAGTCCCAAAGGTGTCTTCAAAACACTATGTCTAAAAATCTGTTCTATTTACAAATCCAGAATGGTGTACACAAGAAAATGAAAAACTAGGAGGAAATACAGAACAGAGGGGACATTAAACTGATTTAAAGCAACCAGAATGGAGCTGCAACAGCAGATTGAGATTTATGGCTCTGGGATAATTCTGCTCTCCATACAGATTTATTTGCTGCTGCTGTGTAGAAACACCGACCACCAATGTCACTGAGAAAGAAAAAAAAAAAAAAAAAGAGGAGGAGGAGGAAGAGAGGGAGTGCATACTAAGTGATTGGAGTGCTTACGTTCAAGGGAAGGGGGTGGATAGAGAACAGGAGAAAGGGATGGAGGGGTTGGGAGAAAAGAAGAGGGGTTTGATTGCAGACTTTGATCCAGGCACACCCAGTGTTTCTGAACACTCCCAGCCTCAGGCATTGGATTTCAACACTCCTGACATCAGAACGGCAAAGTTCACCTGGGTGAAGAACAGAGAGAGATGCTTAGACAAAGTGTGTCCTCATTCAGAGGGCGTGGCTGCAAGGCCATGCCAAGTCAATGAATCAGACAACCACTGTGTGTCTATTTGTTTTCGCATGTCTCACCCTAGAGATTCCCTGGTAGCCTTAATCACTAGCATGGCAACACTGCAATAATAAATAATTAAAGTTGTTGTGAAATGTAAATTTACCCCATTCTATTCTAAATGCGTGTTATTGAACTTATTGTGAATGATTCGTCCATGCATGTTTTTTTGTGACCTTGCAAATTTAAATAAAAAAAAATTCAGGTGAAACAACAGACTTCTCTCTGGTGATGTATGCAGGACTTTTCCAATCATTTAGTCTCTTAAATTCTGCCTCTGCAAACTCACATTCATCTGCCTTTGCAGCCAATAATGCTATTATTATAATTGAATAATGGATAAAATTTACATTCCTGCCTTTTACACTTTTTATACTTTTTTTTTTTTTTTTTTTTTTTGTGAGAGGAGAGTACACAGAGGTTAAAGTTCACCCCAAAATGAAAATTCTGTCATTAATTACTCAACCTCAAGCCATTCCACACCCATAAGACCTTCGTTCATCTTCGGAACACAAATTAAGATATTTTTGATAAAATCCGATGGCTCAGTGAGGCCTTCATTGTCAGCAATAACACTCCCTTTTTCAATGCCCAGAAAGCTACTAAAAACATATTTAAAACAGTTCATGTGACTACAGTGGTTCAACCTTAATATTATAAAGCAAAGAGAATACTTTTTGTGCACCAAAAATAACAAAATAGCAACTTTATTCCACAATATCTAGTGATGGGCAATTTCTAAACACTGCTTCATGAAGCTTCAAAGCTTTACGAATCATTTGATTCGAATCAGTGGTTCAGAGCGCCAAAATCCCATGATTTCAGTAAACGAGGCTTTGTTACGTCATAAGTGTTTTGAAACTTCACTAGTTCACATGACTGGCAGTTTGATCCGAACCACTGATTAGAAATGTTAAGCTTAATTCATTAACAAACGTTTAATTCGTTAAGCTTCGAAGCTTCATGAAGCAGTGTTTTGAAATCACCCATCACTATCGTTGAATAAAGTTGCTATTTTGTTTTTTTTTTGGCACACAAAAAAGTATTCTAGTCGCTTTATAATATTAAGGTTGAACCACTGTAGTCACATGAACTGTTTTAAATATGTTTTTAGTAGCTTTCTGGGCATTGAAAAAGGGAGTGTTATTGCTGGCGATGCAGGCCTCACTGAGTTATCAGATTTTATCAAAAATATCTTAATTTGTGTTCCGAAGATGAACGAAGGTCTTACGGGTGTGGAATGATATTAGGGTGAGTAATTAATGACATAATTTTAATTTTTGGGTGAACTAACCCTTTAATGAATTTCATGTTTTTTTAAGTCCTTAACTAAGTTAAACCTGTTTATTCTGTAAATACAGTATAATGCATCTAAAGTGCTTTTTGTGAAATTCTGAAGTTTTTATTTCAGTATTTGGGTGACTTTTTTATGAAGTGATACATTTATAATCAAATGTTTGATACTATATTCAATGACAATATTAACAGGTCAATAAATAAGTGACAACTATGTCTCTATTTCAAATATCAGTTTTTTATTAGGCTTTGTCTTTCATTCCTTTTGTGTACTGCCCCCACCCCCACTCCCACTTCCCCAATCCCCTTGGTAGCATTAAACAAGCTCAGTTTTATTCTTTTTGTTAGTTACAATGCTTACGTTGTTTCAATGCCCTCAATTGTCTAAAACAGATTTGGAACTACTAGGCTTTTAGCCAGGTTCAACCAAATCGTGTAAAACACAGGGGGGTCTAATAAACCAGAGATTAGAGGGTGTGATGTCTGTGTTAATTTGCACATCTGAGAATTTATGCTCACAAACACAGACAAAGAGATAAAAAGATAAAGAAGTAATGCTTGTGTGGTTCGGTGCTAACAGCAATAACCCCCTGATGTAGATAAGCAAATTTTTATTTGTAATATTGCTGTAGGGCGGAACAGGTAATGCTTTAACACAAGGATTAAAGCAGTTAAAAGAGTTGTAAAACCAGTTTAACCAATTAGAAATGAGCTACATGGGTGAAATCACTATCATACATGACAATTCTGAGGTATGAATGTAAAATGTAAAAAAAAAAGTCTTATAATAATGTTTATAACGTGATTTGCGATCTTGGCTGTAGCTTAACAGAGCTGGTATCTTCTAATTCAGCAGGTGTTTGTTTAATTTCATATCATTCATGTGTATAGGCCCTGTATTTAATCACATTTTATATTATTATTATTATATTATTTTATTTTGATTAAATATAAAGTAAATTTGATTACTACAATACAGTCATGTAAAAACAACACTCTTTGTACCTTACACTAGCTTGCACAATTTATGGTTGTACATTTATAAACAGATAAATTACATAGCCTGATATAAGCAACACATATAAGAATATGATATAGCCTACACATCTTATAAAAACACTTACAGACTTTTAAATGTGCTACAAAATATTAGCCACTCTGCGAGGTTTTGGTGTAGAAAACTCTCCTTCTCTAAGCTATTTACTCACCATGCTTATCATGAGTTGTGTGCAATGAATGACACTCGAAGGAAATCGTTGCTACTTTTTTACGACGTTCAAATCTGTAATATCACGCGCTCGAATAACCAAAAGAATGCTGAATAATGACGAAAAACGACGCCCGGAGCTGTACTGGCAGGTAGAGGCAAGACTGAGGGTGGAGACGGGTGGAGGAGGAGAGGAGGGACGTAAGAGAGATTCCTCCCTTATAGACATCCACTAACCCAGCAGAAGCAGGCTGCAAGTCTCAACTCCAAAGCAAGAACCTGACACGAACGGAACTCAACATCACAATGGGACCTTACAGGACTTTAACATTACCGCTTCTCAGTTTTTTGGGATGGACGCTGATCTCTGCCTTCAACCTGGACAAAGATAATGTTATCAAGAAAACGGGAGATAAAAACAGCTTGTTCGGTTTTTCCCTGGCCATGCACCGACAACTCCAACCATCTGATAAAAGAATGTAAGCATTTATTTTAACCTCATTGGAGTCAAGGTATCGTTTATTAGGAGTCTGTTTCACGTTTGTAGCAGGTTGAATCCAGGTACTTTGGTTGTTGAACATTTTTGTAATTAGTCGAGCATTTTTTGTAATAAACTAATGGTAAGTAGCTGGTTTTCTTTTTGCAATATACACCATTATATATCCTATGTAGGTTATTTAAGCTTTGCTCATAGTTAATGATCATCCACCCCTCTCCGTACTGTAAAGCTACAGACATGCCCCAATTGCACCAGTTCAAGTGCATTAGGTAAGGTGATCCTTAATGAATTCAATCGAAAATAAAAACTCTGTCAGCATTTACTCACCCTGATGTCGTTTTAAATCCGTATTATATCTTTTTTCCCCTGCAGAACACAAAAGGATAAGTTTTGTATATTATTTACATGCAATTACAATGTTGACTGAAGATGCCAAATCTTAAGAAGTCGCAAAATCACCGCATTGTATCATAACGTAGGCCATGTGCGTTATATTCCAAGTTTTCCGAAAGCAATATGACAGTATTTGTGTAAAGAAAGATTTAAATTAAATATTCACTGATAATCTTGACATCATCCCCTAGCTCTCCTTCAATCGTATATGAGAGAAGTAGCCGATTAGTGAACGAAGGAGTCGAATGTTTTCAGGCCAGGGTCTAAAATTAGTCTGACTCAATGGCTCTCTAAGATGAAGTTTATTAGTGAATAATGACTTATATTTGAGTTTATTTCTCAAAGTCATATGACAGTGAATAGGCTATAGCACAAATGAGTCTTGTGGACCAGACATTTATGGTAACTTTTTGTGATTTTGAGGGTTGACACCATTATTCAAAATTTAAAAAATTTGGAACAACATTAATATTAAATAATGACTTAAATTTGGCAGAAATTTATTTGGGATTGTTCGTTATGCATTGCACAGCAGTTCTCCAGAATGATATTTCAGAATAACAAGTCCATGAGAAAGACTGAAAAAGCCACAACAACTCAGATTTATATAATTTTAGGGCATAACTTTAACCACCCAACAGTGTGCTCATTACTTGGAAATAGTATGCATCATTTGGTCATTAGAGATATCTGGTGTCCTTCTCTTTTCTCACAGTGGAGATATCTGTTCTCCTTCATCCTTTAATTTTCAACCCCTTTGACCTCAAGCTCTGCGAGGATTAGATTGTAGGTGGGATCTTTAGCACGTAAGGTGATTTGAGACACACAGACTTTAGAAAGTGTTTCTGTTGTAACGTTCAGCCACAACAGTTTGATATTGTTTTTGCGGTTCACTAAAAACACACCCGTGTTGCCTTGGCAGCACCAGACACGTTTCAAGCCTAACACACAAGTGAAAGAATGCGTGCAGAAGCCTGTAACTCATTCCTGAAACTCACTACTGCCATCAACACTGGCAGCACAGGAGACAGACTGCCAGATTGACCTCATGTTTATCCTGCAGAGAGTGAGTCCACCAGTTATGCAAGTGACTGATGTTGAGCTTTAGTGTAACTGCTTAGAACATTGATGTGTGAGATGGACATTTACATTTGGTTATTTAGCACGTGCTTTTATCCAAAGCAGCAAACGAGGAACACCACAATCTGTTTATCATACAAGAGCCAACAGTACTCAAAGCTACTGCAATGCCAAGTTTGATGAGTAAGCAAGACTACCACAGAAACAAAACTGCAGAAAAGCAGATAAAAAGAGAGAACAAGAAGATTATATAGGGAGCACATTATAGTTGTGGTTATGTGTCCAGTAAAATTCAAACATCATACTTATGGTGAGCAGAAAAACAGTTAGACAAAGACAAACTGGAGTTTATTAGCAAATCATCCATCACTCATTTTAGAGCCTCCTTCAGCTAAATTGTGCAATTCATATAGCAGCATCTGATTTATTTCAAATATTTCAAACCACACCCAGTGTATGAAAGTCACATTTCTGTGTGTGTGTATGTGTGTGCTCTGACTCATGTCCTCAGTGTGTATCTCATGGGCTTGGCAGACTGGCTGGCTGTGTTAGAGCAACAATTCTGTTTGTTAATAACACATGCCCCACAGGTGTGTGTATGTGTTAAGGTGATTCACATTACTGCAGGCCAAGGCAGGGCAGGATGTGTGTTGGGGGCATTGATGTAGCATTCCTTGGCTTGTCATAGCTGGCACGATGGAGCTGCTGTCCTGGTAGGCAGTGTGTGTATGTTTGTCTGGCACATTAGCTCTTTTGCTCAAGTGACAAATACAATTTGGGAACGAGGAGTATATATCTGCAAAGTGATTCATTCTTCTTCTGTGTCTGCTCACTACAAAAACACATAATTCTGATAATAACAAGACACTTTGGATACCTCACTTCACCTGATTTAGAGGGTGTTTTTTTTTTTTTGGACTGTTTAAATTAATCTAAAGAGTTATACAAATAATACTGAAGGGATAGTTCATCCAAAATTAAAATTCTGTTATTTTGTAATTTCTGTCCTTCTTATTCACTTTCTCTCCTGTTGTTCAAACCCATATATCTTTCATTCTTGTGTGAAACACAAAAGGAAACTGAAAAGGAAGAAGCTTTGAACTACATGATTGTAACTAAAATACTACTTCTCACTGTTATTATAAATATTATTTCTCAATGCAGTTTTTCCTCCTCTGATGTCTCAGTTGTCAAAGAATATGGAACGTAGAACTTTTAGTTGTGTTCAATATAACATTGGGGATGTATTGAATTGAGTACCCTGGAGTGTCATTTTATTTTCTGTGTTACTCTGTGAAATGATCCTATTGTAACAGAGAATATGTAGAATACAGGGAAACACTAGTGCACCAAGTGTGCCCAGACTTTAACAGAACTTGGCAGAAAGTATGTTTAAGATCTAAGCTCTCACTGAACCTGAGCCCTTATCTTGGCACTAGTAATTGATTGGTTTTGACTTGCCAGTACTCCACTGAAGCAGTCTGGGCTGGTGGTGCTTTCATAATGGGAGTTGTTTTGTAAGACCTTTGCAGCTCTTTCTTAACTTTCTTATTTTATTGCAGCACTTTCTTTCTTTTCTTCTTCTTTTTTTGGGAGATTTTCACCAATATCCACCAATTTTACTCATTCAATTGGTAAAATGCATCCTGGACAAAAGTGAAGTATCATTTACTCACCTGCCAATCAACCACTGTGCTAAAAGAAGGGTTTTAAACTGGTTTGTGCAACAATAAAAATAAATAAACACCCAACTGAAAAATTATGACATGCACATTAATATAATCGCACAAGATGTCACAGAAAATGCAGTGACAGATTATGTGAAGCAAGCACATCCAGAGTTCATCTAATGCAGGTATCTACCTAACTAAAATAACAATGAGCATTCAACCTGAAAACCAGTAACACTCTGACATTGTGAGTGAGGTATGTAGTCACAAAATCACATAATGTTGGAATTTGAGATCCTCCTTTTGAAATCCGATCACGTGTTCACAGGAGACATGTTTGAAGACGCATGTCCTGGTGTAAACAGAACCTGAGTCTCTGTGGGGGCAGGGGTCTCTTTGTCTTTATCAACTTTAACAGTTGACTTTGCTCTGTAGCATATTTTGAATGTTTCTTTGGGTATATAGTGTTTCCTGGACACGTGCGTGAATAATAATCAAACTTATTATCTGATTTGGCTTTAACATACAGTATGGTGGAATAATGTAGCTGGCAAAAACACATTTAATATGTACAATAATATGTTGGCCCATATCCCAGAGTGCAGTAGGTCCACTTGGAATGGAAATGGGTTACCTCTTCCTCTTCCTGTGATTCTCTTAGCTTCCTGTGCAGGGGTAGGCCTTTGTACTGAATTTGTACGTCAGTAAGAACAGGCAGCTATTGGCCTTATATATTAGGCAGTCGTGGCCTAATAGTTAGAGAATCAGACTGGTAACCCAAAGGTTGGGTGTTCGTGAGCAAGGCACCTAACCCCCAATTGCTCCCTGGGCGCCCCAGCAAAATGGCTGCCCACTCCTCTGAGTGTGTGTGTCTGCGGTTTGCAGGGATGTGTGTCTTCACTTCTCACTACTCCTAATGTGTGTGCACCAACTTGGATGGTTCAAATTGCAGAGGATGAATTCTGAGTATGGTTTACTTGGCCTTCACATGTCACTTTCATTTTTTTTTTACATCACTATTGCATTGGCCTACAGAATAGTCTCAAGTATTATTATCCTACTGTAGTTTGCCCACAGGATGCACCATGCCAGCCCCACTGTCATGCTAGATCCACACCTCTCTGAGAACTTAAACAGTGCTGCCCACTACATTGTGATCATGGGAAATTGGGAATGCAGGTTGAAATTTGATATGTCATGTCCCGATACCACTCCTACTTTCTCTCCCTCCCTCTACTTTCTTTTTTCAAATACATTATTTCATTGATCAATTCTTTCAATTCTATTTCATTTCTCTTCTTTGAAAGTCCATTCCACCAAAACTTTCAAGCTTCAAAAAATGTATAAAGACAAGAAAAAGTAATCTATATGAATTGAGCGGTTTAATCCAAGTCTTCTGAAGAGACACAATTGCTCATACAGTATGATGAACAGATTTAATTTAGGCTGTTCACATAGAGCACATCAAATATGGTCAATGGCAGCTCAGTTTTAATTGTTTGATTTCCTGAGAACAAACCTCTTAGTTCTTATGTATCAAGCAAGCATGTTTGAGCTTTTGTTTACCATATTTAATCGGCATTATTTATGTGCATGGCAGCCTGCAGTTTACTGTATCTGTAACATTCCAGGCCCCATGATAAGGGGGCCACTAAGACCTAAGACTTGCCAATAAGGTCTTGAATAGTATAGCCTATTGAGCCATGGAGAATGATCAACCCTCCAAAAGATCAAAGCCCCCTCCCACATTTTCTCTCAGGCCCTGTGAATGTTAGCGATAGCCGTGGTTCTATCCAACACCATATTTTGCGAATATAGACCTGTAGGTAGTCATGAATGTATCATTGCCTTAAAGGAACACTCCACTTTTTTTGAAAATAGGCTCATTTTCCAACTCCCCTAGAGTTAAACAGTTGAGTTTTACCGTTTTTGAATCCATTCAGCCAATCTCCGGGTCTGGTGGTACCACTTTTAGCATAGCTTAGCATAGTTCATTGAATCTGATTAGACCGTTAGCATCTCGCTCAAAAATGACCAAAGAGTTTCGATATTTTTCCTGTTTAAAACTTGACTCTTCTGTAGTTACATCGTGTACTAAGACCGACGGAAAATGAAAATTTGCGATCTTCTAGGCCGATATTGCTAGGCACTATACTCTCATTCCGGCGTAATAATCAAGGAACTTTGCTGCCGCACCATGGGTGCAGTAGGCGCAATGGTAAAACTCAACTGTTTAACTCTAGGGGAGTTGGAAAATGAGCCTATTTTCAAAAAAAGTGGAGTGTTCCTTTAAAGGGAGTCGGAAAATCTTGTTCTTCAGCAGCACCTTTGTTGTGCACAGTAGGTCAGGTAATATCAGTTTGCACTCTTTATCTTTAAGCCTGGAGTCTTTGAAATGTTTGAAGCACATCTGGAGCTGTAATTCAGCTGCTGTCAGTTTGTAATGTGAACCATGACACTCCAAACCTCCTCAGCAGACCCAGCTCTTGCACCATAGCAATGGCCTCTGTAGATTCTTAAAAACATCAATGCTTAACATTCCATACAAAATTATGATAATGTGTTTATGAAATTGTTTGGCTTAGTACACTATATTACCATGATTTACTGCTTCTCAACTAAAAAATTTCTTTTAGCCATGAATAACAGTGAGTAAACAAGTGTTGATTAAGAGTTGAGATAAAATAGTCAGATAAAGTTTTGAATTGAAGATGAATGCGGTTTTCAGGCCAATTTGGAATTATTTTAGTTACTACTTAGAAGTTCTACTCTAAGGGCTGGTTAAAAACACAAGACACAGGTCAGTGGAATGAAAAAAAGGGCAAGGTCTAGAGCGTTTTTTAAAATGTGAACTTCTTTTAACTTAAGCGCTGCATTTTTAGAATGCCATGTCATGAACTAGATGCTACAAATAAAAGGGATTGCAGTGGTTAAAGACGTCCATCTAGTGTATGTTTACATTGAAAAACTATGGAAAAGTAGCGCAGTGGAATAGAAAACACATTGTGTGAATGGCCCCTAAGGCTGTGTGTCTACGAAAGTGTTTTTTCCCTCCTTGTTTTCAATGGGAGCGCCACATATTAAAAAATGACAGCAGTGTTTATTTCATGCTGAGTGCTGCGTGCTTGGCATTTTTTCTTGAGTGCCAAGTTAAAAAATGTTCAACTTTGGGTAAAACACATTGCTCATCACTGTCAGTTTTTACCCAGCCTTCCAATCACAGAAGAGGAGGGGTAGGAAAAAAGAGTTTTCAGAAGAGTGCCTGTCGGTAAAAGCCCTTTTTTGGACACACGGCTAATGCCTGAGATACACTACACGACTTTTAAAAACTCAACAGATTTTAAAACTCTAGGCATCATACACTTGCTGACTTTGTAAATGGTAACAGAGAAAAAATGGGCATCCAATGACTAAAGATCACACACTACCAGACTTTCACGTTGTTCTCAACGCAACAAACTAGCACATGAACATGTGCCTCATTGCTTTGAGACAAGACAGATGAAAACAATGTGTTTTAAAAATCAGCTCAAAATGTATTTGATATCCTCCTACTGCCAACTGCCCAATATAGCAAACTGGCTAGCTAGCTAATCAACTAGCATCGATTCCTCCAGGCTGTAAATTGTGGCAATAGTCTAGGCAAGAGTTGTGTAGTGCATTCCAGCCTTAAGTTGTTTACGTTTCAGAAATTATTTCTTTCTATGTCAAAGCTCATAAATGCCAAAATGAATCTTAGTGTGGTACTTTATTGGTAACGACAGCAAAATTCACATCTATTCTCTTGTATAATCAAAGAAAGTGCAACAAGTAACACTGGCTAAGTGGCTCAACAGAAATTTGTGTAGAGGTTGCTACCGTTAGCAACCATATTGGTTTTTACATGATGTCATAGTCAAATGGGAGCTTATAATTCTGAGCTGTAATTACGTCTTTGACAAAGATATGTAACGACAAGTTGGAAACTAAAATTATGGTAATTCTGACATGGCACACTCAAATGCACCATAATATTTAGCTAGCAAGATTAAGTGCCAAACACTCTTACACTTTCATGTCTTGTGCTTATTCAAAAGTTTCAAAAGATTTTAATTATAGCAAAATATTGCAGTTGAAACAGATTATCGTCTATATTACTGTATTGTAAATTCACTTCCCTTTAGCCTATAAACATTTAATGCAAGCATATTGCTGATTTATGAACTGTTTGGAAAAATCTATTTGGTCAAACCTCCCAACACATGAGTGGCTAGTGCTGCAGGAGTAAAAAAAAGTATCTTGCAAATACAAGATCAGAGTAACCTTTTTCCATGTGCCAGACCTGCAGTTTTTCTTTCCTATTAAAACTATTAAATAAAATGCATTAGAAGTCAAGACCATTTGCTCTCTAGAATGAGTAATTGCCTAATTGTTTCTTACTCATTATGTTGAGAGCCTGGCATATTTAACAGATGAGACACAATTCTCTGTGTCTGTACTATGATTGAATGCCAGTGTCAGACTCTGGCCTCAGGGCACAAGCACTCTCTCTGAAAAAGCTCTCAGTAAATAGAATACTTGTCCTCTCTGTTCTCCCCTCCCCCACCTGCACCTCTCTTTCCTTCTATCGCTTTATCCCTCTCACTTTCTGAATCTTTCATCTTCTGTTGTGCTCTGGACTTTTTTTTTTTTTTTAAGTTTTAAATAAAAATGTATGGTTCTTGTGTGATGTTCTATTATTGTCCAATTTATTTATTTATTTACCTTGGAATTGTGGGCTTGTTTGTCCTGTAGATAAATAAACATAATAGGGCAGAACCATCTCAAAAACTGAGGTGTATCCTTGTTGTGCGATTGGTTACATTCCCCTAGGGAGTGATTAATGGAGACACATTACATTACCCTCAATCACACACTACCAGACTTTCAAGTTGTTCCGAACGCAACAAACTTGCACAGGAACATGTGCCTTGTTGCTTTGAGACACAAGACAGATGAAAACAATATGTGTTCTAAAATCAGCTCAAAACGTGTTTGATATTCTGCAACCCGATGAATTCGTAAAGCTAAAAAGCCTGTGCCCAGCATGCACTACACAATTTTCTGCAAAACCTGTCAACTCCAACTGCCCAATATCTGGAGACTGGCTAGCTAGCTAATCAACTAGCATCAGTTCCTCCAGAATGTAGCAAAAATCGAGGAAAGAGTTGTATGCATTCCAGCCTTAAGATGTTTACTTTCAGAATTTTTTTGTTTCTACCCAAATCAGTTGGGGTTGTCAGAATGGAATTATGCTGTTTAGGAGCTGACTGTGATCCAGGTTATTGCAATATCCTGAAACGTGTAGGTCAATTTACATGGGATAATGGTTCAATATAGCTTTTAATTAAATGAGGGGGGTTTTATGTGCTGTAATTTTGGGAAATATTGCAACTACAGAGTGTGTATCAACCTGATCTCATGAGAAAGGCCACGTTCACACAGCAGCAGAATACGGTTGTCAGTCTACGGTTGTCAGTCCTGTATTTGAGTCCTTAATAAGGTTGCGTTATACGGATATTTACAAGAGTGACAACCGCATTCTATAACCGAACTCACACCCTTACATTTTCAGGACTCACAACCGCATTCTCGGAATATTCGCGCTGTGTGAACGGTACAGGACTGGACAACTAGTTGTCTGTCACGTCATACAGTGCGAGAGAGCCGCTCTTCTAAGGTGTTTTGTGTGTGGTTTCACTTTCAGTAACTTACTGCAACAGAGATGTGAGCTGTGCGTCATCTTAAGGTGTTAAATCCAGTCACTGTTCTCCACTGGAGCGGCTCAGTTTGCCAGTTTTGTGTTTCTTTTCAAATGCCGCGTCATGCGCGAGATGTCGTAATGTTAATGTGTAAATGTGCATTGCATTAGATTTAATGTAATCAGAAGCATTTACATCAAATATAGTATGCTGTATGCTCTTGAGAGTGCAATGAATAGCAGGTATTCAGTGGCTATTTTTGCCCAACACAGAAAAGTTTGTGTTGCCCTTTCAGAAAAACAGTACTGTCTCTGTCTGTTTGGAAAATGTGACTCTAAAGCTATTCTCTTTTTGTGATCCAGACAGAGTCTTGGTCTATACGGTTGTTCACTCTTAGGCACAGAAGGAATTAGAAGTGATTGATGTAATTATCAGTAGATCTAGGCATGAAATACATTTCTGAAAATGAGGGGAATTCCCACCCTCAAATGCCTCAAATGGGGGGCGTTATTCTATTCTTTTACGCAAAACCCACAATTCCACATTAAACGTCAGGCATTTAGATAAGCAAACACCTTTATTCAGTTAACCAACAACAAATAATATGCGTTTATTTATCTGATTGCTGAAATAATAAATGAAATGACTGTTCACACACTTGAAATGGACTGCACATAGACTGTACTTCCCAAATGAAATTGAGATATGATCACAAACCTAATTTTTGTCTTTAAATTTTGTCCTTAAGGAACATCTTTGTACATTATTTACCCCTAATATGTTCATTGTTGTACCCTAAGGGTACATATTACTACTCCAAGGTAAAACAGTGTATGCATCTGCAAAAGGTTAAACAGTGTATGCATCTGTAACGTTCTAGGACATTGCCAACTTTTACTCTTCCTTTAGGATTTTTGGTGAGGGTATTGTAGGAAATTTAGGCTTTACTTCAGTCAGACCCTTTTTGTCTATGCCCACAAAGAGAACTTGTGTAGCTAAAATCTGTGAAGTGTTGGGATGAATGTTATCACTGAACCAGTCAATCCAAAAGAAAAGAAAAGAGCCTTTCACTCTCATAAATGAAGTGAAACCAGATATACAGCCTTTGAGTAGTAGATATCTTAGGCTTTCTGTGGCCTACATTTCTTTTATTCAGAAGAGAAAAGATCTTCTCTTGAGTTTTTCAGTTGAAAGAATAGAATGAGTAGTCCACTTTCTAATACACAGAGCGCATGTATTTTCAGTGTGGGCTGTTGAATCTGCATTGTTTCTACTGAGGATCCTACTGAAAACACATGTGTGGGGAAATAAAGGATAATGATGCCAGGAAGCCATTTACTTGTTCAAAATCACTGTAACAAGCACTATCACCATGTAATAAACAAATATCCATTTACAAATATTGCTCAAATATTGAGTCTGTTGAAAAGAGTGTAACACAGATTTACAATTTATTAGGACTATTATGATCACCATTTTTACCACATTGTTGCTCATGTTTCCACAAAAATCAGTTTACTTCTTGACAAGCATATTAAAAACCCTATTTACACATGATGCTCATGCCAAGTATGTTATCAGCTTTGGTTACAGAGTCTCTTTTGTGTAATTTGGAGCTGCATTAGCATAAGAAGAGGAATGAAAGAACATATATTTTTAATGTTTTATATTTACAATATTGCAAATCCATGAGTAAATTTCTGTTTGTTGGTTTACAGGTTGCTGGTTGGTGCCCCAAGAGCTAAAGCATTGTCCAATCAGAAGTCACAAATTACGGGAGGCATGTACAACTGTGACATAACTTCTACCAGTCAGTCATGCCAACGAGTAATGTTTGACAATGAAGGTAATCTCAAACACATGAAAACGTGATACATTATAATGAGTTACTGTATGTGTTAAGTGAGGTATTTTTATTGTGCATGTAGAAAACCTGTCGGACGAAAATAAGCAAAACCAGTGGATGGGAGTTACTATACAGAGCCAGGGACCTGGAGGAAAGATATTGGTAAGTGTGTGTGTGTGTGTGTGTGTGTGTGTGTGTGTGTGTGTGCCTAAATTAGGGATGCACCGATATTAAGAATATTAATTTTGAGATTTGCTAAAGAGGACATTGCTAAATATAAAAATAGAGGAAACGAGCAAACCGATAACCGATATGGTACCGATATATTGTGCATCCCATAGTTTTATAGCAAGTTACTGTACAATAGCTAGGTGTCATGTCTGTATGTCCCTTAATGAGATTTCCAAAATGAAAAATCTGTCATCATCTATTCATTCTAATGTCACTAAAAACAGCAATTATGGTCCAAAATGTTAAGTGTTTATCACAATAGGGCTTCTTCAGCTTTCTGTGAGGAACAAGCCGAAATATACAGTAAGTTTACTGTAAATCAAGTGTTCCACCCCATAGCTTTTAAAATCATATTCAATTTTTTTTACATGTTCAAATCAACAACCAGATAAGTGTGTACAGTTTGTCCTTCTATAATCAAGTGTGTTCCAGTTTAACCAAAATTTCCCCTTTAAAAGACTTGAATAAGGTGCACTACTTGTGTGGACTTCTAAATAAATGAATACTTTTTTCTGCTAGGATGCATTAAATTGATCAAAAGTGACAGTAAAGACATTTATAATGTTACAAAAGATTTTTATTTAAAATAAATGATGTTTTTTAAACTTTAATAATTATTTTAAATTGTAATAATATTTCACAATATTACTGTTTTTACAGAGTTTTCGATCAAATAAATGGAGCCATAAGAAACTTTTAAACTTTAAAAAACATTAAAAATTAAAGCTGCAAGCAGCGATGAAAGGGCCCTTGCACCCGAGCTCACCGCCACACGGTGGCCTTAGGAAAACAGTGAATAGTGGGGGACATGCATGTAAGCGAGTAAATACAGGAGAATTATGGCAAAGTGATTTCAAAGTCCCACATTTACTGCTCCCAAAAGGTGATGCTTTGACTGTAACTGAATATTGCCATGTAGATGTCTGACCTGTTTCGTGGCGTTAATCGCATACTTTAGCACTTAGCCAAGTGTTGCATGATTTAACGTGTTTCTAGTATGTTTGGTACTTCGTGGCATGTTGAAATGTGTTTCTGGGATTGAATTACAGTGTAAAGCATGTCATTTCCTGTTGCCAGCAGGTGGCGCTATGACTAACTGAATATTGGGATATAGATGTCTTTAGGCCAGGGCTTTTATCACACATGTGAAGTTTGGGGCAGATCAGACACTGTATGCCTGAGTTACAACAGCTTCCTCTTTCATGGCGAAACATCAGACTTTGTCAGGCCGCCACCGACACGCCCTACAGCGAAAACTCAAGATCTTCGCAATTTAACATCATCTTTTTGTAACAGTGCAAAGAAATGTTTTTATGTATTATTTACAGTATTATGTCATTTATTTCACTGATTTAAAATAAACTCACACTGTTCCTCTCCAGGTCTGTGCGCATCGCTACCAGCGGCGCTTATTTGTGGGCGCACCTCAGGAGCTGCGTGACTTGACAGGTCGTTGCTATGTACTAAGCCAGGATCTGACGATTAATGAAGTCTCAGGTGAAGATGGAGGAAACTGGATGTTCTGTAATGGGAGAAACAGAGGACATGAGCGGTTTGGTTCATGCCAGCAGGGTCTGTCTGCCACATTCACAAAGGACTATCACTATATGGTGTTTGGAGCACCGGGTGCTTACAACTGGAAAGGTATTGGAGGACAGGATGGATTAAAGTGTATTTGTATTTACTTCTTTGTATGTATTGAATTGTTGGTGAGATCTTCATGGTAAATAGAATGGTAAATCTTATGATTTTTGGCATATTCAATGTTCAGTGATAATCCAGTTTGAAATAATTTGTTAAGAAATATCAATGGCCAATGTCAAACAAAACCCATAATTCCCCACATCGCTCAATTTTTGCACCATCATGACATTAGTACATCAGATTTTATTTGTCGGTTCATTGCATCTGACATATTGTATTTTATCCCCCGCTTTTTAAACTTTGCTCCATCTCTTCACTCATTTACTTTCTCCATCCTCAACCCTTCACCCTTTTCCTTTCCTTGTTCACTCACTCCTCCAATGGATGGATATCAGGAGTGGTGCGGATGGAACAGAACAACAACTCTCTGTGGGACCAAAATATTTTTGATGACGGCCCATTTGAGGTTGGAGATGAAAACCGACTTGATCCAGACTTGGTGCCAGTACCTGCTAACAGTTATTTAGGTGAGTCCACCATCACATAACATTCCATTCATCATCCATATCACCCGATCCTTGGTCCAACATGTGACTCGCTAAAAAACTTTTCAGCACAATTTAAACTTAACTGAGTGTCTGTAGGATGCAAGGCATGGATATGTATTGCCTTTCTCACCTTTTGTTTGGTGTTACTCCTTGTTGCATCTATTTGGCTGTTCTACTTTGTGCTTTATTTGGTACAAATCTTGTTTGTGGAACTGTAGGTGTGTTGTTCATGACTAGCATATCCAGTAATCATCCTGATCAGTTTGTGTATCAGTCACGTCCCCTTCAGGTGGCCAAGGAGAACGTTTATGATGTGGCATCCAATAGCTATTTAGGTTTGTGGGATTTCCTGGACGCCAACTTTATCAATTATTTGCGTTCGTCCTGGTCATTATACATTCTATACATCGTGTCGTTTTTGTAAACAAATGTGAATGTGTTTGCTACATTACTGTATGTTTGAGGCTGTTTTTTGTTATTGGTTTCTTGTTTACATCCACATCGCATGGGTAAAATTATGGCGTGTCCAAGTCAATCAGAACCATGCATGTTTGAATTCATGTTGTTCGTGGGTTATCATTGCATATTCCATAATCACTGAAAGAATTTCAGTATTCTTTTGGTTAACAAATCTTTAGCACATTTTCTGATTGGTTGCATCTGTGACAGGTTTCTCTCTGGACTCTGGAAAAATGCTGACCAAGAGAGGTCAGTTGACTATAGTTGCTGGGGCTCCAAGAGCCAATCACAGCGGGGCAGTTGTGCTTTTAAAGAAGGAAGAAGATAAACCTTCCATGTTGACGGCTGAGTACATACTAGAGGGTACTGGACTTGCCTCTTCCTTTGGTTATGACCTTGCAGTGCTTGACATCAATAAAGATGGGTAAGATCCAAAGTACATCATTATTATATTATATTATATTATATTATATTATATTATATTATAGCTTTTTAAAATAGTCTCATTAAGCATGTTTTGCATATGTTTGTGTGGAATTAGTGTTACTTTAATTTAGTGAATTACATGATGCAGCAATTACAATGTTTTATTGCGTGTATATCAGTGTTATTTTATTTTTATTTATATACTTTTATAGTATTTATTAATATTTTTAATTAGTTTTTAAATTTAAAATTTGTTTAAAATACATTTTTAAATATTCAGTTTAATCTATGTAATATTTCTATTTAGTTTATTAATATTTATCTCAGTTTTAGTTTATATTAATTTTTATTCTTTAGGATCGTAAAGGGTTAGGAACTGAGTAATTAATGACAGAATTTTCATATTTGGGTGAACTAACCCTTTAACCTTATTTTATTTCACTTTGTTGCCAAAGCAACATTTCAAATTTTTTTGTTTTTGAAGATTAAGTTTTTCATCTACTATTTGTATTTTATTTTATTTAAGCTTTATTTCAATGAGTACAATTTATATTTATATTATATATTACATTTTTGATAATTTTCCTACCCTGATTATTAAAACAGGTGGGATGACATTGTAGTCGGAGCACCTCAGTACTTTATTAAAGACGGTGATATCGGTGGGGCCATCTATGTTTACCTAAATGAGGAAGGGGCTTGGGACAAGATCACCCCCAAGAGAATTGAGGGAGCCGCCTATTCCATGTTCGGTTTGGCTGTGGAAAGCATGGGAGATGTGAACCTGGATAAATATGGTGGTATGTGCTCAGTATGTAGTCGCTTCTATGAATAGAGCTAATGCAAAACACCTCAATGCTGAATAAGAACCACCAGTTTCCAGGAAAGATAAATAAAGAAGAAGAGATGCCATAATGTGCATAAATCATCACAAATATATTTATTTGTTAGGATCCCCATTAGCTGTGTCCGAGGGCAGTGCCAGTCTTCCTGGAGTCCACATATAAAAAAAAAAAATCTAGAACTCACACTAAACATATACATAATGCACTTATACGTGAATCTATATAGCAATATACTTAATATAAGAAGATAGCATTTTGGTAATGATGATAATCACAAAGATATATGTAATTTATTTTCTCAGTGTGATCCTGCTGTTTTTCAGATGTTGCTGTTGGTGCCCCATATGACAACAATGGAGCTGGAAACGTATATATCTTCCACGGTTCACCTAAAGGCCTAAACAGAGCCCAGGTTTAACCATATATTCACTTTTCTCTTCTTAACACATTCTTTCTTTTATTCTTTATTTAAATAACCTATTCAATAATTTTAGGTTCTTGAAGGAAAAGATCACAATGTGAAACTCTTTGGATACTCTCTTGCTGGGAATATGGATTTGGACAGAAATTCTTACCCTGATCTGGCTATTGGATCTCTCTCTGATTCAGTGTTTGTGTACAGGTATGATCATATTGATAGACAACGTATGATTTTTAAGGATTCTTTTTTAAACAATGAAAGAACACTATTAAATATTAATCATTGATAATGTTTATCATTAATATTATAATACAAATATTTGATTAATATTATTACCATGCCTTCTTATATCTCTTCATTTTATAAAATGGTGTAAAATAGCTACAAAATCTTGTATTCATTTAGCACTATGGATGAATGATTGAATTCTGAATGCATTAATTATGGGTCTTACACTATAGGGCACGGTCAGTTATCAGCATTGAAAAGACTGTCACCACCACACCAAAGGAGCTAGACCTCACTCAGAAAAACTGTGGGAACACTATATGGTGAGAGAATTATAAACAAAACAATCAATCCTTAAACATATTACCAAATGGTAAACCTTTTCTGAAGCAAAGTTTTATTGTGTGTTCCAGCCTTGAAGTGGAAGCCTGTTTCAAATTTTCAGCCAACCCCAAAACCTACAATCCTACCTTGAGTAAGTACATGTTTCTAATTTACCTTCTCAGTAATTTACTCTGTAATTGTTTATCTGTGTTGTCCAGAATCTCATCTCCATAAACAAATGCCAATGTTTTTGTGTTGCTTTGTACTGTATGATGACCATGTTTTTTTCCTTCTGTAGAGGTGGCATACACTATCAGGGTTGAATCTGAAAGGAAGACACTTAATCTTCCTTCTAGAGTCCTCTTCACCCCGGGCTCAATCAATGAGGATGAAAGCAAAGGGATCGTAGAGCTCAAGGGTCAGGGAACAAAAAACTGTGTTAAGAGAACCCTCAAACTGCAGGTACAGCAGCCCTTTAAGCTGAATCAAAAGCAGCTTTACATTTAGAGGGTAAAATAACAACTACTGAGTGACATGTTGTTTAAGTAACAACATAAAGTTGCAGGGGGATAGTTCACCCAAAAATGAAAATTTTGTCATCATTTACTCACTCTCAAGTAGTTCCAAACCTGTATGAATTTCTTTGTTCTGTTGTATACAAAGGAAGATTGTCAGTAACCAAACAGATCTCGCCCCCCATTGACTACCATAGTATTTATTTTCCCTACTATAGTAGTAAATGGGGGGTGAGATCTGTTTGGTTACTGACAGTCTTCCAAATACCTTCCTTTGTGTTCAGCAGAACAAAGAAATTTATACATGAACTACTCGAGAGTGAGGGTGAACTATCCCTTTAAAGGGATAGTTCACCCAAAAATGAAAATGATGTCATCATTTACTCACCCTCAAATTGTTCCAAACCTGTAAAAATTTCTTAGTTCTGTTGAACACAAAGGAAGATATTTTAAAGAAAGTTTGTAACCAGGCCACTTTGGGGCACCATTGACTTCCATAGTAGGAAGAAAAAAAAAAATACTATGGAAGTCAATGGTGCCCCAAAACAGTTCAGTTTCCCACATTCTTTAAAACATCTTCCTTTGTGTTCAACATAACAGAAAAATGTATACAAGTTTGGAACAAACTGAGGGTGAGTAAATGATGACAGAATTTTCATTTTTGGGTGAACTATCCCTTTAATATAGGGAAAAGGAAGAACTGCCATCTAGTGGTGATTAAATTGGTATTGTTTTTACATCAGGTGTGTTACTTATGTTAATGTCTTTTAATAATGCAAGAATATTGTGTACAAAGGAAAATATAAAAGACAAACTGAGAGGTATTCCCATTGAAGTCTCTGTGGAGATCCAGGGCCAATCCTCACGCAGGAAAAGACAGACTGCACTCCCTAACCTGCTTCCCATACTCGACTCCAACGAAGAAGCCAACACTGTCACCAAGGTAATCACCATCTTCTTAACCAATTAACAATAATCTTGTTTTTTTTTTTTTTTCAGCTATATAACATAAATTATATTAATAATATATAACATACAATACCACATTAAAAAAAAAAAAAAAAAGATTTTAAAAGAAGTTCCTTGTGCAAAAATGCACTTAAAAACAATAATATTGTGAAATATTATTACAACAATTGTTTTAATATTTTTTAACTATAATTTATTTTTGTTATGGCAAAGCTGAATTTTCAGTATCATTACTCCAGTCTTCAGTGTCACATGATCCTTTAGAAATCATTCTGTGCTGATTTGCTGCTCAAGTAACAATTCTTATTATTTATCACAGTTGAAAATGATTGTAACAAGTCTTTACTGTCGCTTTTGATCAATCTAATGCATCCTTGTTGAATCCTGAAATTCTTTTAAACTGACTCCAAACTTTTGAATTCCAGTGTATTATCTTATATTATTCATAATTATATTAATAAAGTCATATTAATTACACAACCATTATTCATATTAATCACATCAGATAAATGTATGTTGAGTTGCCTATTTAAAATAAGCGTTTTTCGGTAACACTTTATTTTACAGTGTCATGGTTACACACGTTACATGTAGTTACTGTAGTAATAACTAGAAAATTTGCAAAATTACATGCAATTAACCCGAAACCAAACCCTCATCCTAACCCTGAACCTATAGTAAGTACATGCAGTTAATTATTATTACTCAGTACTTAAATGTATAGTTACACTGTAATACTGACACCTTAAAATAAAGTGTAACTTATTTTTCTATTTTCTGTTTGTTACTGTTTGTTACTCTTGATTGAATCTACAGTTTTGAACAGTTTTACAACAACAACAACAAAAAAACAACTTTTACAGTATTCTGCTGAAGTAAACCTCTACCAATCACTCATATCTCATTCAGTATTCTGAATCATACTGGCTTTCAGGTTCAATTCATCAAGGAAGGATGTGGTTCTGACCATGTATGTCAGAGTGACCTGCAACTAAAGTATAAATTCCACACCAGGGATCCAGGGAACAGAGACAAATTTAGTCCATTACCTGAGTGAGTTTTGACTATCATGTCAAATTATTATCATGTTGTTAATATGTCAGAGAACATTCAGCCTCACACTCATGTCTCGTTTAAAGTGACATCAGTTGTGTAATTCATGAATGAGAATGAGTACCTACACTCTTTTTATCAAAGCCAATGGCAAAAGGAAGTGGCATGTAATTTCAATCTCTCTGTTTCTCTTTCCTCACAGAGAAAAGGGAGTTCCGATGCTTGCTTTTAGCGATCAGAAGGACATTGCCCTGGAGCTCAATGTGACCAACCTGGGTGAAGATGCTTATGAAGCACAGCTGACTGCCTCGTTCCCCAAATCCCTCTCTTATTCTGCCGTTCGCACTATATCTAGTGTAAGTCCAGCTGACAGATATCTAACTTATTTATTGTTTATATTGTTTATAACAATATCTATTGTTTATTGTGTACATTATTAAAAATTATTATTAAGTGCTTCTGAATCTTTCAGGGTAAACCGATCAACTGTTTAGCCAATACAAATGGGTCACAAGCTGATTGTGAACTTGGAAATCCATTCAAAAGAAATGCTGAGGTGAATATTTAAAATTATATTTGACAATGGTATTTTCAGTGTGGACTTAACATTCATGAAAAAACAAAAACACTTTTTCAGACACGTTTTTACATCATTCTAAATACGGGAGGAATTTCTTTGGATACCACTGAAATTGAAATTGACCTCAATCTCAAAACGTGAGTAACCACGACTCTTGATACAAGCACATTATCAAAGCTAATTCAATAATTTCTTCCATCTTTACAATGTCAGTATTTATATATTGATGTATCCATTTTGTTTTTGCAGGACAAGTGAACTGAACAAGACACAAGCAGTCAAAGCCAAAGTCATTGTTAAGATTCAACTGCTTTTGTCCCTCACAGGGTAGGTTTGCAGATTACTCTATCATTTCTCAGTTACACTTCTGATGATGATATTATCAATGTCCTGACTTTGTAACATGATATACTGCCATCATGTATCATCTTCAGGGTAGCTAAGCCATCTCAGGTCTACTTTACTGGAAAAGTTAAAGGAGAGAGTGCCATGAAACTGGCAACTGATGTTGGCAGTCCAATTGACTATGAATTCAGGGTAAATATTAGATATCCTAACATCATTTAATGAACTTTGTACATTTACAATACTTCCTTTGATTGTATGAGTATTTCTTTAAGTGCATTCTAACTGTTAAACATGTGATTCTATTTAATAGCCTGTTAAACTATGTATCTTGTTAATGATACTGACTGACAGGTTACAAACTTGGGCAAACCCCTTAAGTCGTTCGGCACACTATCTATGATTGTTCAATGGCCTAAGCATAACTCCCAAGGCAAGTGGCTGCTGTACCTCATGAAGATTACCTCAACTGGTTTAGACAGCTTCAGCTGCTCCAATCCAGAAGAGGTCAACAAACTCGATTTGAAGGTAGTCCTAATATCTTAACTTATCTTTAGTTTTCCCTCATATTTCATAAATACATTAGTTGTCTCTATAAAGGAATTAACTGATTGTGTGTTCTACTTCACGGTTATCTAGGAGCTTTCAGTGTCACGAACTAAACGTGAAATTGTGGAAACTCCGGCAAAGGAGGGAACAGCCTCCCTTTTAACTGACAAGAGGAAATACACAGTTTTGGTAAAGTCACTCAAACATTCAGAAAGTATTCAGACCCCTTAATTTTTTTTTAATCATATTTTATGTTGCAGCATGCTGTTCACAACGGTCTACACTAAATTACTCAGAAATTTGTGATAACTTTGCACATGTATTAAAAAGTATTCAGACCCTCAAAACAATAATTAAACACATTTAAGCATAAGGCTGCAAAAATTAAGGGGTCTGAATTTTTTTTTTTCTTTTCAAAATGCATTGTATGTATTTCCTTGGTGAACATTTATCATTGATAATCAGCCTCTTGTTTCTAATCACTGGCTTGTTGTTGTGTTTTTAGTCCTGTGAGGATGGTGCGGAGTGTATAAAATTTAAATGCCCTCTAATAGGAATGGACAGCAATGCTGTCATTAGCCTGAGAGCTTACCTTTGGAACTCTACCTTATTGGAGGTGAGTGTGATCTTTCATTAGAGGTGTGGCCCTCATTTTTAAATGTATACATTTATTCAAAAACTCATGGACAATGCAATCCATTCAGAAATTTGCAGAATATATATTGAATAAAAAATGTCAGGGTGATACAAAACAAACAAACAAAAAAACATTAAAATAGTGATTCTTGAAAAGAAACTTTATTTAATAACACTTTACAATAAGGTCATTTGTTAACAGTCAATGCATTAACTAACATGAATTAACATTGAAGAATATATTTTTACAGCATTCCCAGACAGCGACATAGTGTGGCCCAGATCTGGCCCACATCTGGTACATGTGGATTACACGCGGACCAGATGTGGGCCGGATCTGGGCCGACACTATGTTGCTGTCAGGTTTTATTAACCTTTGTTAATGTTAGTTCATAAAAATGTTCATGTTCTATCTATCTATCTATCTATCTATCTATCTATCTATCTATTTTAACAAAACTGCTTCGTTGCTTATTAATAATAGAAAAAAGTGAGTTTGGGTCAAGGTAAAATTATGTGGTGGGATTAATAATTCATGAAGTCTGTAAAAATACCTTTACATTGCAAACTGTTTACAAAACCTTTTTTGAAAATAATCATCATCATATGAGATGTGTTCACTCATGTATTCAAGGTGTCTTTTTTTTCTTGATGGTTACATCACACAAATCATTATTATTTTATTTCTTGACAATGACAAAACTTTAAAAAAAACATGAAACCAACATGAATACAAAGAGAACCTTTCTAATAACTTGGCACATGTGTTATAAACTAGATTTATCCTTCCTTTTTAAATATTTTTCCTTTTCTTCATCATGGACAGTGGACACTATATGTCATTGACCCTTATCATTTGTAAGTATACTTTAGCTAATTTCAACTATGTCTTACAGGACTATGAAAAAATGAACTACATTGATATTATTGTCAAGGCATCACTCGATTTCAAGACCTCAGCTTCAAATATACGGCTGAAGAATGAGCCAGCACAGGTGAGGACATTTACAGCATTTATTCATTCTTCTTCCATATTTTGTTCCATGTTCTATCAGTTTGACTTGCTATGCAGGGCTTAAAAAAATAACGCACTCTGAAATACAATTTGTCTTGTTACAGGTGCGCGTTACTGTGTTTCCCGAACACAAAGTAGCACAGTATGGTGGTATGCCCTGGTGGGTCATTCTGGTGGCCATTTTACTAGGACTCCTCTTGTTGGGACTACTGGTCTTCCTGCTTTGGAAGGTAAGGTCACATGACTACTCACAACCTGACCCATTTAGGACTAACCATCACTTTTTTCAACATTGACAAGGTGTAAAACAATTTTCATTCATATGACATCAAGTATTTAAAACACAAACCTTTACCCCTTTTAGTGTGGTTTTTTCGGCAAAAGCGGCAAAGACGGTAACGAACCTGAAAAAGAGAGGCTGACTTCAGATGCGTAAAGAGAAACTGACAGAGAACGAGAACCTCTTTCTTAGGGTAAAAGAACTCGCAGATCAAGTTGACCTGTGTGCTCAGAGCTAGCATGAAGTGCTGGTTTAGCCCATGCTAATCTATTGTAGTCTGATGCACATGCTGAATGTCAATGCCAAATGTGGGATAATGGTGGCAGTTTCCATGGCTTTCATTGCTCAGACATAAGCAAAATGCTATGAGGAATGCAAACTAATCATGTATGAAGTCGTTGTTGTTGGAAAAGGGTTTATACATGTTTGCGTTCACTCTTACTCATCTTCAGGTGAAACTTGCACATTTCTCTGGCCTGCTTGGGTTATTTACCGGAGCATCTCTCTCGCTTTCAGCACATATGGTTCTTGCTTATGTCTTCTTTAAAACATTGAATGTTTTGTTCTGACCTCATGCTAGGCATGCTGCACACACTGCAAACATCACTATGTCTTTGTGCTCATTTTCCTGTATAAAAAATGCTGTTGAGCATTGTTAGCATGACGCTATGCTAATTGCCTGTTTTTCTGAACAGTGTGGATTTTTCAAACGTTCCAAGTATGATGACAGCGTACCCAGTTATAACGCTGTGCGGATAAAGAGGGAAGAGAGGGACTATATGCCGGGGAAAGAGGAAATGGATCCTCCGGAGAAGAAACAATGGATGACTTCTTGGAATGAGAATGAGAGCTACTCATAGCTAAATGCTAAACTGATTGAAACCAAAGACTCCCTTCCTAAGGCCTTTAATGCTTACTTTTGCACACACTGATATTTTCTTGTTGTTAATATTCCATCAAAACATGAAAGGAAACATTTGAGATTTAATTCTCGGGATAGGGATTTTTAAAGATTGTATTACAAAATAGTGTCTGGAAGACTATAGTGAACAAGGATAGAAAAAAATAGGTTTTGTTTTATATTGAAATTTGCTTTCGTGTTCTACCCCATTTCAATATCATATTTTAAATTCACTTCAACAATGTATATACATTTTATGTATTTATTCTCAACAGATGTTTCTGTTGTACAAAGGCCAAAGATTTTTGTTTTATGAATGGCTTGTGTGGGCCAGAACTTTTTGATATCCAGCTGCCTGGATGAATGTAAATATTTGTGTCTTTGGAATGTTTTTTTTTTTTCTATTTGTTGCTTAATTGTTAAAACCAGTCAGGTACATATTTCATTTTCATAGGCAGGTTTTCACTGTACTTCAACTACTACAACTGGGACAGATTTTATTAGGAACTACTTTGTTATAATCAGATGTTTGATATAATATCAGTTGACTGCTACAATCCATTATCAGATCAGCTTTTAAAGGATTTTTTTACCTTTTGAAGGTCATTTAAAATTATCTTTGTATAAATGTGAAGTTGCTTTTATTTTTAAAATCAGCATCTGTTGGCAAAGCAAATGCTCAAATAATGGAAAGTATTAATTCTGTTTTTTTGCAAAGTGACGTTGAATTGGACAGTTGTATTGTTTAAATTTTAGCCACTTAAAAATGTATTAGCTCACACAAAATTGACACTGAAGTAATGAAATTGATTATTAGAGATTAGTTTTCATTTTCCAAATAAACATTTTTGCTGGTCTTAAAATTGACATAAGAGGTGCAAATTTTTGAGTTAAACTTGGCAAAAACAGTACAGTGTTTTAAGGGTTTTGTCAGCTGTGAATCTGGATAGATGGTGTTGCGGAAAACTGACAGGTAAAGAAGCTGTGAAGTTTGACAACATGTAGTCACTGATGAAATATGAACAAAAAAAGCAGATACCTGAACAGAAGGTGCACTCTTTTAGAAGAAAAGGTACAAAAGTTATCATTGGTACCTTTTCAAAAGATACTAATATGCACCTTAATGGTACTAAAATGCAGCCTTTAGGGGTAAGGTACAAAGGTCACCAGTGACAGCTTTTGTACTCTTTTGCTCAAAGTATTTAGACAAATCAAGGTTGAACTACACAACATAATGGCTCTGATACTTAGGTTGGAGTGATGAGCACAGATGGGCATAGTGTTGTGAAACGGGCGTTAACTTGTGTGCTGGACAGGGACAGAAACTACAATCTTTCTACATTCTTGGAATAAGCAAGGATTAAGTTCCTAGCTCTTAATGTAAAACTCTTAATGTTGTTACCGAAAAGTACATTTACTTGTTACATGTGTTTCTTTTAAGTAATAATAAAAAAATGCATCTTCTTTTTGTATTGTTTAAACTTTATGTTAGTAGGGATGCACCGATACCATTTTTTAAGGACCGAGTACGAGTACCGATACTTTTTTTTTAGTACTCGCCGATACCGATACCGATGCCTATACATTTATTAATTTCTCTCTCTCTTTTTTTTTTTTTTTTTTTTTGGTGATGTTGCAGTTTTCCAAGCGCACAACACAGTGAGACTAATGAATGTAGGACAGCTTCTTTATTATTACTCTAATGAAAAAAGTAATAATTTTTATGTGCTTGTCACTAACTTAAAGAACAAAAATTTCACAGTGTCCAATAACCTTCAAAGGGCATAATTACCAATATATATAATTCTTGTTATATAAAAATAAATTTACAAACAAATTACAAACAATTCAACAAATACTATAGAGATACAAATTAAATAAACTTGTTTTTCATATACAGTAGGTTTATTTACCATGTATACATTTATTTTAACATCTTTTGTTGTTTTATTAACATTAATGACAAATATAGGCTACGGTCCCTTTAAGACTGAATCCATGGATACTGACACATAACCTGTTTTCACCCAAATGTTTACGTCCACTTAAGCAATAACCGACTGTATTTACGTGAGATACTCCGCACGATGGACATTTTGACAACTATCTGTGCATTTGAACATTCAGACGCGAGGAGAACTGATCGCGCGCAAGAAAGAGAGAGAGCGCACGAGAGAGAGCGCTTCTAGTCTGTGTCATTCAGCGCGATTCCGCCTATCCCGCCTTCACTAATCGATAACGAATTGTGATTGAAAGCATGCAGTTCGCAATGTGTGGGTTGTCATCATTAATTTTGAAGTATTTCCACACCCTTGAAGCTGACACTCTTTCTGCTGCTGCCGTCGGTGTCTCTGTGCACAGAAAATTCTGTCAGTTACGTCACGTGAGGTATCGGGGGTATTTTACGAGTACGAGTACAAGTACATGAGCTTAGTATCGGGCCCGATGCATCCCTATTAGTTAGGATAGTAGTTTTTGTTGTGGTATTTTTTATTATTATTATTATTATTTTAAGTGTGGCCAGTAAAAATGTTAGCAGGGCAAGAAAAAATTCAACCTGGCCAACAGAAAATATCTTTAACGTTGAACCCTATTATATAAATGTCACATTTAGCTGTGCCTGTATTTTTTTATAGTTAAAATTAGCTTTGGGTTTATGTGAGGATTATTTTAATTTCACTTAAAGGCACAATATGTAAATTTTCGGCGCTAGAGGTCGCTTATTCAAAACAAAGACGTAGCTTGATGATGCCTTGATTTTGCAAAATCATGGGGGATGTTGTCTTCACATCTACAGTTGGTGGAAAAGAATCCGACGAGGCTCGGGCAGAAATCATATTAATGGATGAGCTTATTAACATTATATGAGTATAAAGCAGGGTGTGACACATGTCTTGAGAGCAGCGGAGCTTTCCATTTCTTCAGGTAACGCAGCGCAGTTTTCTGTCGATTAATGTATCCAAACAGTTGCTCACCTGTCTAATAAAACATAATATATTAAAGCGTCTTTGGTGTTTCCATGGTTTCTACAAAATAAAACCGGAAATCGAGGGTAACACAGGTATAATGTCATTGATAAGTGACGCACGAACACGGTCCGTGTCCTGGTTAAAATGGCTTATTTCTCTGGATTTAAACATTCTTCTAGTGGTTTTGGACTATTTTAATCCAAAGATCTTACATATTGTGTCTTTAAATTAAAAGTTGTTATATTTTTAAAAGCCTATTAAATGTTAGGAAATAATGGCTTTCAATACTGTAATGTTGAATGGCTATAATTACTCATTTCATCACCACAAGTTGAGGGAAAAAAAATCCATTTAATCAGTGATACTGGCCTTCATTAACAGTAAAATAAATAAAAATAAAAAAGGTTACTTTTGTTCAAACAATTTAAGTAGCCCAAAGTTTGAAACCCTGGAAAAGCTCATTTATAAATCGAAAGGTTCATGGGATCCTACATCAATACTCTGCCGGTTCCAACCTACATAAGATAAAGCATCTTCTAAATGATAATAATAAGGTTATTATGGCAATAAAACATTTTCACAGCTGACAACAAGAAATTATCTTCATATTCACACATGCCTGATATGCAGATTGGCTAGTCAGTGATGCAAAATATTGGACACATCTGAACGAATGAATGCAAAATCAACTGAATGTGCCACGATTACTTTAAAAGATCATTTAATTGACAGTTCTTGAAATAACTTTGCAGCTACATGTGTCATGAGTTACAAAACAAATGTCCTAAAATCAAACCGATAAAAATAAATAAAAATCTGTAGTTGTAAAATATTTATTTATTAATACACATGTAAAATCATCATCATTTGTGACATAGAAGACAATGAATTGCTCTCCTCTACAATAAAATGTACATTACTAAGAGTTATGTACAGTAGACATTAAAAAAAATGATTCTTTCCAAAAAAAGAAAAGAAGTCTATCTAGGGTGATGAAGTGCTCACTTAAAAGTGCACACTAGGTTAGGGAGGCAACACATACCTGGTGTGCTCTACTAACCCTGGGAATGTGTTTGCATCTCTTTTACACATCCACACGTGGATTATTAGTTGACATTTGGCTGAAGTGCACATTGTGCACTAGCAACTTGACTTGTGATAATTTGCCGTTTAATTCTGAAGAAACAGACCCACACAATCTCTATATCATTACTTAGTGCCAGATATTTAACATTGGTGCCCTCTGGTGGAGAGCAGTAAAATCATTTTTAGTACCATGTACAGCACCAACACTCATAACACACAAGCAAATCAGTTAAAGCCAATAAAATATCCTTTTGGATAATTAGATTATTAATTAGTTCCCATTTTATCAAAGTGCTATTATGCATGTTGAATGTCAGTGTGGCAGACAGGAATAGATTCTTTAACACCTGGGTTGTGCCAAAAAGAGATGTAAACGACAAGCTTATCAAAGTCGCATTTACAGGCTTTACTGGCAGAAGACCTCTAGTGTTCACCCATGTTGTTACTTTCTCACCAGTCTATAAATCACCCGTGTGTGCAAGACAGTCTACTCCACTTCTATCAGCACACATTATCATTACTCGGATTGGTGAGTGTGCACATTTGTGGTCTCTTGACAGGACAGGCTTTGTTACTACCTCAGCAGGCTGATTCAAAGTTTGTTGGCTGGCCGCTTTTATTCCTGGCCTCCTTCTCTCTCCCCCTTTCTTTCTCTTTTTTTACTTGCTGCTTCTCGAATTTTTCCTGAGCCTTCTTCATGTCTTTTAGTCTCCTCTTAATGGTGGAGCGATCTCTTTGGCTAGAAACACCAAGCTCCTGGAAAACAACACATATTTCAGTTCAATAATATTTAAATCAATACTACAATCAAAAATCAAAAATATACACGGACTAACCTTAAGTTTACCGCTGTCCATGCCTAAGAGATATTGGCCATCCACACCTTTAGCTGTAAACTCAGCTGTATACTGTTCCATGTTCATGCCCATCAACCAGTGGCAGACCTGCTGATTGGTCCACTCTGAAAGGGGGCGGTTCTGCCACATGTATTCCTTTGCTGCTGGAGCAGGGCCATCATCAAGTGTCTGAAAACAACATGCATATGCTGGTTATACTGTAGTTGTGTTTGAACTGGAAACATAAGAGGAGTCATTAGGTGCAGAAGACTGCACTACACCAACCTGCCACGCGAAAAAAAAGAAAAGAATGCTAACCTACATACCTTCAGCATATTTCAAAGCAAACTTCCTTATTTTGTGTGCCTGAATTAAAAGTGCCTGTTTACAGAACAGAGATTCCTACCAGGGCAGACTTATGAATCTGGAGCACACTTATGAAATCAGGTCAGAAACAGTGGAAGACATCAAGAAGACTGAAGTCTGAAAGGAGATGTTCTGAAAAATGTTTTTCCCAGTTCTTTTTAATTAAATGAACGCATGTAGTGACCAGAGGGTTCCAATCTTCACAGGCACCATTGATCAATCATAAAATCTTTTGGAATCTTCTGATGTTATACAATACATTTACATAGGGTCTGAAATTGCTTTGTTATGGCAAAATGATGACAAATAATAATAATATTTTTGTTCAGATTTATTTTGTACATTTATTTAATTTCATATATAGTGAGTTTTATACACTTAAATTGTAAAAAAAAAAAAAAAAAAAAAAAAAAAAAAAAAAAAAGGTTCACCAGCCAGTTTCTGGTAGGTGAGAATTTTTGTTTTTCACATGAAGCTACAGTATTGAATGACATTAGAAGGCTTGAAATATAGTGTGTGAGTCGTAAGGACTACTTTTATTGCATTTTTTTTTTTTTTTGTCCATTTTGGAGCAAAACAAGTACTAGTCACAAAATGCTTCCATTGCACGGAAAAGAGCTGTATGAACATTTTTCATAACATCTTCGTTTCCCTGAAGAAAGTAATTAATATGGGTTTGTAACAACCTTAGGGGGAATTAGTAATGACTGATGTTTAATTCTGAACTATTCCTTTAACATTGAGCCACTGACATACCTAATACAACTTGTGAAATAATGTTACCTGTGGCAACATCTTACCAACAGGGCGTAGGAAGACTGTTGCAATCATTTGGGAAATTCCACATACCGGGTACATAATGACACTGGAGAGCTGATTTACTCACAACCACACCCATATACTCCATATAGATAGTATAAATGACTCCAGAAAGATCTTAACCATAGGCAGGAAGCACAGAATGAACAGCCTGGATGTATTAAGGGAGGAGAAACCTGCTCTCCTCTGCATCACTATGGACAGATGGAAGAGCCTAAAATGTGGTCACATTTACTGTTGCTCAGAGAAATTTCTCAGGTAAAATCCAGTCAGTGCAACTGTAAGTTTAGAGTTGAGGCAAATAAGTTCACTATGCAGATTCCACTTGCGTTCAAATTAGCCAAGCAAATTCGCTGCATTGACCAACAGACTTCTTCATTGACTTCTGTGTAAGCTGTGCTTTTGACAATGGACATTTTCTGCCCACAAATTTTCACTGAAATTTCACTAACATGACCATACCTTTACACTGATAGTGAAACAGAAAGACATGCATGCTGAACTACCACCTCTCTTTCTCGTAACTATGAGCATGATCTCATTCTTTCCATTCCTCCCTCACGACACACACATTCCAATGGCGATACTTGCTCTCCTCTTCAAAACATCTCACAAACCAAAAGCTCACGTTCAGCCCTGGTCAAATTATATATTATATATATATATATATATATATATATATATATATATATATACAGTGCTCAGCGTAAATGAGTACACCCCCTTTGAAAAGTAACATTTTAAACAATATCTCAATGAACACAAAAACAATTTCCAAAATGTTGACAAGACTAAGTTTTATATAACATCTGTTTAACTTATAACATGAAAGTAAGGTTAATAATATAACTTAGAGAACAAAATGTTCAGTTTTACTCAAATTAGGGTGATGCAAAAATGAGTACACCCCACTGAAAGTCTCTGGAGCAAAGCTAAATTTTAGACTACAAATGTCTAATTTAACAACAATTCAACCACAGGTGAGTCTAATTATTCATTACATAGGTGTCCAGCAGACAGTTGACTATAAAAGGGTGTTAAAACCCCTTCTCATTTCATGCTGTCAGCAATGGCACCACATGGAAGAGAAATGCCACAAGACCTGTGAAAGAAAATAATTTCTTTACACCAGAAAGGTGAAGGCTACAAGAAGATCAGCAAAGCTTTACTTATCAGTCAGAATACTGTAGCAAAAGTGGTACAAAAAAACTGCAACCATCTCACAGAGACGTCCAGGTCGTCCACGGAAGTTAACACCTCGACAGGAGTGTCTTCTGATGAGAAGGGTTGAAGAAAAATCGGCATGCAAGTTCACTGCAGTTATCTAAAGAAGTAGAAAGCCAAACTGTGGTGACTATTTCCCGTGACACAATACGGCGTACACTGCAGAGGAATGGCATGCATGGGTGCCGTCCACAAAAGAAGCCTCTCCTAAAACCCAGGCACAAAAAAGCCCGCCTAGAGTTTGCCAGGGCCCATGCTGACAAAGATGAAGACTACTGGGACTCTATACTCTGGAGTGATGAGACCAAGATAAATGTTTTTGGAACTGATGGCTTCAAAACTGTATGGCGTCGCAAAGTTGAGGAATACAAAGAAAAATGCATGGTGCCTACAGTGAAACATGGTGGTGTCAGTGTCCTTATGTGGGGCTGCATGAGTGCTGCTGGTGTCGGGGAGCTGCATTTCATTGATGGCATCATGAATTCACAGATGTACTGCTCTATACTGAAAGAGAAGATGCTACCAGCACTCCGTGCCCTTGATCGTTGTGCACTTTTCCAACATGACAATTATCCTAAACACACATCTAAGGCCACTGTTGGATTTCTGAAGAAGAACAAGGTGAAAGTCATTCAGTGGCTCCTGATCGGAAACCCAAACAAACACATTTGGGGAATTCTGAAGAGACAAGTTGAACATCACTCTCCATCCAGCATCCAGTTTCTAAAAGAGGTCATTCTTGAAGAATGGAAAAAGATACATGTTGCAAAATGTCGCCAACTTGTTCATTCCATGCCTAGAAGACTTGGTGCTGTCATTAAAAATCATGGAGGCCATACAAAGTACTAGATTTAGTAGTTTTTGTTGTGGGGTGTACTCATTTTTGCATCACCCTAATTTGAGTAAAATGGAAAAATGTGTAATTTAAGTTATATTATTAACCTTACTTTCATGTTATAAGTTAAACAGATGTTATATTAAACTTAGTCTTGTCAACATTTTGGAAATTGTTTTTGTGTTCATTGAGATATTGTTTAAAATGTTACTTTTCAAAGGGGGTGTACTCATTTACGCTGAGCAGTATATATTATTGGCACCCTTGGTAAAAAAGAAAAAAAAAAGGTGGCTGTGAAAATAAATCTGCATTGTTTATCTTTTGATCTTTCATTCAAAAAATTCACAAAACTCTAACCTTTCATTGAAGTAAAACAATTGAAAGTGGGGGGAACTCACATTATGAAATAAATGTTTCCTGCAAAGCATGTTGGCCACAATTATTGGCAACCCTAGAAATTCTTATGAGTAAAATATCTCTGAAGTATATTCCCATTCATTTTTTTAGCATATCAGGGTGACTAGGAGCATGAAATTGTCTAGCCAAATCTTCCTGTTCCACAGGAATATAAATATGAAGAAACACAAGGCCAAATTCCCTTAATCATTCATCACAATTAGTAAAACCACTGAATATTGTTCTGATGTGCAGCAAAAGAGTGTTGAGCTTCACAAAATAGAAAGTGGCTGTAAGAAAAGAGCTAAAGTATTAAAAATCCCCATTTCCACCATCAGGGCAATAATTAAGAAGTTCCAGTCAACCAAAGATGTTACAAATCTGCCTGGAAGAGGACATCGGTCTATATTGTCTTAATGCACGTTGAGGAGGAGAGTTTGAGTGGCCAAAGACTCTCCAAGGATCACAGCTGGAAAATTGCAGAGATTAGTTTTGGGGTCAGAAACCCTAAAAAAAAAAAAAAAATCAAACAGCACCTACATCACCACAAGTTGTTTTGGAGGGTTTTAAGAAAAAACCAAAAACAAACTCTGGAAAAAAACAAACAACTGGAACTTCAAACAGGACTGGCTTCTATGGTCAGATGAAACTAAAAAAGAGCTTTTTGGCAGCAAACCCACCAGTTGGGTTTGGTGCAAACAGGGATAAAAGTACCCCATATCCACGGTTAAACATACTGCTGGATCTTTAATGTTGTGGGCCTATTTTTTGCTGGAGGTCACTGAGCACAAAATGAAGCTTCTGCCATGGCCATCCTAGTTCCCTGACCTGAACCCTATCGAAAATGAGTGGAGTGAACTGAACAGAAGAAGCACCAACATGGAGCTGGGAATCTGAAGGATCTGGAGAGATTCTGTATGAAGAAATGATCTCTGATCTTTTGTCAAGTGTTCTCCAAACTCATCAGGCATTATAGAAGAAGACTCAGGGCTGTTATCTTGGGAAAAGGACATTGCAATAATTGGGTGCCAATAATTGTGGCCAACGTGAACTATATATATATATATATATATATATATGGTACACACACACACACACACACACACACACACATATATGACGAATGCTAACCATCAACTACAGGAAAGCTCATGCAGTGGTGACCCCACGGCCACTCACCTCGCAGGAGGAGAAGGTATGTGTGTGTGAACGCCCCGGGAGATGGGGCTCTTTCAGTATCCCTGCCAACACAGAGCGAGGACTACCTGCGATTGAATCATCCATCACAGATAAGCTCTGTAACAAGTAGGACATGGGGACATAAACACATAAACACACACAAACAGACACAAATGATTTTCTCACAAACAGTTTTTACATATATAGTATTTATAGGAGAAAGTCCGGGATGAATTAGCATACTTCTGACCAATTCCTCAATGTTCAGGCTAAAACAGCCTTTTAAGCAAGACTGAGAGTTTCTATTTGGATCAATGAAAAACAAGACTGTTCAAGATTTAAAAAAAAAAATGAAAAAATTAAAAAAAATAAATATAGTTTATGTGCAGTTCATGAAATTTATGTAAATTTAATTAAATGAATGTTCGAACAATAAAGAAAAAAGTGAAAAATATTTTCTTTATACCCTGAACACGTGTGTACACAGCTTCATTTTCAAAAAAGGTTTTAAAATAAAGGTAAAAAGTAATCTGTAAATATATTTTCTGATATCATACATCAACATAATTATGTTTAATTATTTACTTAATATTTTAATTAATTAAAATGAATCATTTCTACTGTATGATCCCCCTTCCAAAAATACCAAAATGAATTATAATTCAGAAAGAAAGAAAGAAATAAAGAAAGAAAAGGTAAAGAAAAAAAGAAATGAAATGAAAAAAAGAAAAAGTGGTAACATTTATTTTACACATCTGTCCGTTACACATCTTAAATGTACTTACTGTGGTAATAACATTAAATTATGCATAATTACAAATAACTAATCTTAAACCAAACTTTAACCTAATTAAACAGTAAGTACATGTTGTTAATTAATATTACTGAGTACTTTTTTGTATAATTACACTGTAACAAGGGCACTTTAAAATAAAGTGTAACCGGAAAAAAAAAAAAAAAAAAAAAAAAATGTAATGGACTCAATTTTTAAATTTCCTTAAACACATTTATTTACTGTATTCGTGGCTTTGTTACTTTCTTCTCTTTAATGCTTGTTTGAACTAAATGTGGAAAAATGGGGCAGTGACACACAGTGATATTACCTTCAGTGCCTTGGAAGCAGTTCCAGTGGAGAACAGTTCCAGAAACCAAAACCAGTAGAAACACAAAACTATTTTTCATTACTTGTGAGGGCTGGTAATGGAGAGCTATCATTCACTACAACTACTAGCATGCATCCTTCTCAGGTGATAATGAAATTAATGGATGACTAAACCTGAATTAAATACAGTTATCAGAAAACCATCAAGAACCATTACTGCCTACTAGGGTAGGGTACATTCTCAGACACAAACTACATCACTAAACTAACACAGTCCATGCCAGTGCTCCATTGTGAAACAGGACTGGGCTTTATCAGAGTGAGCCAAAGGGTATATAATGAAAGAACACATTTACTACAATGAAGCATTCAACCTTTAAAAAAACAAAAAATGAGTCCACTAAGGTTAGTAGCAACTGCTATCAACTAAGTGTACTACTGTCCTCACACAACAGACACATTAGCTGGAGAACTCAATGCATACTGTACCAAATCTAAGGAATGAGAGAGAAGAGATGGCCAGGAGAGGTTGGTCTGTTTTAAAGAAGAGATTGTGAAAAACATATTCTGCATAAACAAAATTGCATAAAGTGGAACCACAGGAGTTGTAGTGACCTAATAGTGTAGAATCTTTAATATTAAATAAAGCTTCTTTGTTTTTAAGAAAATCCTAAAACTTTGTTTATTGCCAGGCTAAAATTAGATCTTGAATTCCAGATTTTCAATAACCTGTAACTGTAAATGGACTGTAAATGTCTTCTCAAAACCACAACAGTACGGTACAGCCTTCAGAATATGCCTAATTACACAACTTCACTTCCTGTTAGGATCAAAGGCTGAATGTGATGGTATTGCTTAAATATTAACCTTAAATGACATCCAAGAATGCAAGCAACCTAGCAATCAGAATTCCTTTTAAATGGGTAAAACCGAATGAACCACCTAAAAATTAATGCATTCGATTACTGAAGTAACAACTTGTTAACTAATCTCTTCCTCCTACTCAAGATATTTATGAAAACCGCATCTTGGAGGTCTAAAAAAAAACAAAAAAAACAAAACATTTCTGGTCCCTACTCACCGTGTTTGTACGATCCTCCATGTATCCTTCTGAAGGAGTACGAGGCAGACTGCAGCTGGATGCAGAACGCTCTTTCTCTCGCTCTTTCTCTTTTCCCTTCTCTCTGTCCCCAAACCAGGAAAATGGCATACAGGAAGGGATGGAAGAGATGGAGCCAGAGGGGGAAACATTGCCGCTGGACTCATCCAGTAAGTCTCTTGATCCCCTGAGTTTAGACAACAAAGAAGCAATTCTAATGAAGCTAATTAAGTAATGGAGATGAACTGATCTATATCAGAGAAGACCTACAGACTTTAAAATGATTTTAAACTCATCAACTTCAGATTATTTACTAGGTTAATATCAGGACATTTAATATTCAAACCTGCTCCCTACAGATCCTCGGGGTGTGATGCTATCCCGTTTTTTGCCTTTGCCTCCAGACCTGCGGATACCACTACAGACCAACACAAAAGAAAGTGTACAAATCAGAACTGTTAAATGTTTTTTTTTGTCTTATAGGCTATGTACTTGATTGGGGAAAGATAGAAATCTCTGAAACTGTCTGTCAAAATTACATTTTATTAATATATTCTAAATTAAATCATGCTTAATAATAAAAGCATGCACATGAAATGCCTCTGTGAAAAAAGGAATTTTAATGGAAGTTCACCCAGAAATGAAAATTCTATCATACAGTACATACCCTTGTGTCATTCCAAACTTCTATGGCTTTCTTTCTTTATTTTGTGAAACACAAAATAACATATTTTGAAAAATATTTTGTCTTTTTTTTTGTTCATATTCTGAAAGTCAATGAGGTCCAAAAAGGACATAAAGTTAGCGAGAAATGAATCTATTCAATTTAATATATTCAAAATCTCCTGAAGAGACATAATCACTGTGTATAATGTACAGATCAAAAAGCCTTCACTCACTCTCAAATCACATCAAAATCATCAAATATGGTAACACAAAGCTTAAATGTCAATGTCAACGTCATACCTCATTGGTTCTTGCACCTCTTGTTACCAAATACCATGATGTTTGAGGTTCTTAGAATATACCAGTCGAGTTGTATGGATTAAAATCTCACTACCTTTTTGGAAGCCTGAAAGTTTTTGGTCCCACTGACTTTCATAAAAATGGGGGGAAAAAAACAGCTGAACCATTGTTCAAAACTCATCTTTTCTGTTCTGTAGAAGAAGGAAAGCTACGAGTTTAAAACAATATGAGGGTGAATAAATGGTGAAAGGTGGGACTTCAAGATTTATGATTTCTCCTATTCATTTTCCTACAAGTTGTCCATCTCCTCTCTGTTGTAATATCACTGATATTGGCACACAAGAGCAAGTTGCTGGCCAGGCCATACCTGAAATCTGGGAATCGTCTTTTGGACTTTCGCGTTGGTGAACCATCACTCTCTTCATCTGAAAAATGAAAGAATCAAAATCAAAAGCCTGCCCAGGTAAACCAGTGGAGGTAGGAGATCTAAAGAAAAAGTGGAATGTTTTTTTGCGGTTGTACCTCTGCTCGCTCTGCTCTTGCTGCGCTCCTTGCCTTTGCTCCTCCTGTTTCTCAGGTTGAGGAACACACTAGAGGAGGACTGTGAGGAGGATGGGGACTGGGGGGTGGAGGAGTCTTTGGGTGGAGACAAGCTAGCTTGTGTGCTACTGCCTCCTTGGGGTGTTTGGCTCTGAATAAATACATCGCTTTCGCCTTCACTTCTCGGTTCACGTGTTTGGTCTTGACCAAACTGTATAGATGGAACGGGTATGGCTAGGCTCTCGAGGTAAGACCGCCTTCTTTCACTGTTTGTTCTTTCCTGTTTGTGGTCTTGTATGCACACAGATTCCTATTAACATGGAATAAAATTAACATTTGATTTAATTTGATAAAATTTGATTTGAGGAAATCATAGTTTACTGTCATAATACATAGGATAAAGGTCGATCTACTAAACAGGTGTCATTTGTGTTCTGTGTATACTGTACATGTGTAAATAACAGTAGTTGTGAAAAATTTATATAAAAACGATTACATTTTACTTACTTAATATAGACATTTTCTCAACACAGTAATGAAATCCAATATCTTTATTTTATGATTTTTCTTTTGTCATAAAGATGCCTTTTGGCCTTCCCAACTCTTTTTTGGACCTATATTTGTCTTAATAGAAAATGTGCACATTTTGATGGAAGTTTTTGTTGGCCCTGTTACAATCAATCCTGCTGTAAAGTAATAATTCCATAAAAATTCCATCAGAACTTCAGCATATTATTCGTTATGTTTGTCAGTAAGAAAGGATCTTAAAATGTTAAACCTGTTACCATGATTGATAATTGAAAAGTATATATTTGTAAAAGCATTAAATCCTGGAAAATGTTGTTTAAAAAAAAAACAAAAACAAAAAAAAAAAACAGGACAGACCAGACCACACTGTTATTTTTCCAAAAAACAACTAATCTGATTAATCAGCATTTTAAGAAAATGTGAGACATTTTCTTTTAAAGAAAGAAAGAGGCAGAGATCCTACAGGAGAAGCTAGTTTGTAGTCCTTACAATTATGTGGCCTGCAATGAAACTCTGTGAGGTATTTAAATGTTTGTGGTTCATTGTACCTGTGATTGGCTAGGTGCCTGTGAGCCTCTCGCTGACTCTCTAAGTTTATTTCGGGATGGCCGCTTGCGTTGGGATCCCTGTGCCAGCTTAGCTTTGGCTCTGTAGACACTGCAGTCCAGACGAGCAGTCTGAGGAACATCTCCCCAGTCTGCATCTGAAGAAAGACAGACACCAACATCTCAAAACCAGAAAAGGTTACTTTCAGGATAGCCTGTTCACATCTTTTCTGAACAAAATAATTAATAAAAGGTATTAAAAGCCAAATAAACTACAGTAACTAGAGAAAGATATAACTGCTAGCCCTTTATTTTTGACCAGCTTTCACAGTATAAATGATTGGAGAGCTCTTCTGTACCAGAGTGAAGGTCATCTGTAGACAGTCCGTTTCTTTCAGATGAACCAGAGGTCGGACTGCTAGGTTGACTCTCTCCTGCAGGGCTGCAAGACTCTTCAGGCTGGTCTGATCCAGTGCGGCCCTCCAGACAAGCTATCTGAGAAATGCAGAGAAGTGTTACCTGCATACCTGTAGCTTAATCATTATGTGTGATACCAAACGTAACCACCAGTGGCTAAGGCCTGTTCACACCAAGATGAATGTTTGGTGCGAAAATTTGGTGTGATAAACATTTTATTTTGACTGAACGACTGTTAATGTTATGAGGTGTACTAGTAACTGCAAATAAAGCTGACTAACCAATAAGTGTGTTTTTTTCTAAAAGAGCCACTTACAGTCAGAGAGTGAATATGCATTTTCATTCAGCTCATCTGCCATATTTTATGCACTGGTCTGAACTGATAAATCACATGTGAACATTGGACCAAATTTTGTCTGGTGGAAGTTCCAGAAAAGTTAACCACTTGCAGCACCTTACATAAGTATAACACATTCAAATCATATACCCAGTGAACACTCACAACAGAATGATATTAATGTTTGTGACCTCACATTGTTCAAAACAAGAGAAATTAACCTGAACAAGATGTAGTTTTACCTTGAGCTGTAATTGCTTCACAGTGCTCTTGTACTCTCTCTCCCTTTGCTCCAGTTTTCTCTTCAGCTCTGCCTCTTTCTTTGCACATTCAGCCTCTCTACAAGTCAAGAACAGCCTCACCGTTAACAAAACATGGCAAAATTAATTTCTGCTTAAAGGGTTAGTTCACCCAAAAATGAAAATTCTGTCATTTATTACTCACGCTCATGCCGTTCCAGACCCTTAAGACCTTTGTTAATCTTCGGAACACAAATTGAGATATTTTTGTTTAAATCCGATGGCTCCGTGAGGCCTACATAGGGAGCAATGACATTTCCTCTCTCAAGATCCATAAAGGTACTAAAAACATATTTAAATCAGTTCATGTGAGTACAGTGGTTCAATATTAATATTATAAAGCGACGAGAATATTTTTGGTGCGCCAAAAAAAACAAAATAACAAATTATTTAGTGATGACCGATTTCAAAAACACTGCTTCAGGAAGCTTCGGAGCATAATAAATCAGCGTGTCGAATCCGCAGTTTGGCGCGTCAAAGTCACATGATTTCAGCAGTTTGGCGGTTTGACACGCGATCCGAATCATGAATCGACATGCTGATTCATTATGCTCCGAATCTTCCTGAAGCAGTGTTTTGAAATCGGCCATCACTAAATAATTCGTTATTTTGTTTTTTTTGGCGCACCAAAAATATTCTCGTCGCTTTATAATATTAATATTGAACCACTGCACTCACATGAACTGATTTAAATATGTTTTTAGTACCTTTATGGATCTTGAGAGAGGAAATGTCATTGCTCCCTATGTAGGCCTCACGGAGCCATCGGATTTAAACAAAAATATCTGAATTTGTGTTCCGAAGATCAACAAAGGTCTTACGGGTGTAAAACGGCATGAGGGTGAGTAATTAATGACAGAATTTTCATTTTTGGGTGAACTAACCCTTTAAGATGCTTGTGTCATCTATTGCTCTTTGGAGCATAAGAATTTCCAATGATTCAGCTTGATTCAGACCTTCACTGATCAGTACATTTTCAAGAATGCCTCACCAACACTTCCCAGAATGACTCTGCTATGACAACACATTACATGCTCAAACACACCTCTGTTGGTGCTCCTGTAGAAGCGTGATGGTCTTATTGTATTTGAGTTGCAGGGAATCATGTTGACTCTGGGCTTCATTCAAACGCTGGTTGATGGTTTTGCAGAGGGCCTGAGCATCAAGCCAGTATTTTTCCAACTTTTCAATGCGCTCTCTGCTCTCTTCCACACTCCTTTCAAGAGCTGCACCTCGAGTCTCCCAAGACTTACGCTCCGCTTCACTCACTTGCAGCTATGAAATAACATACACAAAGAGTTAAACAGCTTCGAAGGTCAAGAACAGAAGTTAATAAATAAAAAAAGCATTTTTGTCCTACCTTCTCTCTCAACTGGTCAAGTTCTGTGACTGTGACACTGTGTTTTATCTGCAGCTATAAAAAGAGAATTCAAGAGTGACTGAGACTGAGCACTTCACAATGATGAATATGGTATATGTAAATAGATGTAAATTAACATTATACCTCTTTGAATTTTTGTTCTAGCTCAGTAGGATCGATATCTTCAGGTAGATCAATGCCTTGGCTCCTCAGTTGTGAAAACACTTCCTGTGCCAAGTCATTGGATGCATCCTCCTTACCCTGCTCCTTTTCTGTCTCTTTTTGTTTATCCTGTATCAATCATAATATGGGCCCAACAATGACTTAGTGACTCATTTATTCATGACAACAAGCTTATCTTTATATGTTCACAGACCTGTTGCACAACACTCTTTTCAGCTAGTGGCTCAATTTCCTGTTGATCCTGATATTGGTCATTGGTTTGAGAATTCTGGTTTTCATCCTGTAGCTGATGGTTCTGGGGTTCGTAATGGTCTTCATCTTTTGGCTCATTGTTTTCAGGGCTTGCCTCATGTTGTAGAGTTTCGCTAATCAGACGGGCCACCTCGCTCTCCACTCCTGGTTTCTCCCGGCCAATGAGAAACCTGCATTGGAGGATGTAAAATTCCTTCACAAGGTTCTGGGACTATGACCTTTGCTGGTATTATACTGACTATGCGATTAGATTTTGGCCTGGTGAATCATTACTAGACACTTCCTAGTTAATAGGTAATGCATGTTCATTGTTTGTAACGTACAGTAAAGGTAATACAGGGAAAATCCCTTGAGAGTAACCTGGATTAAGTTGCACAATAGTGTGAGCTCACAGCTCATTCCTGGTGAGGCTTAAAACCTACAATGTCACTTTAGGTACAACTCAGTTTAGCTTAAGTTTGGTGTGTCAATACTTACTTGACCAGACCTTTGGTGTTCTTCAAAGTGGTGGCAGCAAACATTTGAGTGACACCAACCAGACTGATTCCATCTACCTCCACAATCTGATCATTGACCTGAATTCTGTTAAGACAAAACACCAAACCTCATTTGGATACAGAATCACCAGAATCAGTTTGATTAGTCACACTGTTCACTACCACACACACAAGATTTAATTCTGAATTTAATGAATGAAATTCATGACAAGTTCTTACCGTCCATCCCGGTGAGCTGCACCTCCCTCTGTGATGGTTTTCACAAAAATGCCCAGCTTCTCTAGTCCTTGATCTGCCCCAACCCCCATGCCAATGATACTGATTCCCAGGCCATCATTACCTACACAACCAAAAAGTCAGCTTAAATACAGTACTTATGCAGATTTTGACAGTAATTTCAGGAAAAACATTTTGGGGAAAAAAGTGTAAAAGAAACCTTTTTGAATGTCTATAGGTAAAACATCCATCTTTTCAACCCTCTTTTCCAGCTCGTATTCAGCAGATGCAGACACAGGGTCCACATCATCATTCCTACGATCATAATCTTCATTAGAGAAGGTAAAGTACACCTGCAGAAGAGGAAAAACTATTAAATGCATACACCTATGCACACCCACATCTGATTGCATGAATGAATCAGTGATTTATTGATTTCACAATTAATGTTGACATAAAACTGTTCTGATGAGAAAAAGTCCACCCAGATCACTTGTGAAAAAATAGTCATTCAGAAATATTCCTATTTATGACTGCCCGCATTTACATGTTAATGCTGCCTTTACATGCTTTCGAAAATTTCCTACTTCTTCCTACTAATTCTGAAGTTGTGATTATGAGCTTGTTGCGTTTAGGTGCTTTGCTGTCAGAAAGAACAGGAATCATAGAGGGCACCAGGTATATTCTTGCCTAATTATTGAGGAAATCTTATTAAAGGCCAAAATTATATTAAGTGTCCCATTTGTTGACAACCACGCTATCTAGATATTCAGCTTGCTGATGATTCTGGAATTTCAGTCATATACAGGCTATTTTCGCTGTGTATAAAACATGCAATATGCTTCAAATGGTTATCTAAATATGCAGTACTTTAATGACAAGGCAAGTTACAAGTACTCTGTGAGGAACAGACTGAAATTCAAGTCATTACTCACTGATTATCTTTCTTTTCAGTGAGCTGTTAACGGCTAAGTCTGGATTAACTAAGAACTGGGTCTATCTGATCTGTGAACAAATCATTCAGAGCAGTTTCGTGAACTTGACCAAACATTTCTTTGAAAAGATCTGACTCAAGAGTTATTAGTTCACAAATCAGACATCGCTATTTCTCTCAAGAACTCTTGTGATCACGGCAAGAAGAGTTAGGGAGGATATCAAAATTCTCAGTTAATAATGAACTAAATTTTGTGCTGTTCCACACATAAAGTGACAACACTTGGAATACAGCACAACAGTCATATGGATGACTTTTATAATATTTTCATGGGGCTTCTGCGTGCCTTTTGAAGCTATAAAGCATGGCTGTGCGATATGGACAAAAAATACGATCACAATTTTTTTTAATCAATATTGCAATTTTGAAACATGATTTCCTTACACACAAAATTGTCTGTCTCATTTTTTTTTTGAAAGCCAGCTTTATTGACGATATTTGCAGGCACCATATCTTTGCATAACTGACAATTGATTGTGCTGTTCACAAATGCCTGTATTAACGATTTTTGTTCACCTGGTTCAGAATGTCATTGTTTCATATGTAAACGCACTAGACGGATGTCTTAAACCATTGTGCTCGCATCTCGTGTCTTTTGCAGCATGCAGTGCTCAAGGTAAAAGAAGTTCAAAAACGCATCTCTAGACCTGCATCTTCTGTTTTTAACCACAAAAACACGTTCTGTGCGAATGGCCTTTACTCTGTTTTGCCGCAACAATAGTTTGACAGGTCTCGCATATTACTACTTAATACTATACTTAATCTCTCCAAAATATTCCCAAACCACGAATGTTGATATTTTTTTTTGGCCATGACCAGTGTTGCCAAGTTGGGCTACTTTTACACTGTTGCCGCGGGTTGTTGAAGTGTTGGGCTGTTGGAAAAATGGTGCTTTCTGTGGTTTAGAATTCGTGTATGCTCACATTATGAATTTTTTACGAATTCGATTAATCACACAGCCCTACTTGAAAGCTCCCCTTTCTATGTCCCAATGGGGGAAAAAAAAAAAGGAGTGACCAAAACTTCATGACAAAATAACAAAAAAGTGACAAAAAAACTTCATGCTACAAATCATAAAAAGTCTACAAAAAAATGTCATTTTGCAGTATTAAAATGGCATGATAGTGAAACTACAGTGAAATTTCACAGGCAAATAAAGTCTATTGTCAATAGTGTACAGATACATGAAGCACTGCTTACTAACAAGCTTTATACTAGTCAACATGGAGAATTTGCATGTTCAAAGTTCAACAAACTTGAATTCTATATGAAATCTGCATCAGGGAATTGTTTCACTTTGCGCAAAATTTCCTGCACAGATTCCTTACTGACATGACTGCATTTCACCTGCAGTATGTCACTGTACAAAGGTAAATGTGACCACACCTTTATGAAGGCACTATAGCTGAATGACATTTCCACAGAACTATGTATACACATATATTGTGAATTAATATGCAGTTAAAAAGCAGGTCAGTCAATGGTGTACTGCGTACAGCAGCAGAATTAAACCAAAGGGAAAACACTACCTCCAAATCAATTAGACACAGCAAAGTAACAGCATTCCCTCTCCATTTTTCTTTTCTTGTACAATTCTTTTGCTTCCACCACCCATCCTTCCCTCCATCTTTCTTTCTCTACCACAATCCCATTTTTCCCTTTCTTTCATTTATTTTCTCTGCTTTCTTTTGTCTAGCGTCTCTAGTTGTCATGGAGTAAGCGTGCACCTCTGAACAATGTCCTTTTCTTCCCAAACATGCTCAAGGACAGTGTCTCTTTCTATCTCCCTCCCTCCCTCTCTCACTCCTTTAAGCTGTGGCTTTTTAGCAAGAACACAGGACTATTTCTTCCTGGGACTGAGAGAGACTGTCAGTGAACTATGACTTACAATAAGGAAGAAACAACAGATGTCGCAGCATTCAGGTCGAGCGTCAAACCTGAAAGCCAGAGTTGGAATGACATAAAGGCGACATGACCAATAAATATTACCAGAACTCTGAAAATTGAGTTCTAATAGAATAAAACTGTTCTAATAAGGAAACAGATCCATTGGCTGCATTAAAAATGGTTGTTAACAAGTTAATATGCAAAAAACAAAAAAACAAAAAACAAACAAAAAAACAAGACAGCAACATATAATTGAGTTTTGGTGACTAGCTATATTGACTTTCATTGTACGTAAATGATTAGAGAATTTTTTGGGTGAAAAAAAAATAAATCTGCATTTTTGGGTTAAAGATGTATTTTGAAAACAGCACATTTTGTGCAGCTGGGATCAAACAATGAGTTTATGAGCTAATATTCAAAGCCCATTGTATCATCAAATTCCAAAAGATGTTCAACACAAACATTTGTTGAAAGGAAATCCTCATTCACAACCTATATGAGACAGGCAACCCACTTCCTGCTGATCCTATATATGGGAAACAGGATGAGTAAACACAAGAGGTCCACAAATAAAGAAACAGGCTTATCCTGAGGGTGGAGGGAAAAAAATTTGTTGGAACACTACAATATGTACACAAAGGGAGACCCGTGCTTCCTGATTTAGGGAGAAAATGAATTATAGTGCAAGACAAATGTTTAGTTACCACCTGCTCATCCCACTTCTATAAATACACTTAAAGCAAATTGACAATGACCTAATCCACACGCTCAAAGAGGGCACACCAAGGAGGAAGAGATGTCGGGGAGAGTGACGTATTGAACATTGAGCTATATGGTAATCTGAAATGTTACTGACTTGGTATGTTTTCTGACCCAGACTATAAATCCATGGCATCTTCAGTCTGTGAGGCTCTGAAGAAATACATGACCTGGTTTCCAAACTTAAGAGACCTTTTAAGAGTGCTGGGAACAACTGCAGTCCACAGGGAATGAAAAACCCTTTCACACATAGAGCCTATAGTTACTGGCTAGTTTTGGACAAAACGATGGACTTTTGCCACCTATTGCACTGTAAAACACTTAATTTGCCTTTCTTTCATGTGTTCTCACAAATGTAAGATTTATACTCTGAACAAGACGCAAAGGCATGAGCTTCCACAGAACAGCAATCACACAGACACACACAGAAGACCTTTCTTTCCCTAAACAGGATCATTTTAAAGCACTCCAAAAGTCAGACACATGAATGACAGCACAATGCACTTTCTGTTTTATGCAATCCAGTGCCTGGCCTCAGACAGATGAAGATCAAAGAGTTTTGTGTTTTACTTTGATCAGTTATATGACTAAAATATGAAAATCTGAAAAGTCTCCTGTAGCTAGAAAAGCATATAAAGCAACAAACCACAGTTTGTTTTGTATTTATGTGCTGTTTTGGGTAGGTTTATCTTAAACAGTTAACAATAATATACATCAGGAAAACACTAATCAATCGAACAATTAAATAATCAAATATTTGCATAGCATTGTCAAAGAAATTAGAAGAACATAGAAGAAATTTAAGCTGCAAGGCGATGAAAGGGCCCTCGCACCTGGGTTCACCGCCACCCGTTGGCCTTAGAAAAACAGTGAATAGTGGGGGACATGCATGTAAGCAAGTAAATACAGGAGAATTATGGCAAAGTCATTTCAAAGTGCCACATTTCCTGCGCTTTGACTGTAACTGAATATTGCCATATAGATGTCTTCAGGTCAACACTATTATCAAACATGTGAAGTTTGGAGCAGATGGAACTTTGTATGCCTGAGTTACAACAACTTCCTGTTCCGTGGCGTTAATCGCATACATTAGCACTTAGCCAAGTGTTGCATGATTTAACGTGTTTCTAGCATGTTTGGTACTTTGTGGCATATTGAAATGTGTTTCAGGGATTGAATTACAGTGCAAAGCATGCCATTTCCTGTTGCCAGCAGGTAGCATGTAGATGTCTTTAGGCCAGGGCTTTTATCACACATGTGAAGTTTGGGCAGATCGAACAGTGTATGCCTGAGTTACAACAGCTTCCTGTTTCATCGTGAAACATCAGACTTTGTCAGTCCGCCACAGACACACCCTTCAGTGAAAAATCAAGTACTTTGCAATTTAACATCGCTAAGGCCTTAAGATTAGACTGACCAAATATGATATTGTTCTGGTTAAATCTCAATGAGGAGTTAATCACGGTGTAAAACATGTCATTTCCTGTTGCCCGCAGGTGGCACTATGACTGTAAATGAATATTGCCATGTAGATGTCTCCAGGCCAGGACTCTAATAAAACATGTGAAGTTTGGGGCAGATCGGACATTGTACGCCCGAGTTACAACAACTTCATGTTTCATGGCAAAACATTGAACTTTGCCAGGCCGCCACGGACACGCCGTTCAGCGAAAACTCAAGATCTTCGCACTTTAACGTCGCAAAGGCCTTTAGATTAGACTGACCAAATATGATGTTGATCCGATTAAAGCTCTAGAGTTCGTTAAAGTACAACATCTGGAAATGGCAAAAACTGCAAAAATTTTGCAGAGAAGATTCAAAATATCTCACTTCTTGTTGGGTTTTCAGATTTTGCACGAAGGGCGCTTAATTTTAATTTTGTAGGTGGTGCTATGGAGCCATTTTGCCACGCCTAATTCTGAAACCAATATCAGAAGTAAATTTTCACCACTTCTGACGCGTGAGAACTCATTTCATGAGTTTCATGTTTAGGCCCTCAAAAATGTGACTCATTTAGGAGAAGAAGAAGAATTGACTGAGCAATTACAATAGGGTACTCACACCATTGGTGCTCGGGCCCTAATTAGTAGAATCTATGTAGATTTTGTGTTCAAAGTTAAAATCAAATTTAGAAAATTCTCTGTCCAAAAGTTTGCAGAAATATACATTTCTGCTTGTGGATATATGGTTTACTTGCTATTAAGCACCTCAAACAAAAAGTGCACAATAAAGTTACCAAAATTAAGTGAGTTGCCAATGGGATAGGAAAACTAAACCTGTTTTTCTTTTGATTTAATCTTTTTTCTTACCCTACTGACAGATATATTTTTCTAGTTTTAAGCATAAACTTTATTTTGATAAATTTCTCAGAAAAGAAGACATCTCTTGACTTATGAATGTTTAGATATTTGTTCTGTAAACAAGACCAAAAACACAGGGAGAATCATTTTTCTACTGTATCAACAGATACCTTTACCAGCTGGACAGTTGAAAATGGTGTAGAAACCAGCCAATAAGTCTGGAACTGTCAATTTTTGGATAGTGCCTGTTTTTTAATCTGATGCTGTGAATGAGGCTGAACTTAATATTATAATCACTTGTATGCTAGCAGATTAAATTCACTCAACAGTTAGTCTCCGTGAACAGCTTTAGTGAGGAAACACATTTTGTGATCCCTTTAGTGTAAATTTTCTGTTTCAGAGAATCTTGTTTATCTGTTACATGAGGATTCAAATTTGAGTCATATCAACTGATATTACCGGATGTAAAGCTTCTAAGATATGGAACTAAATCCTTACACATTTATCTTAAAAAAAAAAAAAAAAAAAAAGTCTGTCAGTACATGAGAGACATAGGATATTACATGCCTGAACTGATGCAAGCTCAGGCATGACCTCTGTTGAGAGCTGTTATCTTAAATGTTCCAGGTAGAACATTTTACACTGATCCAGGACCATTGCTGAAGTCACAATTCTTAAGAATCATTAACAAACAAGTAGAACAAGACTCAGACATGTATACTACGTTCCTTATGCTAAAAATAATGTTTTTCTGTATTGAGGCAAAACAAATAAAAGATGTGGGTGCCAAATACCTTCAAACAAGTAGGATCTTGTCATATAAACTTGAATAATAGCTGCAATAGTACCACCATAAATAATAATGCTTCATAAAAGTCAAAGCTAAGATGACCAAATTGAGCCATGGGCATCTGGTAAAGGCGCAAATAGACTTGGGTCACTGCCGGCAGGCTAATTCCTTCAAGCTCTAATGAAAACCTTCTAAACCATTCCAGAGGGAGTACAAACCAACAAAAAAAAAAAATGCTAAAACTGAATAAAAAAATAAGTTGAAGTACTTTAAACTCTTTAATTGATAGGTTTCTACCAAATATCCGGTAAGACTACTTGAGACATACCTTGATTGGTGCTGTAGAGAACTTGATCTTTCTCTTTGGACTGAAATCTTCCTCATCAGAGAGTCCTGGAAGTTCCTCAAATTCCTGGGATTCCTCCTTCACTTGACATTCTAAATCGGTCCTGTTATCCTTGTCATCCACAAAGGCTGCATTCTCAATTCCACAAATTAAAGATCTTTTCCCCATTAAGCACTGATCATCTTGCGGTTGCCTCTCTTTTCCTGCTAAGACGTCATATTCCATCTCTTGTTCATCATCGTCCTCCTCTATAGCTTCAGCAGCTTCCTCTACTCCCTCATTCTCTTCCTCTTCCTCTCCTTTCTTCTGTTCATCCTGCTGTTCCTTATCTTCAACATCTGTAGCTTTCTGCTCACTTTCCTTCATAACAGTCTCCAGTACGGTCTCCTCTTCAGTTCGGTGTGTCTTTAGATCTACTTCCTCGTTGTCTTTTTCCTCCTCCTCCTCGTCTTCTTTTTCCATTATGTTATCCTCAAGAAACTTTCCCTCCCCTCTATGGTCTTCCTTTCTTCCAGTCTGTACAGATTCCTCACACGCCCTCCATCCCTCCTCATGCTCCCTAAAGCTCTGTTTTGATTCTTTCCTAGGGAATGTTAATTGGAGCTCTTCGTTGTTGGTCAACACCCTCCCAGAATTTTGACTTGGGGATTGGTTCTCCTTTCCAGCCTCTTCAAAAACATCATCCTCAACATGTTCCTCCTCATTGCCTTCACTCTCGGATGATTCAGTCTTCACCACCACCAGCTCAGCTCTGACCGTGGACAAACCAGGAACCTTCTCAGAGCTATTGCCTTCAACTTCCTGTTGTTGAAGTGCAGGATCCTCTGCTACAGATTCATGACTAGTGGTACTCCTTGTAGACAAGTGGTGGATCTTTTCGCTTGTATACAGAAGAGTGGGGTCTGAGGAGATGGTATCTTCTGATGATTTATTAATATGCTCTTTTGCTGTGGAACTAGTATTATGTAATGTCTTCTCTGTACAGACTCCATTCAAAGGGGTACTGTGTGAATCTGAACCATTTAACTTGGGCAAACAAGTTTCAGCTGGAGTATCAGTCCATAGTGAGTAAGAGGTAGGGGAACTACAGCTGTCTGGTGATGAAGGGGGATCTGAATGATCACTAGCAGCAGAGGGTGACAGGGAATGGCTGATGGGACTGTGGGATTCCGTGGAGGGAGCAGCTGACAGTGACTCACTATCGCTGTCCAACATAAAACTCTCCAGACGTCTAGATATTGGCCCAGCATTCATGGACACACTCAGCTTATGTGGTGGTGTCTCACTTTCGTTTCTCCCTTTTTCCCCATACTCCCTTTCTTTTGCCTGTCCCTCTAGCTCTTTAGGTTTGTCCTTTCTCTCTCCAGTAACTGACACTTTCCTGTCTTGTTTCTCAAATGGTTGAGGCCAGATAACTTTAACAGAGGCAGACCTCTCTGTTGGAGACTGCTCTTTAAGGCCACTCTCAAACAGCTTCCTGGTCATTGAGAACTTCTCAGCCAGCGCTGCCTTGTCAATGGAAACATCCTCCGTTGTCCGTGCCTCAATGGAGGCTGAATCTAGACTGGAAACACTACTCAGGTTGGATCTGTAAGGGGTGGACTCCAATGGAAATTTGGGTGACGTGGGTTTGGTGACATTGGGACTATCTTGATTCTGTTTGCCATCCATTTGCAAGAATATATTTTTTATTTTGCTCACTTTGTTGCCCGACGGTCTGCCACGGGTCTCACTGCCTCCATTGGAGAAGGGAGAAGTCGAGCTGATTGATGCACTCCCATCAAATGAACATTTGATGGAATGGAAGTCAGATTTATAAGCGTTCCTGTGAGGAGATGCACTTCTCAGTGCCCGTTCACTTTTGTTTTCACTTTTAATCATGATTACAGATAAAAAGAACAGATTTGAAGATTTCAGTATGTAAAAGAGATAAAACTGGGACTAAAAAAGCAGTGTATATCCAGGTGCATGGTACGTCCTCATTCACACTGGCTGAGACCGTAGACACAGATGTTGTCGTGTGACTGACACAGTGCCAACCACTCTTACCTACAGCAGAGAGAATAATCAAGAAATATGTCAGTCTGTATTTTACATAAACTATTTGATGCATGATACTGAATCATGCATTTATATATCAGTGTTTTTGTATAAATGCATGATTCAGTATTAACTCCTCTCAAATACGACCAAGTTGCACTGTAAATTTTTTGTTAAATTTACTGTAAGAAAAAATGTCAGCGGTGGCTGCCAGAAATTGTAATATACCTACATCTAAATGATCTAATAAAATGTTTTGATATTGTAAAATGTACTGATAATAGCACAGATGGACAATGGAACGCCACTCCAGTGATTTTGTCCATTATTAACATGACATGAGGTCACTGTTATCCACACAAACACCATCAGGATAAGACATGACACTAAACTGCAGTTAACATTAGTTAAATAACATGAAATCTAACAAACACACTACATAATTCATAGCACAATAAGAAACAAAAGAAATACAATGTAGGTTAATGGTTCATGCAAGCAATTCCTTTCTCATAAGTTACCAAGGAGACTTTTTACCAAACCATAACTTAAATATTCGTCCATAAACTCCAAAAAATAACACATAAAAAACCCCACATCTTTTAAAACAGTGTTTTTAGCTTACCGTTAACCAATTGACATGTTATTATTTTTACATTCTTAAAGTTACCTTTTTTTTTTTTTTTTTTTTGTATTTACATTTTTACAGGTAACGTTAGCAGGTGTCCAAATTCATCGTATGATCATATATCCATCCTTTTTGACAGTCGATCTGTTCCCATTGACTGCTGTAACCGACTTCAATCCTGATGAAGCTTTAGTTGAAGTTTGTGTAAGAAAGTTTATCTTTACATTTTCGAAAACAACACGACCCGATAAACGAGTTTAAACCTACCTGAACTTCATTCATTGCGAGTTAAGGAAGAACTGAGAAAATCAAAGCCCAAACAATCACAAACTTGTTATACGTCGTCATTCCTTTCTCTGAAGTCTACATGTCTTTCCCCGTGAATGTAACCAGCTCAACAAACCTTATCCCCACATGCGCGCTCCCTCCTTCAGCGTCATACTCGCTGCTTCTTTCCGGAGCTCGCGAGTCAGGCAAGCACGCGCACGGAGTGGCAGAGAAAAAAAAAATACTTGGACAACCGTGGGAAAGTCAGTAATCTCACCCATAAAGTAACAGCTAAATCCAGATAAGGAATATGGGCTAATATAGCCTATTATAGACATTACATATTTGAAAAAAATGACAAAAAACGCTTTCGGTAAATTGTATAAGATTCGAAATGTAAAGATACACTGATTTTAAAATGACCCCAAAATCCTTTCTGAGTGAAAAAAAAAAGAGTAAATTTTACAATATTTTAATAGTTTGAAGATGAAATCCAAATTTTCTCTTTTCTTGGATCTGAAATATATAGGCTATTAAAAAAAATCTCTTTCCAAAACTGAAATAGACCTATGGGAACTCAAATCAGACTGGTTCCAGTGCACCAGCATTTTCGGGAACATAGCTGCCATATCTTGAGTTTAATCTCCCTGACAATTACAAGTAGGTCACCATCTTAGTGCTTCTGAGATGAGTCAAGTGGAGCAGAGGACAAATGAAAAGAAAAGGAGCTGAAAGTAAAGAAGGAGAGAAGGTTTGAAACAGCAGTGCATTCAAATAGGCTAAATGTCATTAACACAAAACAAATCTGAGCATAATGCAAAAGACAAGAGAACAAGGCAAAATCACTGTTCGCTATACTGACACTGTAAACTGCCAATAAAATGACGCTAAGATTTATGATAAACCATTTTGCTCTAGACATTTTGTCTCCCTCCTGTTTGTCTTGGTGTGGACTGTGTTCCATTGTAAATTTCAGTGACCATATGAAGCCTCTAGCAGATGGCATTTAATAACTACATATTGAAAGTAGATTATCTCTGCTGATCCGCTGTTCACAGTGACAATCAGCATAACTGAAGCATTGAGTTCCATTTGAAACTGCACGATGATTACTGATGTAAAACAAAAATATTCCAGAAACTGCAGGGTGTAATCCAATATTAATTGGAATTAAATACTCTCTGAGATTGTATGTTGCAGGTCTGAATAGCTTACACTGTTATGTCTGGGAAAAATAATTCCAATTAAATGTGTCACGAGGTTCATTCTTAGAGATCTCTGGTCTGCTTTCCATTCAGCATCAGTGAGAAAACTGTCTTAAACTAAACCCACAATACTTCAGTTATGTAATCAGATGCATTCCTTTATTTAAAAAAAAAAGAAAGCAAAAGAAAGAGTTTTGGCAGACAAAAAAGGAAAAGGTACACTTACCATATCTTTGATATTCCTTTCCAATGAAAAACAAAAAGCTTTAGATCTCAATCCAGATTTGATGAATGAAACAGGTGTCTGTAGTCTGTGCTGCTGAGCTGTTAGTCTTGTTTCACTATGTCATGACCTGTGTTTTGTTTCTGTTTGAGGAAAGTTGTGATATGACGCATCATCGTCGAAGTCCTTTTTGCTCGGCTCGGGTTTGTTACATGGCCTGAATTTGGTGCTGTTTTCCCCAGGTGGCCTCAGGACCTAGATTTATAAAAATATCACCCAATCATAGAGGCAGCAAGGATGAGAGAATGAGAGAGAGATTCGAGAAAATTAGCTAGAACTGGAGTACAATACATTTATTAAGAAATGAACTGTTGCATGAATGTTCTCCCATCTTCACAATAAAACAATCTTGTTTGGAGCAAATGAGAGATGATATAAAAACAAACTCACAATGTTGATGGTCAGATTTAATCAGAAAACAAGATTCTGGTAAAAAAAAATATTATTATTTTTTTTAATATTTCTGGAAAAAAACACTTAAGCGCTCATTAAAGCTTGAATTTTTTTCTGTTACTTTTTTTCAACAGTGCTGAATTGTTGTATATTGTACATGCAAGCATATGTCAATGGCTGTAAGAGTTTCCCTGACCTCATTAGGGATATAAATAAACCTTGGTTTTGGACTGAAGTTTCAACAGGAATTCTTTTATAAACCACCCCAGTCTAACATAGGCTTTATCTTTGTATAGACAGCCAGCCCACACAATGAAATCTAAAATATTTATTGAGACAATTATTTGCAGTAGATATACTATGGGGGTGTTAGTTAATGAATACAGTGAGATAACATTTAAAATTAACCATGGAATCTCACATTTCCATACTCTCAGCTCCATGGATCAGATATATATGAAGGACTTTATATAGCATACAGCGAGCTGTTCTGAGAGATCCGAGGGGTGATGGCACTACAGAGACACAGATGGTGATCTATTTACAATTCTTAATTTAGAACTTAAAGTTTCCCACGTGTTTTGGCCTGCTACACTTTGTTCATAATTAATCATGCACATAACACTGATAACAACGAAGACTCCCACTTTAAGCTAAATTTAGTCTCTTTTATTTACAAAAGATGCACTTGTAGAATCATACCTTAAAAAGTTTAGAAAGAAAGACAAAATATCTAAATATAAGGCTTGGGTGTTTTTCCTGTTGCTTATGCAAAACTGAGATGGATAATAAAGTGTGAGTTAAATGTTTATTTTTTATTTTATTTACTATTGTAACATGTGATTCCAAAGGGACATATTAGTTGTGGCATCAAAATTCTCAGATTCAGACATTGTAAGTCTCCATTCATAGAGCACAGTTTATCTGAGGTCATGGCTTTTGACACCTATATGTTTTTAAAGGGTTAGTTCACCCAAAAATGAAATTTCTTAATTACTCACCCTCATGTTGTTCCAAACCCGTAAGACCTTTGTTCATCTTCGGAACACAAATTAAGATATTTTTTGATGAAATCTGAGAGGTTTTTTTTTATTCCCCATCAAAAGCAACATAATTACCACATTCAAGGTAAAGAAAAGTAGTAAAGATATCGTTAAAATAGTCCACGTGACTACAGTGGTTCAACCTTAATGTTATGAATTGACGAGAATACTTTTTGTGCGCAAAAACAAATACTGAGTCGGCATTGTATAGACAGTGCAGGCTTCGTGTTCTACGTCAGAACGCCAACTCAGTATTCGACCAACGGTCAGCGTCGACCAATACTAAGTTGGTGTTCTGACGTAGAACACAGAAGCCTGCACTGTCTATACAATGTAAACAGCGTAGGAGAATGACAGGGGAGAAATAAATAAAGTCTTGAATAAATAAATTGAATAAAGTCGTTATTTTTGTTTTGTTTTTGCACACAATAAGTATTCTCGTCACTTCATAAAATTAAGGTTGAACCACTGCAGTCACGTTGACTATTTTAACTATGTATTTATCACTTTTCTGGACCTTGAATGTAGTGATTATGTTGCTGGGGGATAAAGAAACCTCTCAGATTTCATCAAAAATATCTGTGTTCCGAAGATGAACGAAGGTCTTGCGGGTTTAGACCGACATGAGGGTGAGTAATTAATGACAGAAATTTCATTTTTGAGTGAACTAACTCTTTAAGGCTCAAGTCAAAGGTATGTTCACAGATAAACACCTTGATAGTTTTTCATCTCAGGCTGACATTCAGAGCTCTTGGAAAGTTACTGGCAGGTACAGTGGGATTCCATTTGTGAATGATGTTATTTACTGGCTCGAGTCACTTCGTGTAATAGCAACTGGGTAGATGATTAAACAGGCCGTAATAATGATAACAGCACCAAACACTCATCAAACAATGGGTGTATGTATTTACATAGTTGTACCACAGCGGCTTTGGCTTATGGTCGTCTTTATTATATCAAATACCATATAATTCTTGTATAACCCAGGTATAGCTGAAGGAAAGGGCAACAGGCTCTAGATGGGCTCAGGTTCTCATCTGAAAATGAGATGTTGTGGATCAGAGGAATGTACTGTGCTTTTTTTTGGATTGCAATTTCAAATCTTGCATGACTGAGATGTTTTTTTTTTTTTTTTTTCTCTAATCTAAGTTTATAAAGCCGTTATTGTCACTTTATTGTGTGATTTCAGTGACTAAAGTGAAGACTAATAGGCCTATAATGCAACAAACTTTTTGATGTCTGGTAAGGGGAGGATTTTGAGTGAAATCACTTATTTTTAGCAAACACAAAGTGAGATCAATTAATCATGGACACTGACACTGTGTTGCAGCATTTTTATTTATTTATTTATTGTCATTTGAAATTTCTCCTTTCCCATGAGAGATCAGAGGTGATATATATTTTCATAGTTTTTTAGATGTTATAATTAGTGTTTATGGTTGATTTTCATATTTTAAGATTGAGAATCTGGGGATGGAATAATTAAACAGTAAATTATAATCATAAAATGAATTGGAAATATGGCAAAATAAATGATGGTACCATGGTTTCATGGTAAAATGTTTCAAAAACAGTTTTTAATATGATCTTGTGGTAACAAAAAAGCTAAAGAAACAACATCATGCAAAAGTTAAGGGATAGTTTACCCCAAAATGAAAATTCTGTCATCATTTACTCACCTTAAAGTTGTTCCAAACCTGTATGAATTTCTTTCTTCTGCTGAACACAAAAGAAAATATTTTGAAGTCAGTAACCAAACAGTTGATGTTCCCCATTGACTTTCATAGTTTTTTTTTCTTTTTCATATTGGATGTCATTTGGGCCCATAAACAGTTTGGTTACCCATATTCTTTAAAAAAAAAAAAAAAAGAAAAACTTCTTTTGTTTCAGAAGAAGGAAATTCATACAGGTTTGGAACAACTTGAAGTTGAATAAATGATGACAGAATTTTCATTTTTGGGTGAACTATCCCTTTAACACATTGAAAACTTAAATACGCTACACATGGTCACACTGTACATGTGTTATTCGACAGCTCCCTCTAGTGGAACAGCTAGAAACTTCCTTTCTTGGCACGACGACATCAGCGGCACCTAGGCAGCAATATCTGATACAACAAGAGTAACGCGTCGCGACTCTCGCTCCTGCTGTCCTGGACTACAGGCGCCTCTCTCCAAGGTTGGACACCTGAAAAAACACACCCTCTCTACGTTTTCTGTATACATTAACGCTTTATAATTACTTGCCGGTGGAGCTAAGCGGTCGAATGATTTATTGGGTATGCATGATGTGCAGCGATTTGAGTTTTATTTCTAGTAAGGACATAATACAGAACATGGCGCTGATGCAACTGATATTGTCTGTTGTGGAAACAACATTTATATCCTCTTATTCTCGTGCCATCTTTGCTCTTTGGCAAGCAGACTATCAGGCCACACGCTTTTCATGGTGTAGCATCTTCATACTGTACATGCATGACATTATTACATAACCATGACATATTTGTTCGGTATGAGGTGAATATGGGAATGATTATGAACTATTAATAAAATAGAGACTATATAAGAAAAAATACTTAAAATTTTCTGAAATAAAATATTTTGACGTTTTATTTAGGCTACATGTCAAGTTTTGCCGCATACGGCATGTGGCCCGCGCTGATACATTGTAACTCAGACAACGCTGGGAAAAAACATGGACAAGCGTTCAAGGATACTGTGACATTAGCCGATTTATCTCAAGAATTTGAATAATTTAGGTCAAAAGTTGCCGACACATGATTTAAAATATTAATTAATTTAAATAGGAATTTTGTAATTCATAAATTTAAATGTAGAGGTCATTGCTGTACTAACAATTTCCAAACTCTCGACACTAGATTCCTTTCTAAGACAAAGGACACATTTATATAACCTTCATCCTTTATTCTAAACTACATTCATAATAATATGAACAGAGATTTACTATCTACTGCTATAAAGTATTATCAATTAATCATATGAGAGTCTGTACATGTTATTATACAGTGTTTGTTTTTAGCATGACATTGAAACTCACTGATAGTTGGTCTATGGCCATTCTGAAGAAAAAAAAAAAAAAAAACTTTCAGTCAAAAATTGATTTGTAAATGAACTGAAAAAAGAAGAGTTGACAAAATATGAAAGAGTATATAGTGCTATATTATGTGGTTGTTTCAGTAGCCTACATCCGAGCGCAATTATAAATAACTTATTTGTATGATGAATTATTTAGTTTCGTTTTTTCCTGTTGTAGGCTGACTGTAACCCAATGAGAGCCCAGTAATGGGTAAGGAGAAGCTCCATATCAACATCGTGGTCATTGGCCATGTGGACTCAGGGAAGTCCACCACCACTGGCCACCTCATTTACAAGTGTGGAGGCATCGACAAGAGGACCATTGAAAAGTTTGAGAAGGAAGCTGCTGAGGTATAGCAATCCAAATATGCAAGACCAAATAGATATAGCTACAAGTTGTTGCAGTGTTATCATAGACAGTTAATGTTTATAATTATTCAAAGAGGCCCACTGTGTGAAAGATGAGCTACTTAAGCAATATCAAACAACCAAGAGTGCTGAATATCAGCATGAGTCACAGATTTTGAGTGTAAGTTTGCTTTATAATCAGTTCTATAAACAATAAGTTAAGATCCAATAACTTAAAAGGATAGTTCACCCAAAAATTATATTCTGTCATGTATTCGCCCCTCTGTATGACTTTTTCCAGAAAAATAGATATTTTAAAGAATGAAGAACTGTTTTTGTCCAAACAATGAAAGTCAATGTGGTCTAAAACAACACTGGACACCACTGACTTTCAGTGTATGGACAAAAACACTGAGATTAATAGTTTTTTTCTTGACAAAATTTGGTAGTATCAAACTTAATACTAAATTTCCAGGCAAAATGCCACAACTTTGCTTCCCATTTAATTTCCATTTTTGCACCACTCACATACTCTGGTCTGTAACGCCACAAAAACCAGTGAAGTGATACAAATACTGACATAACTGTGCTGTTGGAGCGCTGTGTGACCTATCAAATTGGAAGTCTGAAAATAACTGTTGCATAATGCACTTGTGCGACAGAAGTGATTCAGTTACAGATCTTTCTCTAAACATATTTTTCATCACCTTTTATAGATGGGAAAAGGCTCCTTTAAGTACGCTTGGGTCCTTGACAAGCTCAAAGCTGAGAGAGAGCGAGGGATCACCATCGACATCTCCCTGTGGAAGTTTGAGACCAGCAAGTACTATGTCACCATCATTGATGCTCCAGGACACAGAGACTTTATTAAGAACATGATCACTGGCACCTCACAGGTTTTTATATAATCACGTAACAGCCGAGCAAAAAAGTTACTCTTTATTCCATCAAAGTATTTTAATAATCTTTCATTTCTCTTGATACAGGCAGACTGTGCTGTGTTGATTGTGGCGGCTGGCGTTGGTGAATTTGAGGCTGGTATCTCAAAGAACGGGCAAACACGTGAGCATGCCTTGCTGGCATACACCCTGGGTGTCAAACAACTGATCGTGGGCATCAACAAGATGGACTCTACGGAACCCAATTACAGCCAGAAGCGCTATGAGGAGATTGTGAAAGAAGTCAGCACTTATATCAAGAAAATCGGCTACAACCCCGATACTGTGGCATTTGTGCCAATCTCCGGATGGAATGGGGATAACATGCTGGAGGCCAGCCCAAATGTCAGTGTTATATTACCTAAAGATGTATATCTTTCATATTATCAATAATAGACTCTATAGTTTTAGATATTAATTAATATCACTGGCATAATATAGCTCGTTGCAAGCCAACCTCTTATTGATTATACTTATGTTATTTGTAGATTAAATATTATGCATTAGTGTATGCTATGCATACAATATATACACTACCATTCAAAAAATAGGAGTCGGTAAGATTTTTTAATGTTTTTGAATGAAGTGTGCTCACTAAGGCTGTATTTACTTGATCAGAAACACAGTAAAACAGTCATATTGTGATATATTATTACAGTTTAAAAGAACTGTTTTCTATTCTAATATATTTTTAAAATGTATTTTATTTCTGTGATGGCAAAGCTGAAATTTTAGAAGCCATTACTCCAGTCTTCAGTGTCACATGATCCTTCAGAAATCATTATAATATGCTGATTTACATTTACCTTTATTTTTAATGAGATGAAAATTTCTTATTATCAATTATGAAAACTGTTGTGCTGCTTAATATTTTTATGGAAAATGTGATGCATTTTTTCAGGATTCTTCTGGTAAGTTCATTTTCACCTTCTGGTGAAAGTTCAAAAGGACAGCATTTATTTGAAATAGACATATTTTGTAACATTATAAATGTCTTTACTGTCACGCTTGATCAACTGAATGCACCCTTGCTGAATGAAAGCATCAATTTACTTAAAAAAAAAATCTGACTGACGCCAAAGTTTTGAACAGTAGTGTATAACTCCTACATTGTGTTTCCTAAGAGCTTCCAAATGTCCAAAACCTTCAATTAACTGGCTACAATAATATGTTGTCTCTGTAGATGACCTGGTTCAAGGGCTGGAAGATCACTCGTAAGGATGGGAGTGCCTCTGGAACGACTCTATTGGAGGCTCTGGATGCCATTCAGCCTCCAACCCGCCCCACTGACAAACCCCTCCGACTCCCACTGCAGGATGTGTACAAAATAGGAGGTATAAGGACACCCAAACTGAAAGGGTCTCAATAAGAACACTTGTTTAAAAGGAACTTTAAGATCATATGCACACTGCACAAAATAGCTAATCTTTTTCTTGTAAAGATGTGTGAACTATGAACGACTTATAGTTTTCTATTGTCCAGTTTCACAGACCAGGCTTAAGCCTAGTCCAAGACAAAAATGCAGATGTACACCAGAAATGTTTTTTCTAAGGCACGTTTATAAAAGCTACTTAAATGTCCTAAATTAACTAAGGCCTGCTCCTGGCTTAATCTAAGCCCTGTCTGTGAAACCAGGCTTATGTATATTAGGATGGGATAGTTTTACATCGCCTTTAAGTATGATAATCCCACAAGGATATTTTAAGAGATAAAATAACTGACATCGCAAAGATAACACTGATATTTCCAGTAAATTACACCAACAAACATCCCTCTTTTACGTTTGCACTCTTTCTGTGACTGTGTAGGAATTGGTACTGTGCCTGTGGGACGTGTAGAGACAGGCATTCTGAAACCTGGTCTAGTTGTGACATTTGCACCTGTGAACGTGACCACTGAGGTGAAATCTGTGGAGATGCATCACGAGGCTCTATCTGAAGCTCTTCCAGGGGATAATGTGGGATTTAACGTGAAGAATGTCTCAGTCAAAGATATCCGACGTGGGAACGTTGCAGGTGACAGCAAGAACGATCCTCCACAGGAGGCGGCGAGTTTCACGGCTCAGGTAAAGATCATAGTTATGTGTTTTTATAGGGTTACAATTACAGAGCCTACTGACACAATTCATGATCTAATTTTTGCAAGAAGGGAGTTCTGAATGTGGCTGTTAGGGTCTAACAAACAAGATGTTTATCTTTTTAAACTGCACTTTTATTCAGAGGTTGTGTGTCATTACAAACTATTCACTAATCCACTTTCTGCTCTGGTCAGGTGATCATTCTGAACCATCCAGGTCAGATCAGTGCTGGTTATGCCCCAGTGCTGGACTGCCACACTGCTCATATTGCCTGTAAGTTTGCCGAGTTAAAGGAAAAGATTGACCGTCGCTCTGGGAAGAAGCTAGAAGACAATCCCAAGTCCCTGAAGTCTGGGGATGCTGCTATTGTAGATATGATACCAGGCAAACCCATGTGTGTGGAGAGTTTCTCTGAGTATCCTCCTCTTGGTAAGGATCATATCCTAATTTGGATTTAAAGTTATAAATTCCTCTAGTATGTTTACTATAAAAATGTTTACCAAGGTCACTCCTACTGCAAAGACACCTGAATTTTTCACCAATATTTCACTCTTTCCAGGGCGGGCACAAAATTATCAATAATAGTTTTTTAAAGTTTTATTTTTGGGCATTTCTTTCCTTTATTTGACAGACAGTTTGGACAGGAAGTAATAGGAGAGAAAAGAGGGGAACACTTTGGGAACACAAGGACTTTTAGCCAGGATTGAAACTTGCACCCAAATAGGCTATGGCTCTCACAAAATAATTAATAATTACAATAATAAATTACAAAATTTTAGCAGGTCTTAAACAGGGAGTCTGCCAATTATGTTAGCCAATTTTTTGTTAATACATTAATAAGGTGTATATAAATTCATTTTTTGTAGTATGTAAATGTACTTTCCAGGCTTAAAATGCAATATTAACCAGGGTGTTGCACAGTCTCTCTTTGTCCACAAAGGGGTTTTTGGCCTCAAAGAGATTAAAGACCCTTGATTTATAATCATAACTAAGCTCGGTTTTTCTGATTATCTTCATCTCCCAGGTCGCTTTGCAGTGCGTGACATGCGTCAGACCGTAGCAGTGGGCGTCATCAAGGGTGTTGAGAAGAAGACCCCTACCTCTGGGAAGGTCACAAAATCTGCCCAAAAGGCCCAGAAGAACAAATGAATGTTGTGCTGGGCTGCGAACACTTGGGTCAGCCACACCATCCCTCCTCTTTTCAACTCCATAAACAAAGCTTGGTTATTTATCAAAATGCATCGCAAAAGCAGAAGAAGGAAAAGTAAAACTTGCGCCTGCTTGACAATGATTACAATAGTGAAGTATGTTTATGTTTATTCATGTTTATTTTGAAATTTAAGTCTTTGTTGTGGTATTTGTTCTATTGTTAAATTGTTATAAGCACTTTAAGAAGATCTGCCTCTAGTGGGAGTGTGGAGTAAGCTTTGTTTATCCTGTATCCCAGCTTGTGTGCAATCCCTAAACCCTCTTGCTAACATTGCTTATGTGACCTTGCTTACAGTATTAGCTAACTGTTCCAGCTTCTAGTCCAATAGGTAGAACATTCTTTGTTAGTCTGTTCTGATTTGATGTGTCGTGATGTAGCTTTAAGTCTTTTTTTTGTGTGCATAGATTTTTTCTGTGCGCATGAAAATAAAGTAGCTAGCGCACTTTACTCTCTACCCCGACAGCACTCTGAACAAGCATGAGCTATCTTGTTTGCACTTGCACTCGTGTACTTTAACGAGAATATTATTCTCCATTATCTAATGTATGTCGGTTCATAACCAACAATAAAATACATTTGAACTCTGATGTCTGCTTCTAAACTACTAGACAAAGAAATAACAACAACAGAAGACATTTTCACAATCATCTTTGATGAGTATAGGCATGTATGCTATTGTATTTAGGTCAGATTTTGGTGACTAAAAAAATATGTAATGAAAAAAAAAAAGATTATTAGCAAATATACTCATCTATAATTAACAACAATAATAAAATAACATTTATTATGAATAATAATAAATTACACACATATATACAATGTATTAAAATGATTCATAATAGCTATTTTATTATTGTTAATTTATATTCACAAAACTAACAGGATATTAAGTTGGGCTGCAGCTGCAGTGATCAGAATTAATTACAAAAAACAGCAACTAATGTAGTATGGAAACTATCAGGTGCTTCTCTCAACATTTAATCTGCTTTATCAAAACTGTACAATTTTCAGCAGCATCAGTTTTGTTCAAAGTTTCTGGCACTTTTTTTACATAAAAGTAAATTACATTTTAATACAATGATAAATTCAGAAAGTGCAAAATATGTTCTGACCATTTTTTTTTTCTATTTTTAGGCAGGTTGTAAATTTGGGGTTGACGAGGCTTTTTGTAATGAGACTGTGTTTTTGTATGCTGAAGACATGCAGTGTTCATGCAGTCTAATGAGTTCATGCCATCTCCGATTTTGATAATTTTCAGCAGGTTGATTATTAATCTACCACATTCTGTTAGTTTTTAAAAAAAATGTTACAGTACATTTGAAAAAGAACAATGCATGCAATGATATGTCATGTATGGTGACCTATACAAAATATTTCTTTTAAATAAACCAAACTATTAAAACATGTATAAAAAATGATCTAAATTTACTTTGCCCTCATAAAAATACAAAAAAGCCTCCAAAATAAAATAAGCTCTCATATCAAAGTTTCATTCCATCAGAGGCAGTTTCTAAGAACACGTTAGAGATTGCGTTATTTTAGTCGAACATGTGGCGTATTCATAGTCTCATTGCTGCCCGTATTGGGTGAATGTCCACCAGCTAGGTTGTGACTAGCAGCAGTCGTAGTACTTGTCCTAAGCAGCTCAGAGGAGTAGGATGCATCAATGGGGGGCTGAGAAAGAAAGTCGAGCCCTTGAGTATGTGTCTTTGAGACCTCCAGGTCTCTATCGCTGATGAAGAGATCAGCTTCTCCCCAGCCTGCTACTCCCATCTCAATGCCCCCAGCTGAAGAGTCCTGGCTGCTGCTAACACTAGTGGAGAAACTAGCCTGACTAGAATGCGTGTCCAGACCCTCTAGAGCGGGCTGCATGAGGTCCTGCACGGAGAGGGATTTCCCCAGTCCTCTATCCCCACTGCTGTGGCCTTGAACCGGGACAAGAGTCGAAACTGGAACAAGGGGGTCCATCTCCACCTCTGCATCCAGGCTTATATGTCTCCTCCAAGAACTGTCTTCTTTAGAATTCGGTCTGGTTTTCTGCTGAAGCTTGCAGCCCATACTAGAGTTAAGCCCAAAGTCTATCCCGACTCCTCTAAAGCAGGATTTGGCGTAGTCGGCAGGGTCTGACCTAGAGGGTCCCATGCTGCGGGCATGGCCTGGTTGTGGAGGAACAGGCGAGAGTTGAAATTTTGAAGAGGCTGTTGATGGAAGAGGTGGAGGTGGTTGACCAATGCATGGAAAATGGACTACAGAAGAGTGAAAGCTGTTGGCGGTGAGGTTTTGAGATGGACTACCTTGTGCTGATGGACACTCCATGGATGGGGTTGAAGGGACCTGGAAGGTTGATGGGTTAAAAGGCGAGGCAGAGGCTGGATTGAGCCCAGGGGAAGATGTTGTGGAGTTGTTCTGGTTGAGGTTGAGTTCACTGGGGGCTAATATTAGTTGGAGAGCCCTGGGATGATTGCCACAGATGGACTGGCTGACCTGGGAGGAGCAAGAGAGATCCTTACTAAGGATGGTGCTCTGATAGTCTGAAGTCTCCTCCAACCCAAAAGGAGGAAGAGAGGAGAGAGTGAGGGCAGAGCACGAACCCTTCTGCAGAACCTGCCGGTAGATGTCCAGCAAAGAGTCCAACTTAGCTTCAATAGACTGTACCTATAGAGATGATATATGGAACACAGAAATATTGTTTGTCAGAAAACATTATGTTTATGTTGTTTAATACAGTGATTCTCAACCTTTTGACTCAAGGTCAAATATCTAGTTCTGTCATGTAACTCTAGATGATAGATTGTTATCTTCTAGCTATCACATAATTTACTACATGGCACAAGCTGATTGGTCTCTGTTGCATCTGTAGCCAATGAGCTTGCTTGCTCAATATTTAAATAGTTTGGTTCTGTGATTGTTTACAGCAATCATAAACCCTCCACCTCCCCCAGTTCCACCTGTATAGATGTACTACAGGTAATTTTCATGTATGCTGTTTATGCGGCAGTAGTATATCTTACATGTTCACAGCAACTTGTCTGTGAATGTATTGCAATAACCAACAACAGCAGCAGCGTAGCAGATCTGTTCTGCCAATACCAAATACATTAACACTGATATATCCATTACTATGCTAATCTATTTAGAGAGTTCTCATGATAGAAAGCTGCCTTTTTTCAAACTTTGGGGGAAAAAGATTGATCTTGATTTTACGTGCTTTTAGCATTATCTTCATTTGTGTTCCAAAGATAAACAAAAGTCTTATGAGTTTGGAACGACACGAGGGTGAATAATTAATGACAGAGTTATAATTTTGGGGTGAACTAACCCTTTAAACACAAATAATATTTCATAATAGAAATGAGGCTTACCATTATTTTCAAAAAAAAAAAAAAAAAAAAAAAAAAATCACCTGTGATACATGTATGTCCACTGTTGAACATTGTTAATGGACAAACTAGTGGGAGTCTGAAAAGTGTGTTGTAAGAGACTTTATTTTCTAAACATCCACTGGGCTAAAACTGCTCATAGGTCAAGCAACAAACTGTCTCATTTCTGTTATATTGAATACCAGTGCAGTATTCAAAAATTTAAAAAAGATGGAATGATCCAACATACACTGGTTTGTGTAATGCATTGTTTATCCGAGTGTCTCTATACTCACCTGTCTCTCTACCTTACACACCCTTCCCAACATGCTCACATCTTCCAGAATGTCTCCATCAGATAACAACTTCTCTCTGACCTTCTTATCCACAGGCATTTGGCCCCTACCAAGAATCTGATCCACCCTGAAAGTGAGAGACATTAGCAGAAAGAGACAGGAATGAAATGAGTACACAGAGAACTGAAACTATAAATTGCTACTATTAGTACTACAAGATTCAAGATTTGAAATCATTTTTTTGAATTTATTATCTTGTACACTGAAATATGCAGTGAGGAATTCAAAATTGCATAGACTCGCAGCTCATTTGACTTGCTGTTCATTTAGACCAGGGGTTGCCAAACTCGGTCTTGGAGGGCCACTGTCCTGCAGAGTTTATCTCCAACCCCAATTAAACACACCTGAACCAGCTAATTAAGGTCTAATTAGGCATACTGGAAACTTCCAGGCAGGTGTGTTTAGGCAAGTTGGAGCTAAACTCTGCAGGACAGTGGTGCTCCAGGACCGAGTTTGGAGACCCCTGATTTAGACCAGTGTTTCTCAAACCTGTCCTGGGGACCCCCCATCAGTGCACATTTTGCATGTCTCCCTCATCTAACACACCTGATTCAACTCATCAGCTCATTAGTAGAGACTGCAAGACTTGAATGGTGTGTGTCTGATGAGGGAGACATCCAAAATGTGCAGTGGTGAGGGGTCCCCAGGACAGGTTTGAGAACCACTGATTTAGACTATGAAGAATGTCAGGAACTGTAATGTCTGGTTTTGGTCACAAGGTGGCACTAGTCCCACTTCATTAAAACCTTGATAATTTGACTTCACTAGGCTTCAGTGAAGAAATATAATAAAAAGATACATTTTTGTGACCAGAAGACCTGCCATGGTTATAAAGACAAAAAAATGTCTTAAAAAGAGCCACTTGGCACATATTGTCTTTTTGAAGTAGACTGCATCTTTTCTTATGGGAAAAGTGTCCACTTACTGCACACTTGAGAATCGCAGTAGATGCCATGTCATTTGAGCATTGCTTGTATGGAAGTAAAATAATGACTAATGTCTTTGAAACAAAAAAGCAGGTTGAATTGCACTAATTGAAAACAACAACAACTACAAAAAACAAACAAACAAACATTGCAATAACAGTGCACCAAACCAGCAGGTGGTACAAGTGGGTAATGACAAAGACCAAAACAACAGGTAGATTAATTGATTGATTGATTGATTGATTGATCTCATATACTTACTGCTTGCTCCATTTCTGTAAATCAGTTTTTGTGAATGAATGAATGAATGAATGAATGAATGAATGACTCTACCTGGTGATATGGTCTTTGTCATCACCCGCTTGCACCACCTGCTGGTTAGGTGACTAACGGCAGATGGAGATTATACATCTGTACTCTATAGCTATTCCTGCAGTTGCCAGATGTGCAATGTTGAATATTCTGCTGAATTTGAACCACTGAATTTGCCGAAGTGAATTTTTTACAGTGAAATAAATTTTACTAAAAATTGCCTGTCGAATATTATAGGTTGTATTTTTAAACATACTGAATACTTTGGAAATTAAGTCTGGAAGGTGAATTCAGATTCTTGATTTTTTAAATAATGAAATTCTGTTTGAAATGTTTTCATTTGAAATATTCACAGCTTAAATATACAACCATATTGAATTTCAGCCCCCAAAAGTGCAAGCCCTGAAAATACAATGCAAGCACCATTAATGCAACACAATTTTTTTTTTCTTCAATTAGTGCAACTCAACATGCTTTTTTTCCCCCAAAGACATTAGTCAGTATTTGAATTCCATATGATTGCCAGTCAATCAAGAATACTGAGTATTCGGACGTTCTACACATTTGACATTTCTTCATGCTATGTAGCAGGACAGTGCACATATTTTTGAGTGCAGGGATTGTTTTGAGTTGAAAATGTATGTAGCAATGATGAGTAATGGTTCATAATGATATGCATTAATAATATACAGTATAGCTTCTTAAACGCTCCACATCACATTGTCTAGCAAAACCTCAGGGCTTCCCCACCACCCAGTGACCCATATATGATCAAGGATAACCACTGCCTCAGGGCCATCAGACCACATGATGGCATTAATATGAACCAGACATACCAGTGTGACTATAATATAGAGGTCATGAAAGTGGCAACTAATAATCTCTTTGATTTTCATTGTTGAGTAAATGTTTTAGTTCACATTAAAATGAGTGATGTTCAGACAGATGTTACATGATCTTACTTAATCAAATTCTTGATTGTCTGTGCCACTGCTAACCTCTGTTGATTGGGCTGCATGTTTAGAAATGCTTGTTTGTGCTCTGTAAAGGAATACTGACTGTCAAGTGATATGGGTGAAAGTGCTGATTTATAATTAGAATGTTGCAATGAGTTTTGATTGACTGACTGTGTATTGGCTATGGCCCATGTTCCTACTGTGCTGCTATTAGCTGTAATTCATACGGCCAAGTGATTAATGCACACACTTTGCGCTCATAGGAATAATGCAAGTTTGAGTCCTTCCTTTTCCTATCATTTCCAGTGGCAAAAATAGTTTAAGTAAAAATTAAGATGTTTTAAATCTGCATACACACCTGTGGACCTACTTCATTGCATGAGACACGTACACACATTAAGCTTAAGAACAAATAAGAACAAATATATTTAAATATATACTGAAATGTAATTTATTCTTGTGATGGCAAAGCTGAATTATCAGCATCATTACTCCTTTTAGTCTTCAGTGTCATATGATCTTTAGAAATCATTCTAATATGCTGATTTGGTGTTCAAGAAACATTGCTCATTATTAACAATTTTAAAAACAGTTGTGCTGCTTAATATTTTTGTGAAAACTGTGATAACATTTTTTTTTTTTTCAGAATTATTTGATGAATAGAAATAAAAATCTTTTGTAAGAGTAAAATGTCTTTACTGTCACTTTTATAAATTGAATGCATCCTTGCTGAATAAAAGTATTAATTTCTTGCCAAAATAAATAAATACAAAAAATACTAATTTTTACAGACCCCACACTTTTGAACGTTAGTGTATGTAGTTTGCATATAAGTAAAAACATGTTCAGACAGTAGTTGGTTAGTCTTACCTTGTTTGCAGGCTCTTAATTCGGCAGAGCATGTCTAGGTGACCAGCTGAATATTGCTCTATTACATCCTTCACATCATATGGGCGTAGAGTTTCCTTAAACTTCTTCTTTGCCACATGGAATTTCATGATCCTGCAGAACCATATGATAATATTATTCTTCCATTAAGGAGTATATAGCTCAAAACAAATATGACAGCATAGACCTTTAATGTGCCAATTTGTCTTCTTGTTCTGAGTATAATAGTAAAGGATAAATTTTCTAATGGACAATTCAAAAACTGAAACAATGCCTTGAATCAAATTAATTGCATTTTGGGTTGACTCAGCATGACCACAGCAATGATTCTGAAAACTAAGGTGACCAAATGACAGCATAGACAAATCCAACATCCTGGGTATCACATCCACGTCAGAGTCCATCCAGGCCCCAGCTGAAACCTACAGGGTTACCACAGCACTTCACCTACAGTCTGGAATATTCAGTGAAGCAAGACACCCTATTGATTGTGAGTTCATTTTTCATTCTTCATAATAAAAGCAAAATAGAGAGGCTGGAAAAGATGAGCACATACTGTCAATAGAAATCAACTTTCCACTGACCCACACATACTAGACAAAACAAAAAGAAAAGAGCGTGGTTGCTAGTGTGAAATGTGTGGATGACAGTACTCTTTCTTGAAAGTAAAATTAGTGAAATGAGATAATGAGACACTGATTCATCTCATGCTCTCATGGCTGTGAGAATAATTAAATAAGACTGACAAGCAGACAATGCCGTATTCATTAAAGGTGATGTGTGTATTTTTGTGTATTTGTTAAAATACTTTCTCCTATCTCAGCTTATAGGCTACAGGGTTTAAGTAAACGTTATGTAGGTTGATTTCCCTGAAAAGTGTAAACTCTGGCTTTGTGGTGCGGTCAAAACATTGCACTTTTCGAGTTTGCTTAAGCCTGTATCACAAAGCAGGTTTAAAGGGGACCTATTATGCAAAATTCACTTTTACATCAGTGTTTGATGTGTGTCCTCAATATGTGTGTAAACAACCAGCCTATAATGGTAAAAATCCACTCACTCCTTTTTTTATAATTATCATAAATCAGAAGCAGTCTCTTCAAATGAGTTGATTCACATTCTCCCCTACGATGAGATAATTGGAGAAGCCCTGCCCACAACAGGTGACGATCTGCCCTATTAGCATAGACACAGCCCTGAGGCCGCTATTTCTGTATCCTCGATGTAGCAGCTGGAATTTTACAATGTCTGCGCCAAAGAGACATTACAAATGCTGTTTTGGGACGTATTAATGTACCAATGAGTCACCATAGACTCCTGCCATCTGAGTCACTGAGGACATCGTGATTAAATTTCAATTTTGAATGAAATGTCCCGAAGAAAGCAGGTAAAGTCTTGTACGTTTGTGCCAATCTGCTTCACCAACAAGGGTCTGTTCAATGCTGGATTTTCACAAAGGTTGATTCTGAAAGATGGGCCAATATCAATGTTTCATGGTCAAACTTCATATCCAGAGCTGATGCTGCCCTCATGTGCTATCGGAGTTATCGTAAACAGGAGTTTCCTAGTTAAAAATTGCACATGAATGCCCATTCTGACAGTTTTGGTGTGTAAGATTGTCCTGTTTTGTTGTTACCGTAATGCCGGAGCATGAGTTCTTGAAACTCCGCCCTCTTCTGGAAAGGGGGCCGGGAGCAACAGCTCATTTGCATTTAAAGGGACACACTCAAAAATGGCACATTTTTTGCTCATAGTATATACATCTAGTTCAGTCATGAAACTCAAGAGGCTGCAGACTGGTCCTTTACATGCAATCTGCAAGTAGTCACATCATTACCACGTGGCACAAGCTGATTGGCCACTGCTGATCCTGTGTCTATTAATGCAGCAGCATGTTTTACATACTCTCAGCACCAGGCATGTGTGTTGGCTTGTATTGTGTCATTCTTATTGTTCCTGCTTTGTTGGGGTATTTATGAATGTCTATTTATGCAACAGCAGCATATCTTACAGTAGCTTGTCTGTGTATCTATTAGCAGTAGCAAGTCCATACTTGCTCTGCAGCAGTAGCAGCAGCAGCAGCAGCAGCAGCAATAATAAACAGCTGAGGCAGAGTAGCAAATCTAGTCCGCCAAGACAATAGCATTGCCACATTCAATAACATGCAAAAACTATTCAGAGAATTGTCATGGATTGATGTTTCCCAATTTTGGCAAAAATTGGGCAACATCAATACATGTTTCACAAGACTAGATGTTCTCTGCAAATGTCATAATTTTATGTCCACACACATGGACACATACTTAAGATCAAACCCTGATTAAAAATGTATGGAGAACAATGTGGTATGCTTGCAGGTTAGATTTGTTTGGGTTTGTCAAATGAACCATTATGTAACCCTGAGTTTGTTCAACTTGTTTTGTGATATTGTACAGTCCTTGGTCCAACATAACATTGGCTCAACCAGTGGCGTGAGTTTGTGGTCTATCTGTTTGGCTGACCAATGGGCTTTCAAGGAAAAAATGTGAAATTTTTGCTATCACATTTGATATTAGTGGCACCGAATCCACACAATTAATCTTTAAAAACATTTATTATGCATCTAACATAATCTGCATCTTGGCCACAAAAACTATTTATAGCTTGGAATTAGTTTCGGTTGACACTATATGCTGAAACGTTTAATGAATTCATATCAATAATCACTGATAGCTCATGAAATGCTGAACTTTAATTGTAATGTCTCAGAGCTCTGAAATATTGCAGCATTAAAGGGTTAGTTCACCCAAAAATGAAAATAATGTCATTAATTACTCACCCTCATGTCGTTCTACACCCGTAAGGCCTTCATTCATCTTCGGAACACAAATTAAGATATTTTGATTAAATCCGATGACTCAGTGAGGCCTGCATTCAAAGCAATGACATTTCCTCTCTCAAGATCTATAAAGGTACTAAAAACATATTTAAAACAGTTCATGTGAGTTCAGCGGTATAATATTTGAATATTATACCACTTATTATAAATATTAAGTATTAATATTATAAAGCGACAAGAATACTTTTTGTGCGCCAAAAAAACAAAATAACGACTTTTCAACAATATAGTGATGGGCCGATTTCAAAACACTGCTTCGGAGCTTTACGAATCGAATCAGTGACTCAGAGCGCCAAAGTCACGTGATTTCAGCAGGTTAGCCGTTTGATAGGAGATCCGAATCACTGATTCGATTCGCAAAGCTCCGAAGCAGTGTTTTGAAATCAGCCCATCACTATATTGTTGAAAAGTCGTTATTTTGTTTTTTTTTGGCACACAAAAAGTATTCTTGTCGCTTTATAATATTAAGGTAGAACCACTGAACTCACATGAACTGTTTTAAATATGTTTTTAGCACCTTTATGGATCTTGAGAGAGGAAATGTCATTGCTGTGAATGGAGGCCTTACCGAGCCATCGGATTTAATCAAAATATCTTAATTTGTGTTCCGAAGATGAATGAAGGTCTTACGGGTGTAGAACGACATGAGGGTGAGTAATAAATGACATTATTTTCATTTTTGGGTGAACTAACCCTTTAAGAGAAGAATTGTTGCTCTTACCTCACTGCTCTGATGACGGTCTTCAGTGCGGATGGCAGGTCCTCAGCCGACATGTCACAGTGACACCCTTTCTCATCAAAACCCTCATCAACACCAACGTTAGCCTCACCTGTGACAAACACAATGAAAATTCCAAAAAAGTCATCAGCACTTAGAGAATAAAGAGTCAGTCAGAAAGGAGAGATTATGTGAAAGCCATCATCAAATGAAAAGAATTGGGGAAAAATGGAAGAGTAATAAGCAAGAGAAAAGCAAACCAATAAATAATAAAATTCATTTCCATACTTTTTTTTATTTAAAAAAAGAGCAAGAGAATCTACTCAAAACAACATCTGAGAGCAACTGTCTGTCAGACTCTGCTTGTCTGTCAGATTGCGTATTATGAGTCACTGAATCATTCACTCAACTGATTTGTTCAAAAACAATGATTTGTTCAAAAACAATGATTTGTTCAAGAATGGAACACTCTTATCCACCTTATTTTGCAATACAAAAGTAAGCTATTTTCTGTGAATACTGTAACTAAAAGAATAACAAAGTGCAGTAAATGGTAAAACTATTTGCACTAGAAACCAGTGTGTTATGAATTAGTTACTAAATTAAAATAATATGATAAGAAATACCAGTTTTCAATATCATAATGGGCACATTCAAGTTACAAATGGCTGCAACCATTCTAATGTTAAAAATAAGGTGGATAGTGTGTTGCTTTTAGACACGAAATGGTTGATTCTGCATTGGTTTAGTTTGGAACTGCCAAGTAATTGCCAATTGTGAATTAAATATAAGTTCAACATTAGCTCCTTTTTATTGAACTTTGATATAAAAGCAATATCACATTTGCAATCCTCTATTGCACTCTTGCCTGAATGACAATGGTCCAATGAAAATAAATTCTTTAAACCCAATTCTAGAGATCATGTCACAACAAGGCATGATTACACACTGATAATTTGCTATATATATATATATATATATATATATATATATATATTATATATACACACATACATACAGTGGTGGGCATAATTATTGGCACCCTTGGTAAATATGATTAAAGATGACTATATTTCATAATTTTTTATGAGTAAAATATCTCTGAAGTATGTTTCCATTCATATTTACATTTTTTAGCACACCAGGGTGATCATGAACATGAAATTGTCCAGCCATGACTTCCTGTTCCACAGGAGTATAAACATGAGGAAACGAAAAGGCCAAATTCCATTCATCCATTCATTCATCACAATGAATAAAACCAAAGAATATAGTTCTGATGTGCAGCAAAACATTGTTGAGCTTCACAAAATAGAAAGTGGCTGTAAGAAAATAGCTAAAGCATTGAAAATATCCATTTTCACCATCAGGGCAATAATTAAGAAGTTCCAATCAACTAAAGATGTTACAAATCTGCCTGGAAGAGGACGTGTGTCTAAATCATCCTAATGCGCGGTGAGGAGGAAAGTTTGAGTGGCCAAAGACTCTCCAAGGATCACAGCTGGAGAATTGTAGAGATTAGTTAAGTCTTGAGTCTCAGAAAGCTTAAAAAAAAATGATCAAACAGCACCTACGTCCCCACAAGTTGTTCAGGAGGGTTTCAAGAAAAATCCTCTGCGCTCATCCAGAAACAATCTCCAGCATATTCAGTTGTCAGACACGACTGGAACTTCAAACGGTACCGGCTTCTATGGTCAGATGAAATTAAAAAAAGAGCTTTTTGGCAGCAAACCCACCAGATGGGTTTGGTGCACACATGGATAAAAAGTACCCCATGCCCACGGTTAAATATACTGCTAGATCTTTAATGTTGTGGGCCTATTTTTCTGCTGGAGGTCCTGGACATCTTGTTCAGATACATGGTATCATGGATTCTATCAAATACCAACAGATAAAAAAACAAGCTAGAAATCCAATAATGGGCCGTGGTTGGATCTTCCATCAGGACAATGATCCAAAACAAACATCAAAATCAACACAGAAATGTGTCACTGAGCACAAAATGAAGCTTCTGCCATGGCCGTCCCAGTCCCCTGACCTGAACCCTACAGAAAATGAGTTGAGTGAACTGAAGAGAAGAAGCACCAACATGGAGCTGGGAATCTGAAGGATCTGGAGAGATTCTGCATGAAGGAATGGTCTCTGATCTCTTGTCAGGTGTTCTCCAAATTCATCAGGCATTATAGAAGACGACTCAGAGCTGTTATCTTGGCAAAAGGAGTTTGCAAAAAGTATTGAATAAAAGGGTGCCAATAATTGTGGCCAACGTGTTTTGGAGAAAAACATTTATTTCATAATGTGATTTCCCCCCCACTTTTAATTCTTTTCCTTCAATGAAAGGTTAGATTTTTGCTAATTTTATGAATTAAAGATCAAAAGGATAAACAATGCAGATTTATTTTTATAGTCATCTTTGATCATATTTACCAAGGGTGCCAATAATTATGACCACCACTGTATATATATATATATATATATATATATATATATATATATATATATATATATATATATATATATATAAAAGAAACAAACGAAAAAAGATCAAAAGAAAATGAGAAAGTAATTAATCCTATTCAGTCAAAGGCCTTTGGGACCCAATCAGGATCATTTGGATTCACAATAATCTCAATCAGAGGGACAAAATTTTATTTTTATTAACAACCAAAAAATTATGATAATTAATCTAATAATCATTATCACCATGTCAAAAAGCTCTCTGTGTCACCATGGTTGACTGTAATTAGTCTGGTTATATCCTGAAATTCTGAAATTTTAAAATGATCTAGTCACTTGGACGATTTCTCAAAAATCTGAAGATTTTCCAGGTTATGATCAGATTTTGAATTTCATTGTGTCTTAATCAGTCTTGAATTCATTATATTTCTACACTACAAACAGCGTAGAATAAAAATCATAGAGTTAAATTTTCGTCAATGCACATAGTAGTTCAATGTAATGTTCTAATAAGAAATTGCTTCACCTTCAGGGGTAGATCGTGATTGGCTCTTGAGACGGAGGGAGGGTCTGAATCTGGTGCGGTCATTAAAACTCCAGCTCTTCTGGACCTTGGCAGGACTCGATGCATCAGTGCTGATCTCAGCTCCGGGCGAACGTCTGTCTGTAACAGACGTCTGCCTGCTTTTAATGCTCTGTCCACGTGGGCTTGCCATTCTTACCCGGTCCTTAAAACTCAGTTTCTGACTAAAAGGGGAAAAAGTGAGAGAATAAGAGAGTGAAAGAAAGAACAGCACTTTCCTTTATGCCATGAGCCATGGCAATGACCATCAAAGAACAGCATGAAGTACAAAAAGTGTGGAGGCCAAGTCATTTATTAGCTCTGCATTGTTCGCTTAGAAGTGCAGTCAAACAAACTCTAAACAATCATTATGAAAGGCCCTTCAGATATATGCCAAGACAAAATGTAATGTACTGTAAGATGAAAGACCCTAGAGAAACGTCAAGGACAGAGGGATAAAAATCCTTTAGAAGTAATTACAATGTTCCATGAAATAAGAAATAGATCTATCTATCTGTCTGTCTGTCTATCTATCTGTCAATAATGTAGTGATGAATGTAGCAAGGTCAGTTTCTACCCAAGCAGCTTTCTGTTGGTCAACACAGTGACATTGTGTGACCAACTTGAACCCACTGTGGAATCTACATGGGGAAATTTTTCAAAAAATTTCAGTTGAAATAACTGGATTTCAAACACTTCAAACACAAGACTTTCTGTTGGTCTTACTCTCAGGCTTTCTGTTTAACAAATATCTGCATTGTGCTTGTGTGTGTACAAAATTGGCATAAGTGGAGACTTTTTTTTTTTTACTGGACAACCATGGTGTGTGTATATATACCGTGTATTGTGAGGTTTTACAAAAGATTGTTTTATTTTTACTTCCACTAACTTAAAAAATGACTAGTTTACTCATTATAGGTCAGACAGCTGAACATGACTCAGAGAAAAGAGCAGCAGCCACTCAAAAATGCAGCACCGCGGTGAGTCATCCACTTCTGTTCAATAATGTCACATTAGCAACTATGCTAATTATGGTATCATTGCCTCTTGGTCATTGATGAGTAGTGCATCATAACTGAGTGGATGGATGGTTGTTTCACACAAACAACTGGTTAGAACCCACAGAAGCACCATTTCCAAACACCTCTTTGAAATCTGTTGTTCGCATTCAGACAATGGACCAAGACAAATGGATGAATTTTATGTATTTGTTTTGCACTTAATAAATTAATAATTTTATCTGGCCTTGTTCATACAGGCAAAACTATTATGGCACAATCTGAAGTTCTATCTTAGTAATTATGCAAATGAATTTTGCTCTTTTTGTTATCTGGACTGATGAAACTATGCCTTAGTATGCCTGGTGTGCAACATAGTCATTCAAGTCTGACTTGACTTTCTCATCTCCATCATTTTCTTTCTCTAACTGAAGTCAAACCCCCCACTAATCACATTTGTCTGGTAAGTGACAAAACATGAAAACATGAAAACATCTCAATTATTTGCCATTTCATATTTCATCTACCCAATGTACTGTATATGTCTGATGAAAAATTAGAGTGCACTTAATAACAGATGGCAGTAAACAGACATCAGAGGGAACTACTGATCAAATATGGAAGCCTGTGTCCTCCTCAGAATAAAATGTAGAAAAGTAATTTTGAGATTAAGTTTCAAATAAGAAATAAAGTCACAATTATGAGACATAAATTTGCATTTTTGAGAAATAAAAACACATTGTGAGTTGCAATTAGAAGAAATAAAGTCATATTTGAGAGATACTAACAATCAAATTGCAAGATTTGAATTTGCATTGTGATATATAAATTGAAAATTAAAGTTGTAATTATGAGGAATAAAATTGCAATTGTGAAATATAAAGTCACAACATTACTATGAAGTCACATTTTGAGATATAAGGTCACAGTTAGAAGATATGAACTCTAACCATGATCAGAAATATAGTCTGAATTACAAGATAAAGGCCCATTTTTGGGATATAAAGTCACAGTGTGATTTATTTATTTTTTTCATTTTCATTTTATTACACTAGTATAACAACAGCAATTTTCAAAATTCTGTCTCAATTGTCATTTATTTATAGTATATATGAAACAACACAAACCTTGTAGATGACTCTCCTTGATCCTTCCTTTAGGTGCCAGAAGGTGATGTAGAAAGAGAAATATTTTAATATGAGATGTTAAATGAATCTACAGTAGACTGTCTTGTTATAAACTACACATGACATAAGTTCAGATTCATGGGGTCCAATTTATCATAGAATATTTCATGCATACTAATGCACCAAAAGCAACAGCCAGTTCAAAACAAATGCATATACATGCAAATCAAAACATGCAGAGTATTGCAAGAACTTCAGAAGCTCAAGCAAATAAATGTGCCATATGTATTTGGAGCCCTTCTGAATGTCTAGTTTATTCTCAGTATGTTTAAAGTAATGCTTTTAGCAGGTCTAGTTACATTTCATGGTCTTATGTGATATAAGGGCATTTATAAATGACAAGGCAAAGGCAATCACATTTTTTTCTCAATCAGGTAGTCAATTTGGTTGCTTGTAATACTATTTACCAAGATGGAGCACTACTGCATATTCACGATTGTGTCATTATAAAACAGAATGTGGGCATAACTCCAAAATGGAGAGAAACATTACTGTCCATTCACATTGTTTTTTTCCCCTTTCACTTTGAGAGAAAGACTGCAATCAGGTGATTTTATGGACAGCTAGACCTACATTAGACCTGCTATTGTCTATAACAATATAACCTGGTCTATAATGATTCTTGTGTATGGTCATGAATGTATCAGATAAATGTAAAATGGACATAAAAACTGACATATGTAGTTTTTTTGAATGTTGAAATGAAGAGGATGTGAAAAGAAGAATGGACTGTGTGGGAGACAGGCACAATAAAGTTACATGAGGAAATTGAACAAATAAATAGAGGAAAAGAGGAAAGTTTCCCTTTGTGGTAAATGAAAGAACCAAGGGAACAGACAGAAATTGGAATAGCAGCTGCCAGGGGGGTTGTACCTACTTTGTAGGACTGCAGGTATGCAACGCCTTCAAATGAGGTTTCCAGGTAGCAACGGAAACCGAGTTCTCATCAGCCGCATAGCTACGCCACACACACTACATGCAAAAATATATAAAACCAAAAGAAGAAGGGATAAAGGAAGAAGAGGAAAAGACAGAAGAAGAACAAGCCAGTAGAAGAGAAAGAGAAGAAGAAAAAACAAAAAGGAAAAAAAGCAGATTAGTAAATAAAACTACACAGGTTTTTTTCGGTCAGAGCAGGCACCAATACATGCCTCAGGACAGGGATTGTAGACTCATAGTGACGCCAAGTGGCCTCAAGGTAAGGACGACTACCATCAGTGGAGTAATATCGCCACGCAGCCTTATTCAGGGTTAGGGAGAGTAAAACATAGTGAGCAGAAACACAACGCACACACACTCACACACTCACACACGCACGCACACACGCAGGCAGGCACACACACACACACACACACACACACACACACACACACATAGAAGGGAAGTTCCTCCAATATTTTTTGCAACAAATTCAGGAGATTTTTACAACTCTTAATTGCAGATATCAAAACCCAGTACGTCCACGTTAAAACCAGCGTAACACTGGTTCAAGCAAATAAAATCCCTTTGCTGTGAACTTAAGACTATAAGATAAGACTATCCACAGTCTCAGCCATTTCATAAAAGGTTTATAAGGCAACAAAAACACTGTGGTGCATTCAGACACAAATCACAGTTACAATATATATAAAAAGATACGATGCCATTAAAAAACATTAACTCTACTTAGAGGCATGACGTTTTCCATTAAATTCTCTGTCATAAAAATGACACTATAAAGCAAATTCTATTTTACAAGATCGTTTAATATCACCAAATGTGAAGGCAGATTCATGACTCTTGTGTCTGACCTGTATAAGGCAGGCTGCAGGGTTCCTTCTCTTCTCAAAGTGCTTCTGTCTGTGCTGTTCTTGAACCTTCAGGGCAAAACCCGAACCCAAAATACCCTGCAATGCAAGTGAAGTAGAACCATGTCAGTAATACTATAGGTTAGAATTAGACAATAGGATTATAGGAAATTTCTCAGGTTACGTATGTATACTGCAGAGATGTTCACGAGTCTTTTATCTGGAGTCTGAGTCAAGTCTGAAGTCTTTATCACTGTAGTCCGAGTCAAGTCTGGAGTCTTTTGTCACGAGTCCGAGTCGAGTCTCGAGTCATTGTTCATATTTTAACAGGCTGGCAATCCAAATGAGCCATGCAGCTACACCACAGTATAATAGCCAGCTGCCTGTGTGAGTTAATGTGACTAACCTTTGTGGATGCGATGTCTCATAAAATTTTATGTTGTCATTCCGGTGTCTTTAATTGTTTTCCCGCATTCTGTGCATCTAGCCGATCTGACATGTTAATAAACCCAAACGAAAGAACATACGTCATGGTGGCTCCCATCATGTTTCATGGGACTCTTATGACATTTCAGAGTCCGATCTACCATGACACATAGGGAAATACAATATAATATAATATAATATGTGATGCAGATATTATAAAACCATTCAAACACAACACAAATTCTTTATTTATTATATCAGTAGTTAAGAGTAAAAGACTTGAGTTGATATTCAAGTGTCGTTTTGTGTCGAGTCGAGTCAAGTCTGAAGTCATTTCAGGTCGAGTCCGAGTCAAGTCTGAAGTCCATTAAAATGCAACTCTAGTGCGACTCGAGTCCGAGTCACTAACTCGAGTGCCCATCTCTGGTATACTGGTTCCCTGAGAGGGGAACGAGACACAGTGTCATGATGTTGACGCTGTGGCAATGCTCCTGATTGAGCTGGTATCTGAAGCATGTGTGGAAAAACACCAATTCTATTGGCCAACAGTGTGGTCAGGTGACGTAGTGCAAGCGTGTCACCGAGACCATAAATAAACGCCTGAAATGCACATAACCAGATTCTAATTGTCTGAAGGCAGATGTTTTCAGGCTTTGTGTGAAGTATGGCAAAGCAATGCAGTGTCACGTTCCCCTCTCAGGGAACTGGATTACATACATAATGAGACATTGAGTGGAACACATGAGTGGAACTCAATGCTGCGTCATGGCATTGACGCTATGGAAACATTAATACCCATGTCACCATACTGAAAAAAATGCCTGACCAATAAGGTTGTGAAGTATGCACAAGGACAAACCCTTTGGAACAGATTAACCCAAAGGAGTCAAAGCCTGGGGTCAGTCCAATTCAACAATAATAATATCCATGAATGTGTGTGGAAAAGATTGTAGAAGCGAAGCATACCGCACACCTAATAGGCTTGTAGAGGAACTGAATTTTTCTTTTTTTAACCATCCTAGAGGCGATGACAGTCTTTAGATCTGTCCTCACCCTGGATGGCATTGTGTGACACCCGGGCTCTTTTCCCCTCCCTTCTTGCTATGGCAAGGGAAGAACTATGACACGTAAATGTATGGGCTTTTTCAGATCTTTCTAACTCCCCGTTTACACCCTGGTATTAAGATGCATTTTGATCGATCAGATCGCAAGTTAGGTCAAAAAGAGACGGATTAAAACGCTAGGTGTAAACGGGTATGTGTCTCCCTCGTCTACTTGTGATCCGATCGACCAAAACGCATCTTAATACCAGGTGTAAAGGGCCTAATGGGCAAAATAAGCTCACACAATTTACATATGAATGCGCACAGAGATGATGGAATGCGCACAGAGCTTTCGTTTCTGCTCTGATAGCCGCAAGACCACGGTGAACGTGTTGAGTGCTTTATATAGAAATCAGGAATGGTAAGAGAACATTGTGCTTGGTACGTTTTTTGTCTTCAAACCAAACTTGCAGTCTGTATTAAAACATGCACAGTATCTCAAACAGAAGAACTCATTTTGTCTTCATTTGTATTCCATATTTGTTGTAAAAACTGCCAGCATAGTAACTAGTGTTCTATGGATGTACCTTTACAATTTTTTTACAAAGACACCAAATAAAATTCTGCTTTAGCAGCCATGAATAAGATTTAATTGTGTGGAACAGGCTGAAAACCAATAAGGACATTAGGACATAAGGTCTCAATTATGCAAATTATTTACAAAGTGGCTCTTTATTAGTGTTGTACTGTATCTGGAGAAGTGACATGATGCTGAATTAATAAAACACTGAGTTAATATTTTAAGTAGTGTAAGGAAACAAGGTATAGAATATTTCTTGGTGCATGTAAGGTTTACCGCAGGCAGAGTAAAAAAGGAGATCCCAAGCAGGGCAAAGCCAGCAGACAGCATTCGTCCGGTCCAGGTTTTAGGAGTCTTATCTCCATAACCAATAGTAGTGAGGGTGATCTAAAAAAAGAACAATAAATAAATAAATAAATAAATAAAAAACAGGTAGGGTAAATAGAAAATGAACAATTCTGGTTTCAAAATGTCTCTTTAAAAATGCATGCTCTATCCTGCCATCAATTCATTATACATAAAACACAATCTGGTTGACAGAAACCATGTTTATACTCGTTGCAGGTGAGATGGTATTTACAGTTTTTTTCAACTGCTTACATACGTTTTCAAAACTTTGCTTCTTTTTTTCAAAACTTTACACACAAATCCAATAATTGCACACACAAAATGCCTCACATCTCTTGCAAAATGAAGCACTGCATTCATAATATCACAAACACATCTCAAAAGCAAACATTTGTGTTACGTTGCAAACACCTTTGCCATAATATTCTATTTTTGGATATATACATATACACATTTATCCAAAATCTAAAGCTCTTCTTTCATGAGCTCCTATGTACATTTCTGTACAAAATTGAAAGTAATTGGCAGAGAGATGTTGAAAAATTCAAACTATTTATTTTTTTACTGTAAGCATTTGTGGTTGTGAATACAGTATTACATAGTACGAAAGAAAAGAAATACATCAACCATGTGTAGTTGGACAGAAACAATGGTTGTGTTTGAAAAAGGAAATTAAGATTCTTCCTGTTAGATTTTTGTGTGTTACATAGAGAATTGTGTGTTGTGTTTTACGGAAAGTGTTTTATGAAATTGAAAACTGAGTCGAAGGCCGAGAATTAGTGTATGGTTTTGCAGATTTGGTGTGTGGTTCTGGTGTTTGAGTGTCAGGCTTCAGAAATTGTGTGACAAGTAAGAATTTTGTGTGTAAGCAGTTGAAAAAACTGTAATATAGTTTGGGTAATTTTTCTTTTTACCTGTAATTTTGTTAATGGTTTTTGAGGATGATGGCATGTCAAGAGACTTGTCCAGGCTAATTTGGCTAGCTTCTACTAAGTGACAGATGTAATTTGAGGTCCAATTAGCATAAAGCTTGATTGACTTTAACCTCAACAACCAAAGAAAGCCAGAAAGTCTATTTATTTAGCTATTCAAACTATGAATGATTACTTGGTTAATTGTCTTATTTACATTGAGTCTGCCCTTTTTCGGAGTGTCTATTTACACAAGTGCAAATAGCGTCCCTTGTTGGCAAATGCTATTTACACTAGCTCTGCCCACCAATGTTTGGTTTGACCACTCAAGTTTTAAAAAGGACGCACAAAATTCAACATCTTCAGTGGTGTGGCGGTAACAAGTAGGGCTCACAGACCTTGCTTTTAACATGATCGACGTGGGTTTGAATCTGCCTTTTGCAGAGCTCACATTTATTTTCAATAAAAATGAAATTAATATTCTAAAAGTGGAAATAAACTGCAAACGAGTGTTTAATAATATTAAATGTGTTTATTTGGTATAGGGTTAGGGGAAGGTGTAGAGAGGGTTTTTATTCTCCCAATAAGGCAGCATCCATTTAATAATTTTAATAAAATATAATCATTTACACTCTATGATATTATTGCATCCTGTTAATGTACAAAAATACTGAGGTGCAAATAGTATCTGCCAGTATAGATAGCATCTAATTACTATTTACTTATTGCAAAGAACTGATACTTTTACATGGTGTAAATACAGTGGGTACGGAAAGTATTCAGACCCCTTAAATTTTTCACTCTTTGTTATATTGCAGCCATTTGCTAAAATCATTTAAGTTCATTTTTTTCCTCATTAATGTACACACAGCACCCCATATTGACAGAAGAACACAGAATTGTTGACATTTTTGCAGATTTATTAAAAAAGAAAAACTGAAATATCACATGGTCCTAAGTATTCAGACCCTTTGCTGTGACACTCATATATTTAACTCAGGTGCTGTCCATTTCTTCTGATCATCCTTGAGATGGTTCTACACCTTCATTTGAGTCCAGCTGTGTTTGATTATACTGATTGGACTTGATTAGGAAAGCCACACACCTGTCTATATAAGACCTTACAGCTCACGGTGCATGTCAGAGCAAATGAGAATCATGAGGTCAAAGGAACTGCCTGAAGAGCTCAGAGACAGAATTGTGGCAAGGCACAGATCTGGCCAAGGTTACAAAAAAATTTCTGCTGCACTTAAGGTTCCTAAGAGCACAGTGGCCTCCATAATCCTTAAATGGAAGACGTTTGGGACGACCAGATCCCTTCCTAGAGCTGGCCGTCCGGCCAAACTGAGCTATCGGGGGAGAAGAGCCTTGGTGAGAGAGGTAAAGAAGAACCCAAAGATCACTGTGGCTGAGCTCCAGAGATGCAGTCGGGAGATGGGAGAAAGTTGTAGAAAGTCAACCATCACTGCAGCCCTCCACCAGTCGGGGCTTTATGGCAGAGTGGCCCGACGGAAGCCTCTCCTCAGTGCAAGACACATGAAAGCCTGCATGGAGTTTGCTAAGATGGTGAGAAATAAGATTCTCTGGTCTGATGAGACCAAGATAGAACTTTTTGGCCTTAATTGTAAGCGGTATGTGTGGAGAAAACCAGGCACTGCTCATCACCTGTCCAATACAGTCCCAACAGTGAAGCATGGTGGTGGCAGCATTATGCTGTGGGGGTGTTTTTCAGCTGCAGGGACAGGACAACTGGTTGCAATCGAGGGAAAGATGAATGCGACCAAGTACAGGGATATCCTGGACGAAAACCTTCTTCAGAGTGCTCACGACCTCAGACTGGGCTGAAGGTTTACCTTCCAACAAGACAATGACCCTAAGCACACAGCTAAAATAACGAAGGAGTGGCTTCACAACAACTCTGTGACTGTTCTTGAATGGCCCAGCCAGAGCCCTGACTTAAACCCAATTGAGCATCTCTGGAGAGACCTAAAAATGGCTGTCCACCAACGTTTACCATCCAACCTGACAGAACTGGAGAGGATCTGCAAGGAGGAATGGCAGAGGATCCCCAAATCCAGGTGTGAAAAACTTGTTGCATCTTTCCCAAAAAGACTCATGGCTGTATTAGATCAAAAGGGTGCTTCTACTAAATACTGAGCAAAGGGTCTGAATACTTAGGACCATGTGATATTTCAGTTTTTCTTTTTTAATAAATCTGCAAAAATGTCAACAATTCTGTGTTTTTCTGTCAGTATGGGGTGCTGTATGTACATTAATGAGGAAAAAAAATGAACTTAAATGATTTTAGCAAATGGCTGCAATATAACAAAGAGTGAAAAATTTAAGGGGGTCTGAATACTTTCTGTACCCACTGTAGAATGTATCGCTATTTTCACTTAGTTGAAATAGCATATCGCTAAGAAATGTTGCTATTGTCACTTAGTGTAAATAGAATATATTGCTATTTTCACTTAGTGTAAATAGCATCTATTACTATTTGCACTTAGTTCAAATAGCTGCTGCCTTGTTTTTTCCCTGCTATTCGCGACTTCATCAAAACCATCAACTAAGCAGTTGATAACCACTGCAAGATGATTCTCTATACTGTATATCTGTATGTGTTTATATCTTCAATTATGCATATATGTGGCCTTTGTCTTCCTTTTGGGTTGTAACAACCTGTATGAGCCTGATCTCTGTTCTCTGAAGCATCAAGGGCATCCAAGCGAGACTTTCTATATCCATGGAAATGGAATCTAATGGGCCTCCATAAAACCTTTATGGAAAAGGTTTCAATTTACCAAACAAGGTAGAAGGCAATGAACAAAAGGATGAAAAAGAGTGAGCCTGAAATTACAACTGATATCAATGGTCATATTAAACTGAAACTAGTACATCTTGCAATATCCCAGTAATGTTGACCATTAGCAAGTGCAGGAAGAAATTACCCAGGAATAAATGCATCAGAGTCACAGAAGTGCTATAACGCATGTCTAGCACCACATCAGATATGAATAACTTGTTTTGTGAAGCTCAGTATAGGTCAGAATATTACTTGTTAAGACTCAAGAGGGAATATACCATTGTGCAAAGATGTGGGTGAGAGACTCACCGTGCCCCACCACAATGCATCAGCATAGGTGGCGAAATCTTTATTGAACTCCTTTTCCACCAGATAAACCAGGAAAGAGGAAAAGATGAGCACAAGGAACCCGATGTACCAGGCAGTGACCAATTCCTATTAGACGGAGAAGCAGATACTGAGGACATATAGAGGATATCTGCACAAAAAGTACTTTTGGATATGGTTATGTCTGACTCAGGATTTTTTGCTGATAATACAAAGTGGGATTCTAAATTATTCCAAGATCTTTATATCAAAGACAATAAAGCAAATAATTCTGGATGATGACTTTTCAATAAACTCACCTTGCTGTGTGCATAAACTACAGATCCCAGAAGCTTCCAAGTTCCTCCACGGCGGTCCATGCGCACCATTCGCAGGATCTGTAAAAACCTTAAGCTTCGCAGTGCAGATGTTGCAAAAATGTTGCTTTGACTCCCCGCCGACACCACAGCAACAGATGCAATCAGCACTATAATGTCTGACAGTTATGGAAAAGAACAGAAAAAAAAAAAAAAAAAAAAAGAATGTTAGAAGACATTTTACATGAGTAGCAAGTGTGCTAACATGATCACAGACGATCACAGAAGATGTCATATGCCATTTGTGTGAGCTTTAATTGAATGTAAAGTTCTAAAATAATTATTTCTTGTTACATTGTCCAATGTTTTCATAATGACCATTATCAGAAAGTAAATCCCTACAGGTTGATCAGGCCCAGAAATCATATTTTTAAGGAGACTTACAGTACAGAGCCACACTTTTTGAAATGTGAGGTTGTTAAAGAAAAATACATTTATCCTGCATCATATCTATTTTTTTCTCCTTTTCCCCGTTACTTTTCAGTTCAATCTATGAAAATTTCCAAATAGACCTATCCTTGTAATATTTATGCTGTAAATCCCAATGGACAAAAGCATCGATTAATTAATAGACCTCAACCTTTTTGACTTGAAGGCCACCAATTATATTTCCTCCAGCATTTCTGCTGTAATTATGGCAAAGCTGCTTTTCCTAAGTATTTTAATAACAATAACTGTAAGCATTGATTTATTAAATTAATTTGTTATAATTCATTTTGTGATTACAGAAGTTTCAAGAACAATATGTACTTAAAAGAAACAAACCAACAACAACAACAACAAAACAATAGTTATTAAGTGGAAAAATAACTATTATACTAAAAATATACTAATAATATAAATATATGTGATAATAAATAAATATGATTGCAGCTTACATTTTAATTTTATGTGTTTAATTAATTTAGATTATTTTGATATAATTAATTGAAATGATTTTAATATCATCATGCATCCCTTTGAAAAATTTCTGAGGCCCCACACTGGGCTCTGACCCCCTGGTTGAAAATAGCTGTAGTAAATCAACAAAACACCTTCTGTTTAGATATAAATAGCTTATTAACCTGAAAATGTGTCAATGAACTTTAATTCAGGTAAATGAGAATGACATCTCAGACTAGACAATTTACTTCTCATTAATTAATTGGAAAGATGGATTTCCAAATATAAAGGTACAAGGTTTTTTTATTTTCTGCGAGTGTATCTTGCCCATATTCTGTGGGAAAGAGGATAAAGAGAAAGAAAGAACAAGAGAAGGACACGGGAAGTTCACACAGAAACCACATCCACTTGGAAACGTGACATCAAACCCTCAAAGAACACAAACAACCCCAAAGTACTACTCAACTGCAATAATATTTTCTTTCTCTTTCTAAACCACCGTCTAAATTCATATTTTAGTCAATGAACTCAAACTTTCCAAATGTGCGTTCATGCTCCCCCACTCTTCTGCTGTCTGCTGTAGTCTGTCATTCTAAGTCAAATCATCACAGTACATGTGTTCTTAAAGTCTTCAGGGAGCTTCAAGCTGGGAGGGAAAATGCTTATTTAGGTGTAAAAGTGCACTCTAGATGTATAAATTATGACGTAGATATCCAGCACAGTAGAAAGGTGACTCATGAACTCAATGAAAAATACATAAGTCCTTCACATGAAAGAGACCACCACACTTAATCAGGCCTGTTGAAAAGTGATTTTCTTCCACTATCTGGACATTTAAAAAAATGTCCATTTAAATCAAGAATTATGAATTATGGAATTAGAGAGCCAAAAAGCCTGAAACCACTTTTTCTAATTTAATATAACCTTTCTTTTTCATTACATATACTATCTAAGAATTTGACAAACTTTGTTTGTCAGATTTAAAATAGATTTTGAATAGCAGAATTTCAATCAAAACTAGACATTATACCTGAATGAGAAATCTTGCAATGCAGTATGTTAAGCTAATATTGTTGGCTTAAACTGAATGACAGAATATGTTCACAGTAATTGGACAGGTTTATGCCAGCAAACTAAATCTGAAACATGTTTTCTCTTTAAGTAGTGTGTGGTGCACTAACTCATCATATAAACATTAGGCTACTTCTACAAACAAATGTGAATGGATGTAAATGGACTTCTGAGTCTAAGTTTTTTTTTTTTTTTTTTTTTTTCAGCCCAGGCTCATTAGAAAAATGTACCTGTGTCAACATTTTTGCAAAACACAAAGTAAAATACGTTGCGCCATGCACGTTTTGCGACAGTTTCAAATTGAAATGTCCAGTGAGTTTTCAGTTTTTTTCCGGAACAGATGAACATAAATATGTCAGCATTTTAATACGTTGCCGTTTGTACGTATCACCGCAGTTCTGAATTGAAATGTCCGGTGAGTGATGCTAAAAACGTGCTCCATCACGTTTAATAACGTACACCTACGCAAAACCTACCCGATACTGTTAACAAAAGCAAATGTTACATAAAAACAAAATCATAACCATGGCATTTTAGATTGTTTTTGAACTCTTGTCTTTGAGCTCTTTTATCGTGATTTGTTTTTCACAGGATTCGTACCCGAGCTCTTTGCTTCGCAAATACAATTCTGTACCAGCTGAGCTACCAAACATGCTTGTTACATCAGTAAAACTGAACATATGGAGCTGGGTAAGTGATGCAAACTCCAAAATATATTTGTTTACAAATCATGCACTATGGTAAAAAGTGTTTTGAGGTCATAACATTATTGTGCAAGGAGCCGCGAGAAAACAAGTCTTCATTAATCCATAATCTGGCCCTGTAATCATAATTGTGTGTGAAAATGATTAAAAGTGCTTGTTGTTTTACTGCCTCTAGTGTTCATTTCTGTTAGAAACTTCAGTTATGTATGTATGTATTTTGTGTTTTGCAAAAATGTTGTTGACACAGGTACATTTTTCCAATGAGCCTGTGTTGTTGTTGTTGTTTTTTTGTTTTTTTTTCCCCAGCTGTTTCCAGAATAAACTTATTCAGACAGGGTTTATTTTGCTTTGTCAATTTTAAATTCAGAGTACATTTCTTAATTGATTCAACAAGTCATTAGCCTCCATTAGATGGTATTTGTCTGTTAAAATGATGAATGATGTGATATTGCTTTTGCAGGAAAACCCTTCAGCAGTTTATAGTAACACCAAGAATGAATGTCCCTGCCTGTTAACTCAGAAGTTTCACATGAAAACCCAAATGGAAATTGAATGCCTAAAGTCCAACCATTACTCAAATTATCACTTTTTTTTTTTTTCTCAAAAAAAGTTTTAAGTGGTTTTGCAGGGTTTAACAAGTTTTAGTGGCTCCATAGTTGTAAGTGTACTAGCAAGGGAGTTAACTGTAGGGACAGTTCTAGAAATAGTTAAAATTATTCCAGTACTGAGACATTTGCTCACTATAAATTCCCAGAATGCCCGCCTAAATATTCACTACAATATTTATAAAATATTCAATCCAAGCTATCAAGGATGAGCACAAGTGTAAATATATGAAGACAAAGTGTCAAATATCAGTGTCCCTGGTGTTTAGGGCATCGAGACATTTGCTAGTGTTCACAAAAGGAACATAGGGAGCAGAATGAGACACAGCATTTGGTCTGCACACACAGACACATTATTTCCTATTATTAATGACGTTCATTACTCTCATCGTTCCCCATTTAGATCGATAGGGCCAGGGCTAAGTGTTAGCACTTAAGAACATACACCACAAGCACCTACACACACTTAAACAAAGTAAAACCTTATTAATAGCAAAGCCAGTATTAATGAGCTCGCACTGTGTAACAACAGTCTGGAGAACATTAGACAGGTTGAGGGGTCACTGAATGAGAGCTGTTTGCTGAAATGTGGATTTGGTGGTTTTTGGCAGCCACAACTGGAGGATGCTGAGTAAAAGGTTTCCGGTCAAGGGCTAAGTACAGTAACATTATTTAAAAGGCATGAGATAGTTCCTTAATGTTGATCAGTTATGATGCTGCTGCCATGGTTACTGAGGAATGAACATGGTTTGTGTCTTGGAAGGATGAAAGTTGCTTTATAAAACGGTTAGTTCCTGTCCTTGATTCTGATTGGTCAATAGCTGTGTTTTATTCACGATAAAACACGGCTATGACCGCTTCACCCAACGGTTCTGTGTATCACCACACAACACCCTTAGCAACCACTCTTAGCAACATAAACTGTATGTTCTCAATTCATATTGTTCATTGAAATGTACTGTATTATGTAGTATTGTGAGAAAGAGATCAAGTGAGCAAGGATTACCGCAAGTATTACCTGCATTCAGATTTAGCATTTAGCATGTATTATCTTGTCCTTTTAACAGTTAAGGTGTTTTCCCATGACTGACAGCGCTAGTCAAAGCATTTGTCAGTTGCGTCTTGTTCCGTGTTCACAACAATTCAGTCTTTTCAATGTAAAAGTCTTCGCTACTGACTGACACACTCATAAAGACAGTCTTTGCCGCCATCTAATGGCGTAATAATGTAACTTCTTTTGCTGTTCACGGTCAGGGACTATTTTTTCCGGCAGAAGGAAGGCTTTTAGTGACAGTTTACTTCATAAAAGTTGCATTGATACATATTTTTGGCTTTAATATTTGTATTGTGTGGTAACCGTTTTATAAAAGCAATAAGGTACTTGAGGCTAGTCACAGCCTCTCGTACCTTATTGCTTACAGATAGAAGCAATGCATTTGTAACAGTGACCAGTATTAATAGTGTTACTAATAGCCGACAAAACATGTTATAATAATATATACCTAGAACAGACCAGGGATGTGTACACTACCATTCAAATGTGTGGGAACAGTAATATTTTTTGAAAAAAGTCACTTTTTCTCACCAAGGCTGCATTTATTTAATCAAAACCACAGTAAAAACTTTGTAATATTGTGAATTACAATTTAAATAGTTGTTTTGTATTTTAATATATTTTAAAATGTAAATTATTGCTGTGATGGCAATGCTGAATTTTCAGCATCATTAGTCCAGTCTTCAGTGTCACATGATCCTTCTCAAATCATGCTAATATACTGACTTGGTGCTCAAGAAACATTTATTCCTATTAGCACAACTGTTTTAACTGTGATGCTCAATATTTTTCTGGAAACAAGGACAACCAAGATTCTTTCATTAATAAAATGTTTAAAAGAACACCATTTGTTTGAAAGAGCAATCTTTTGAAACAATATCTTTACTTTCACTTCAATTTAATGCATCCTTGCTGAATAAAATCATGTGATTTAGAGCTACCACAAACTAACTAACTGAATATTTTAAGGTCACCAAATATTTGCTTTTTATTTTTACAGTTTAACCCATAACCAGTGATGGTGTGTGTGTTTGTCTCTTTAACATGTGTCCTTACAAGTATCCAGGAAAATGTACACACTGCAACCACCAAAAGCAAGTAAAAATTGGCTTTGGCAAATAATTTTTTTTTTCTTTTTTTCTTTTTCTCAGTTTTACTCTTTTATTTATATAATCTACTACAGAAATCATTGTGTTGCATGAAGCTGGTTTCAGTTGCTAGTTGCCAGGTAAGTTTGAGATTAGTTTGAGCAAACTCTGGTTTTTCTGGCTCAAGAAGGTGGATTGGTTTTTAGCGGGTTTCATAGCCATGGTAAATTAAGCTGCATGGCTATCCTGCTCCAGAACAGGTTTATGCTTCAGAGTTAATCACAAACTCTGGATCAAATCTGGGTTGACAGAGAACATTTATACCAAGTGCTGTGAGCCCGTTGAACATGATCTAAACCAGGTTGGATTTATATGAAATTGTCAACTCTAAACTTTCTCTGAAACTCAGAGTTTGTTCATCTAGCTTCATGTAACAGGCGACTGAACATTTTTACTCCAGCTTTGGAATATTCCTTGTATATCAAGTCACCAAAAAGAAAATATGAAGAACAAAAGTCAATTTTATGACGTGTGATTTCTGTCAAATTTTACTCTATGAGCTCATTTAGAAATTAAAAAAGTCCTGAAACCCAAATTGTTAACCATGAAAGACTCGTGAAAGTTTCTGATTTCATGGAGGGAAACTTTTCTTGTACATTCATTGAAAGCTCACCTATGACACAGAAGGGCTTCCTTGCGAAGCGAAGTCGCCCCTGCCATCCTCTGTACCGGCAACAACAACCAGCAGACCAGATTCGAATGATGTACTCCAGCCCAAACACAACGATCATCACAAACTCCTACAAAGACAAAGAAAGACCTTTTCAAGTTTGTTTGTGTGGGTGTGTACTTGTATCATCTGTGGTTGGTTGCTAAAACAATAACACTGCTAAACAAATACATTACAACTACATTACATACATCAGTCCTGGAATTGCACATTGAGAGAAATACTGTACATTTTGCACAACAGCACATTTTAAGTCAAGACACCCCAGGTGAATACGAATATCAATTTACATAAATTTACAGAACAGAAATCTAAATATTGGATAAAGCCAGGTTCAAAATTCTTGTTTTGTTTTGTTGACATAGGCCTATTAGAGTTTTAACAGAAGAGATCTCTTTATCACTCCAAAAATAATAATTAAAAAAAAAAAAAAAAAAAAACTCTCAACAAAATGATGAATCAGGCAAATGATGTATGAACAAACCCCTCTGTAAAAACCCTTAGAATATGGATAAGATAATACAAATGTAACGTTTGGTGCTATAAATGGAGATTTCTGGCTCAGTGCATGAGAAAGAACTCATTTTGAGAAATCGGCCTTTAAAGATATGCACTGTGATTGAAATATACACAAATAGATAAAGTTCAATAAAATAAACAATTAAAAGTGTATTTTGGATGATTTCACAGAGAATTCACAAAACTCAAAGCCATTTAAAGGCTACTGTTATCTTGACTTATATCCTGTCTTTGTATTTTCAATCATAGAGGCAGCAGTGTCACTGAATAAAACATCTTGCATTATGATTGCATAAGTGAGTAGCTTTAGCTTCAGAGCTTTGACTACAGACCATTAACATCATACATATCATGTTCGGTGTCAGCTGAGTCAATAAACGAATCAGGCCAATTTGTATGGCCATTATTACCAGTACATAAAACAGCAGACTTTCAGGAACAGAAACATGAGCCTTTGATCCAGTGATCCAGCCTCTCACCTGTAGCTGGCTTTTGTCTTTGTAAACAAATAACTATTGACAATATTCCATCATGCTGTATTAAAGCCAGGTATCAACTTCTGACAAACAAACTACAAGATTTAATAGTGGGGTTGCAGTTATATTGTGATTTTATTGATCTGAATATTAAAGCTACAATATGTAGATTTTTTGCCGCTAGAGGTTGCCTATTCAAAACAAAGGCGTAGCTTGATGACGTCGAGTTTGAGCATGTAATCTTGGGAGATGTCGTCTTCACCTCACAATCAGTGGAAAAGAATCGGGACAGCACTCGAGCAGAAATCATGTTTATGGATGAGATTATTAACATTACTGTAGTATGAAGCAGAGCAGGGCCGAGTTATGTTGGAGCGGAACGAGGCCGCTGGAGCGACTGCTAATGAGAGACGAACATAATTAATTTTAAAATGCTGTATGTAGCTACTTGACAAAATAACGTTTTTCTCTGAGGCATGGTGAAAGCATGGTACTCTCGGAAAATCAAGAAAGCTAGATTTAAACAATAAGATTAAACATGTTGAGCTATATAACAATAATTCGTTTTCTGTCTATAAATGTCTATAAACCAAAAAGTTGTTCCCTTGTCTAATAAAACATGTAATATATTAAAGCGTTTTTGGTGTTTACATGGTTTCTACAAAATAAAACCGGTAACTGAGGGTAACGCAGATATGACGCCATTGACAGGCGACTCCCGTACACGTCCCTTATCCTTGGTTAAAATCACGATTTACAAATCGTTGGAAACATTTGGGATATTGTAAGTACTCAACTGAACAAAAAATGTAAAACTGGCTTAGTGGTTTTTGGATATTTTACTGCAAAAATCTTACATATTGTGCCTTTAACCTGTGCTGTATGGTTATAATAACATATACCTGAATTCAAGTATGTGTGGAGACTCATCATCAGCTAACTGAATTTGGTGGATGGCAAAGGAAAGTACTGCAAAGAGGAAAGTACTGCATGTATAGAGATGTATAGAAAAAGTTGCCTGCTAAGACACAAATTAATCTCACTGAGTGTTGCAGATGGATTTTAAAATGGGCACTATCCCATTAAATCTGATTTTTTAGATTTCATTGCATGCTGTGACAGATTATATGTAAAACATTCAATTACCTGCTGTAGTACAGTACAGTTAAAACAAAGTTTATGCAATGTTTTTCTTTAAACTTCTTTGCATGGGACTGTTTTCATCCTTCATTTTCTTTAGATTTTCTTACAAGTTAAGCTCTTACCAAGATCAGGAGACTATGAGAGGCCTTATCCTGGTGATCTGGAATGGTAGAGAAGACAGACAGCACCAAGCAGCCAAACACCAGGACAAACCTATAAAAAAGACAACAGGAAGAATAAAACAAACATTTTATTGAGTATTAATGTATTTTATGTTGTTTGTCTTTAAGATTCAACATTAAATGAAAAATGACTTTGATAAAATATATAATTTCCGTCAAATGACTTATCTGATTTTATCTTAGCTCTGCAGCATTTAGACACTAATCAAAAACCTCTTCCAAATATTTCAAACTCTAAGTACCATAACCTTAATTTCCCATCATCAATATGAAATATGGCATGAGGAAAACCGCTGTTCAGAGAATAACTGTGCCAGGAGATTTGCATTATTGACCCTTTCAAATAAGGGGTGGGAGACATCTGTATTTGATCATTGGACTTCTACGTCAACCGCCTGATCTCTCTCTCTCGCTTACATTAGCTTTATCCCTCTTGCTCCATCTAGTCTGGTTCCCACTGTCTCTTTTTCTCAATTACTTTGTTCATTTCCCTGCAAATTCTCATGCCTCCCAGAAACAAAACGTTTTTCTTTTAGTCAGTTTTGTCAAGATACATTCACAGTAATAGAAAAAGTGTTTGGTCACATCATTGTGGACACTGTACTAACATTTTTAGCAGGCTGAAGTCACACTTATATAGACTATAAATACATACGCACTAAAAGGATCGATAAGACCAAAGACTCAAACTTTGATAAAACCCATCTTCTAAAACCAAGTAAGATTAAAAAAGCAGACCTCTAACATAGAGTTTCACAGCCTGAAGGCCTATGAAACACATTCCTATGACCAAATAGAAGTGGACAGAACTGAATAGATCAACCTTGACTGACCCCTTGAGTGAGATGAACAGTCTTTTTGCTGCAGTGTGCAGTTATCAAAGAGCTTTGCACCCAACAGCATTGATGAGACAATCATTATTCTTACAAAATACACTACCACCCTCTTTTCTGTACTTTCCAGATTTCTATAAAAACAGCTCTACTTTGCAAAATTATCATTAGAGCTAATTAAGCACCATCTTCATCAGATGTGTTTACAGAATTTTCCCACTGTAAGAATGAAAATTGGGGCTGTGCATTGCTCCTGAGACTTCTTTCAAGTGGCGCCATGTGGTTGAGCTGGATTTTGTCTGAACTGACCCGAGTAAACTAGAAGAGGCTACAAATTAAGACCGTATGAGAAGGGGCTTATAAAACAGAGGTTAAAGGCTTCATCTAGTGTCGGTGCAGCGTTTGTGTGAAAGCAGTGGGCGAGATGGGGCGCCTCACCCTTTGACCTGCTCTCCACTCAGAAACAGCGGCCGAGCTCCGCTATAGAGAACACAGGGCAGAGGGCAGGGGCAGTGTTTTCCATAGGCTGTCATATGGCAATGTCATTGCTGCATGTCTGTATTTGCTCATGTCTTCAGTTCTTCCAGAAAAATATAATTAAGCAATATCACGCGAGAGCGTTGTATTTACGAATATCAGCATGACTGTGATTCGGCCGTAGGCTTGGCTTTATACCAGTTTTGTTATTGTTAACTAAAACTATTAAAAAATGTAAATTGAAATAAAGCTTTTAAATAAAATATACAGTGCTCAGCGTAAATGAGTACACCCCCTTTTAAAAGTAACATTTTAAACAATATCTCAATGAAGACAAAAACAATTTCCAAAATGATGACAAGACTAAGTTTAATATAACATCTGTTTAACTTATAACATGAAAGTAAGGTTAAAGGGTTAGTTCACCCAAAAATGGAAATTCTGTCATTAATTACTCACCCTCGTGCCGTTTTACACCCGTAAGACCTTCGTTGATCTTCGGAACACAAATTAAGATATTTTTGTTTAAATCCGATGGCTCCGTGAGGCCTACATAGGGAGCAATGACATTTCCTCTCTCAAGATCCATTAATGTACTAAAACAATATTTAAATCAGTTAATGTGAGTACAGTGGTTCAATATTAATAGTATAAAGCGACGAGAATATTTTTGGTGCGCCAAAAAAAACTAAATAACGACTTATTTAGTGATGGCCGATTTCAAAACACTGCTTCAGGAAGATTCGGAGCATAACGAATCAACGTGTCGAATCATGATTCGGATCGCGTGTCAAACCGCCAAACTGCTGAAATCACGTGACTTTGGCGCTCCGAACTGCGGATTCGACACGCTGATTCATTATGCTCCGAATCTTCCTGAAGCAGTGTTTTGAAATCGGCCATCACTAAATAATTCGTTATTTTGTTTTTTTTGGCGCACCAAAAATATTCCGTTGCGCTATAATAATAATATTGAACCACTATACTCATATGAACTGATTTAAATATGTTTTTAGTACCTTTATGGATCTTGAGAGAGGAAATGTCATTGCTCCCTATGTAGGCCTCACGGAGCCATCGGATTTAAACAAAAATTTCTCAATTTGCGTTCCGAAGATGAACGAAGGTCTTATGGGTCTGCAACGGCATGAGCGTGAGAAATAAATGACAGAATTTTCATTTTTGGGTGAACTAACCCTTTAATAATATAACTTAGATTCTGTTTTACTCAAATTAGGGTGATGCAAAAATGAGTACACCCCACAACAAAAACTACTACATCTAGTACTTTGTATGGCTTCCATGATTTATAATGACAGCACCAAGTCTCCTAGGCATGGAATGAATAAGCTGGCGACATTTTGCAACATCTATATTTTTTCCATTCTTCAAGAATGACCTCTTTTAGAGACTGGATGCTGGATGGAAAGTGATGTTCAACTTGTCTCTTTAGAATTCCCCATAGGTGTTTGATTGGGTTCAGATCAGGAGCCACTGAATCACTTTCACCTTGTTCTTCTTCAGAAATCCAACAGTGGCCTTAGATGTGTGTTTAGGATAATTGTCATGTTGGAAAAGTGCACGACGATCAAGAGCACAGAGTGATGGTAGCATCTTCTCTTTCAGTATAGAGCAGTACATCTGTGAATTCATGATGCCATCAATGAAATGCAGCTCCCCGACACCAGCAGCACTCATGCAGCCCTACATAAGGACACTGACACCACCATGTTTCACTGTAGGCACCATGCATTTTTCTTTGTATTCTTCACCTTTGCGATGCCATACAGTTTTGAAGCCATCAGTTCCAAAAACATTTATCTTGGTCTCATCACTCCAGAGTATAGAGTCCCAGTACTCTTCATCTTTGTCAGCATGGGCCCTGGCAAACTCTAGGCGGGCTTTTTTGTGCCTGGGCTTTCGGAAAGGCTTCTTTCGTGGACGACACCCATGCATGCCATTCCTCTGCAGTGTACGCTGTATTGTGTCACGGGAAATAGTCACCCCAGTTTGGCTTTCTACTTCTTTAGATAACTGCAGTGAACTTGCATGCCGATTTTCTTCAACCCTTCTCATCAGAAGACGCTCCTGTCGAGGTGTTAACTTCTGTGGACAACCTGGACATCTCTGTGAGATGGTTGCAGTTCCATCTTTTTAAAAGTTTTGTACCACTTTTGCTACAGTATTCTGACTGAAAAGTAAAGCCTTGATGATCTTCTTGTAGCCTTCACCTATCTGGTGTAAAGAAATTATTTTCTTTCTCAAGTCTTGTGACATTTCTCTTCCATGTGGTGCCATTGCTGACAGCATGAAATGAGAAGGGGTTTAACACCCTTTTATAGTCAACTGTCTGCTGGACACCTATGTAATGAATAATTAGACTCACCTGTGGTTAAATTCTTGTTAAATTAGACATTTGTAGTCTAAAATTTAGCTTTACTCCAGAGACTTTCAGTGGGGTGTACTCATTTTTGCATGACCCTAATTTGAGTAAAACTGAAAATTTTGTTCTCTAAGTTATATTATTAACCTTACTTTCATGTTAACATACTTTCATAAGTTAAACAGATGTTATATAAAACTTAGTCTTGTCAACATTTTGGAAATTGTTTTTGTGTTCATTGAGATATTGTTTAAAATTTTACTTTTCAAAGGGGGTGTACTCATTTACGCTAAGCACTGTAAATACTAGATGAAAAACCGAAAATTAAGAAATGTTGCCTTGACAACTAACTGAAATAAAATAAGTTTAAGTGGATTTATGAAATTACTAAAACTAAAACTTGAAGGTAAATATGGTGATATGTTATCATAAATGGAAAGCTAAAGTGAAATAATAAAAATGACAAATGCACACAAATCACTAAGATTTTAACTAAAATTAAAATAAAAATTTATAATATATTAAAAAAACGAATTCAAAATATTAATAAATAATACATAAAAATACAAAAATAACACCAATTTATACACCAGTTTATTGAACAAGAAGTTAATACTGAATTACTTAAATTTTAGGCACAATATTGGGAGGTACTTTGTCTGTTTGTCTAGTACTTTGTCTGTCAGTGCAAATAGTTCCAAACAAAGCCACTGCAGAGCTATTGTGTGTACATACAGTAAAGTGGTATTTTCGTTCCTGAAAGAATCAGTGCTTTTTAGCGATTCAGTAACTCACTCATAAAGACAGTTACTTGTTTAGTTCCTGATTGAATGAGCAATTTTAAATGAAACGATTGAGTAAATGATTCAATGACTCGCTGATAGAGACAACCACTTGTTTCATTCCCAAATAAATAAAGGTTTTTGAGTGAATCAGTTGAATGAATGATTCAGTGACTCACTTGCCACCATCTACTGGCATAACGATATAACCTAAAGTATTCACTGAAAAATGCCCACTGCTAATACACAGACTGACAGTTTGTCTAGAACTCACCAACACAAACAAGTGGAGTATTACAAACAGTAGAAAGGCCCAGTGCTGTTCAACTCAACCAATCAGAATCGAGGAAAGGAACTAAAGGTTGTAAAATTCCCAATAAAACCTTGAGAGTGAAAACTAAATGATAGAATACAAATTGCAAGGTGACATGTGCAACAACCACATATAGTGGATGGACGTTTGAAATAAAGTAGTGGAGAAAGTAGACTGCAATAGACATTACAATTATCTGTCAAGCAGCCAGTTCCTGTCTATTCTTTAGGGCTCTAGTATTTAAAGAGAGCTCTTCTACCCTCTTGTCAGCTCACTCAGACAGGACTATTTCAGTGCAGTGCCCAAGGCTAAATGTTCCTCTTTTTTTTTTTTTTTTTTTTTCAGAGGAAAAATGGAAAAAGAATAAGTACATGAAACTGAAGTAGCTCCCCTCATCAATCATCTGTTAGCCCTAGCTAATTACTCAACCCTGGTCTCCTACCTTGTTCTTTTGTACCTGTGTGTCATTTCCTGCCCTGGTGGGTGGCAGTTGGTGTCTGTAGAGTGTCACGGCCTTTGATGTTGAAAGAGAGGGTCTTAACATTTACATGCAGACCACAGTAAACACACACACTTTCTCTCTCTGAAGTGGCACTTAATAGGCATCATTTTGCATAATCAAATTGATTTGTTTTGAAGGTGAGTGCCAGGGACGAGTGACTAATGAACCAAATCTCCCTCTCTCACACAGATATGTATCACACCATATCATTATTTCTTATTTGATGTTCAAAACAGCAGATGGAAGACTGAAATTATATTTCTCCTTATCCCTGTCACTATAATTTATATCACTAAACATGTACACATAAAATTATATATCGTTAAAAATCAAGTCTCACAAATTATATGCCTTTTTCAAGCAAGTAGAAAACTAGCAATGTAGTAGTGAACACACAAGGTGCTGTAAAAAAGTGATACAAGTAGTCTACATGTCTTACAGTCACATAATTAAATGCAAAGCAGGAAAAAGGATAGACAAATCTGGTATTTGCACATAAAAGCTATTTTCTTCACTGATGTGCTGTCTAGTGGTCGCTCTGGCGCATGTGTGAGACTCACTGAATCACTCGGCAACAGAAAAGACCCAGCAATCCTGGAAACACTACTGAGCTGTCCGTGGTCCTGCACACAATTACAAAAGCCTCACAGAAGGTCTGTAACGAATCTAACGTACAGGGAATCATCACTACAATCCTCTCAAAGCTGTGTCGCCCCCAAGAGAGTTAATTGACATCTGTATTTAACTGACCTGTATCAGTAAAACAAAATGCATAGTTCAGTCATGAAACTCTTCCAAGCAACTAATTAGTTCTCCTAAAGCCGGCACAGTGGCCAGTCAATCTTTTTGTCCTATCTACATAACCTAATTATATCTATCCTGATCTGGCTCAACCCAGTCCTAGCCCCCCTCCTTCCCCAGCACCACCTGCCTAGATCTTCTAGGTGGTTCTTCATATACTTTCCCTGCAGAAGCAGCATGTATCCTGTGACCTATAATTATGCGCATGTTTCAGCAGTAGCCTTCACTCATGCTAGCAGCAGCAGCAGCATAGCAGATCTAGTCTGCCAAGACAAAGCCTATGTAATTTCCTCTCCTATAAATAAAATGCTATTTCAAGAGTTGACATGATTAAACGATGATTACATGATTAAATTTAGAAGATAGCTGGCTGTGACCTTACAAGTGTAACCTTGTAACCTTTAGTAGTTGAGGTAATATATTTTTTTTAAGGCAACGTAGTTACACGTTACCACAAGTACTTACTATAGTAATAACAGTAAATTATGCATAATTACGTAACTAACCCTAAACCAAACCCTAACCGTAACTCTATAGTAAGTACATGTTAATTAATGTTACTCAATACTTATTTGTAACCCTGGACCACAAAACCAGTCATAAGTCGCATGAGTATATTTGTAGCAATAGCCAAGAATACATATATGGGTCAAAGTTATCGATTTTTCTTTTATGCCAAAAGTCATTAGGATATTAAGTAAAGATCATGTTCCATGAAGATATTTTATAACTTTCCTACCGTAAATATATCAAAAATGTATTTTTGTGAGTGGATATGCATTGCTATGGATTTCATCTGGACAAAGTTAAAGGCGATTTTCTCAATATTTTGATTTTTTTGCACCCTCAGATTCCAGATTTTCAAATATTATCCTATCCTAACAAACCATACATCAATGGGAAGCTTATTTATTCAGCTTTCATATGCTGTATAAATCTCAATTTACAAAAAATGACCATTATGACTGGTTTTGTGGTCCTGGGTCCACAAATTTGATTAAGTACAATGTAACTATGTCACCTTAAAATAAAGTGTAACCATAGTTGCCCCCAAGCAACAAAATCTCTGACTTATCCAAATGTAAAACAAAACATTTAGATCAGTTGTTCTCAACCAGTGTTCCGGGTCCCTTAGGGTGTCTAAACAAACTTTGGAAGGGTGCCTCAAAATTATTTTAAATGCAAATAAGCTTTAAAATAAGCTAAAACAACATATCTATGGACATTACTAATTAATCATTAGTAATTTACTAAATAATTAACCTTACAACCTACAGACTTGTCCAAATGCAAAGCAAAATATGCTTGCAAGCTTACATGGTATCTCTGTGTCAGAGACAGAAGGACTGTCCTATAAACAAGACATAGATGAGTGTGTATGGGGAGGGACTGTATGTCATTCTTTTCAAAAACAGAAATATACATTGGTGCCAGCTGTCCTTTAAAGCAAGTGTAGCATCTGTTTGTACAATTATGACATTTAGCTAACATTATTCTACACCACGAGGCTTAATTTCCAAGCAACAAAACAAACAATCAGAACATAACCCAACAATTAGTCTGTACACAGTCTCTCTTTAGACTCATATGTCTACAATTCCCTTTTCAACCATGTCTTTACTTCAGTCTCTGTCTAAACCATGCTAGCAGTAACAGGCTGTCATCAGCCCCTCTAGCCATGTGAACCACACTGATGGTGTGTCATTGGCTTCTTGTCAGCGTTACAGCTGATGGTTTTCTCCTACTGAGAAAACGGTTCTCTCTTCTCTCTTAATATTCTTTATGAAGAAATTAATTTCGAGTGCACTGGGAAGTTTTTGTTGCATTTGAAGACAATGCCATCACGGATGGGCAGTCAATGCAGAGAATGTTTGATCCTCCATCCAGCCCAACCAATACTTAATCCCACAAGAAATATGCTCTTAGCATTCATTTGTCAGTATTGCATAACCAGAACTTTATCCACCTAGAAAAGAATAATTTAGAATAATTCTTTACAGCTCAAATAATGAATAGGATTTTACTGAATAATTCATGCAAGTGCTTTAACAAAAATACTAGCTTTGCTTTCACGTTTTTAAACCCACTGGAATACTGGCATGTTTTTTTGCATTTGCTAGTGCCTTTCTGTAACTGTGATATTTTTTTAATGCCACAAATGCTTTCAATAAAGCTTAACTTTTATTAAACCCAAAGCATTCTACTTCTCTTAGCTTTAAGAGACCATGTCACTACACTGTAAAAAAATGTTTGTCATTTTTACAGAAAAAGACTGTAAAAATGATACAGTGAAAACGTGTTAATCAGTTAACTGTAACGTACCTTAAAATATGTAATTATGTTTATGTAGTTTTACTGTAAAATACTGTCAAATTTATGATTTTTGGCAGGTAAAAAAAATATGAATATTATATTTTATATAAATAATTTTGTTCCTATTTTGTGTTTGCAAACAGTGATGACGTTTTTGTGGGCAGAGCCTACCTGGTGGCAGAAAATAACAGTTCTGCAGTAGCAGCAAAGTCCATTTAAGAATAGTAATTTCACTCGGCGGCCATCTTTGAAACGCCTCTCGGGCATTCAAGTGCAGCTCCTATCTCTTTGAATGGGGAAACATCAAATTCTCCAAAGCTGTTTGTTAAGCTTTCGATTAAATTTCATATTTGAAATCACCAATGAAATCTGACAACATCTGTCTCATAAATTTTGTTTCTAAACGCTTGAATCATGACAAAAAACGGTCTTTTTCAGGCTGGATCAAGCTAATGCGCATACGCAGTCCTAAATGCGTGTCTCTTGTGTATCATTTCGGAGGCGCGTGTCTGACTGTTTCTATAGGAACCGGAGCTTCTAACAGCCGCTGCAGTGATGCGATGACTTTACCAATCGGCGATTGGCTCTTATTTTTGAAGGTGGGACTTATTGCCATATTGTGCATTGCACTTTCTCCCATTCAAAACAGTATGAGTGACGCGTCTTGTGTTATTTTATAGTCTTTGGTAGCAGTCTGTGGAAGCCACGGAATAAAAAAATAAGAATAAAAAACTTTTTTTCTTGCAAATCCAAGTTTATATATATCACAATTCTTAGTAGGAAAAACAGAATTGTGAGATAGACTCATTATTCTGTCTTTTTTCCTCAGAATTGCGAGTTTATATCCTGCAATTCTGACTTTTTTCCCTCAGAATTGTGATATAAACTCATAATTGAAAGTTATAAAGTCTGAACTGTCTACACTGTCTACACTGAACGCGACAAACTGACCGTTGCAAAGCACTTGGACCACGTCAAAAATAGAACAGGGAATCCATTTACTGTCAGGAATTTGTTGTGTCGCATTGTCACGTCACGTCACGCTGCTTACGTCCGGTGTAGACACGAGTTGCGTCCCAAATGATGCACTATACATATACATTAAACATCGGATTCTAATCCCCCCTCCCTCTCCGCAACGTAATTAAAGCTGCGACTGTTGAGTGCATGAAGTGTCCAACATTCCACACTTCGTTTTTTCTGTTAATTTAGTGCATCATCCGGGTATTTAAAGTGCACTATTTCTTTTTGGAATTTTCTGTGTGAATGCACTACGCGCACTATTTATACTTAAAACCGTCATAGAATAGTGCATAAGTACGTGAATTGGGACGCACCTACGGTGTTGGTCAGATTCATGCTTTAATAGTAGACTAATCAATGCAGGTTTCATCAGTCCAGTCTGTGACTTAAACGTCTGTGTTTAGCTTCAAAGGGCATCTTCAACGACTTTTACATTCCGATTCTGACATCCAAAGGCACAACAAAACATTGTTACCGCTATGCCACCACTATGCGCACGCAGCTGCAAGTGACGTAACTGTGACGTCTGCTACAAATTGGTCTATTTCAGTAATGTACTACATTATGGTGCTTTGTGTTCCATTTTACATTAATTAGTTAATGTTTATTGCATTATTTTAATGCCATGTGTGGTTTTATCTTTGTGTGTACTGTATGACCCTATGCATCGTTTACATACGAACACTGGCCATGTTTAATGGACAGACCACTTAATAGTTTTAACAGGATTTTTTTAACAGTGCAGTGCAGTCCACTATATTCTTCACCACTCTTTATTGCACAGTTAAATGGAAGGGAAAGAAAGTGAGAAAGTCAAAGACTATTAACTGATAACCCCGCACTGTATTACAGTCTCCCATGAGAGCCTGCTCACGGGATGTCTGGGGTTTTTGCATCAACTGATGTGTGATAAAAGTGAAGAGATGAAAGAGTTGCTTACTCTTTGATTACAACAACTTCAGACAAAATTGCTTATTAGCATACATCACTAGCATAAGTTGCAATAGACTGCACATGTAAACGCACTTGCACCAAAACAAGAAAGATAGTTTAGTAAGTCTGTGCTTACAGATTTTAGTGTTTAGCAGTACACTTAGATAAGCTGTGCCAGAGGTTAATCTTCACAGTATCAAAGTACTATGCTTTATCTTAGCACACAGACTCCGAGCTACTGTTGGTTTACCAGGCAGGAGTTTGCAGTGAGCAATATTTTTTATCAATATTGGTCACTGTGCTTATTTTTTTGGCAAGAAATTATAAATGTTCTTGGGTGATCAACATTAAATAGGCTGTGGACTCAAAAGTTTTCTGCTGTTTGGGATAGAATTTATGTACCATTGTAAGTGCCCTTAAACTTTTAAGGCTGGAATACACCACACAACTTTTGTCCTGATTTGCAAGGAAGATTCCATGCTAGTTGCTGAACTAGCCAGAGAACAGATTTCACAGAAAATTGTATATATGATTTTTTTTTTTTTTTTTTTTTTTTTTTTAGCTTTAGACTATGATTACATCCAGTTGGAGGATATCAGACATGTTTGATATTTTCAGCCAATTTTAGAACACATTGTTTTCATTTGTCATGCATCTCCTATAAATGAGGCACATGTTTCTGCATGAGTTTGAGTTCAGAATGATGCAAAATTCTGGAAGTGGGTGATCCTCAGTCGTTTAGTGTATGATGCCCAGTTTTTCCTATGCAACCTTTTATGAAGTGTTTGAAACCACTTTTCAGATTGAATGGCACTAAAAGCAAGTTTGGTTTTATCAGAAACAAATGATCATGAATATGGCAACATTTTATTACATTGGCTGTTGGACGTAACGCGGCAATTGTAAATGAAATGTCCGGTGAGTTCTGCTAAAAGGTTAGTGCGCAAATCGCGTTTGAAAATAACGTACCAGGCAGCTACACAAAACCATACCTTAAACCTAATCGATAGTGTTAACTACAGAAAACTTGAGATGAAAATCCATTTGTTGAAGCAACCATGGTATTTTAGATTTTTTGGTAACACTTTATTTTAGGGTCTTTTAACTAGTTGCTTATTAGCATGCATATTACTAGAATATTGGCTGTTTATTAAGCACATATTTATGCCTTATTCTGCATGACCATATTCTACATTCTTAATCCTACCCAATACCTAAACTTAACAACTACCTTACTAACTATTAATAAGCAGTAAATTAGGAGTTTATTGAGGAAAAAGTCGTAGTTAATAGTTTATATGTGTTCCCTATACTAAAGTGTTACCGATTTTTTTATTTGTGAGTCAACTATTCCCTTCATAATCCATAACATGGTTTAAAGATGTGAAGATTTTAAATTACTTGAAAACTCATTGAAAAGGAAGTACAGCTCATGGCTATTCAAGAGAAAGTTTTTCATGGCTGCATGAGACTTTCCAAATGTTTGAAAAAAAAAAATTACAAGAAAGTATACATCAGATTAAAACATACAATCCCCTCCTGCTAACTGACTTCTCTTTAATCTTGATATAAACTGTTTTTCATTGCTTCTTAAGAGAAACTGTGATTTTTTTTTTAGCCTTGTTGAGAGAACAGCAGCCCCTGCAGTTTTCGTGCCTGAAATAAAGCCCTGGCATAGTAATTGAGGAACTGCAGGGGTCCAGATGCTGAGAGGGCTAGAGGATTACTGCAGTGCTTCTTCCACTTCTAAACCAGCTGCTTCAAAATTTAACAACTCAATCTGTACAAATTGGTTTGTATGTGGTGAAATCTTCAAAAAGGTTTAAAGAGGTTTATGTTTCCAAATGACTGAATGCCCTGCAGGAAATAATTATGTCCATCAGAGGCCCTATAAACATTAAAATCTTCTTTAGTTTTACACAGAATTTATGCTAAATTCCACCCATATCCCCAAATTATAACTTCGCCTTGCCTTTGCATTGCAACACCTACCTAGTATTTCCACATCAACCTCCCACCATCTCTCCTTGTATCCCCCCAGCCCAATACCTCTGACAAACCACAATTAAAAAATAACAGATGGATTGCATGCGTCAACCGTCTAATGATATTTAGCAAGGCAGAAGACTCGGAGTGAGAGGAACAGCTGGGCACACCAAACAACATTATAATCCTAGTAAGTGTGTAGAATAACTTCTTTAAATGCTCTGTAATGACAGTTTGCTTACAGACCACTGAGAAGAGTAATTTAGTTAGTAGCAAAAATAAACATGAGACAAGCATGTTTTAATTCTTTTTTTAAACATACAAAATCATCACATCCGTGTGCTGAAAAATGTGCTGATACAATTAATGCTGTACCAAAAGGCGTTTTAAAAGCAGAACATCTTTGTTAGCTTTGAAAAGTGGTGATCGCTCTTGCTCTTTTAGGTAACGGACACATACATCCAAACTCTGAGGGTCAAATTGCTATATAAGGATCGTGGCTAGAGCTGATATAGCTAATATGTGAGGTCACACAATAAATCCACAAAGTCTATTATCACCTCTAATGTTTGATGAACTGTTTCAAAAGAAAATCAATACATAATATAAATGTCCCACATCCATCAAACACTTTAGAAGGTTAATGGATAAATCCCTTTTCCCAATTTCACATTTATATAAGATACAGATATAGGAGGGGGGAACTTATTCTGTGTAACATGGCCTTGATTTAAAATGATTGTTTATTGTTCAGTCACCTTGAATCAGGAATCTAAAATTCAGTGATCTGAATGCACCACATACAGTTTTGTTTATAGATTGGGACTGACACCCTGGATACTTGTCTTCACTTGATACAAGACACAAATCATCTTCAAATCTCATTTATAACACACTATCAGGTATTTTTAAATGTAATGTTACTAGGTTTAAATGAGGTTGCCACCACTGCTTTGAGATAATCAAGTCAGTCAAATCACTAATATGGAATCAAATTAGACCCTGTTTACATCCATTGCCACTGAGTTTCCAAAGGATACATTTGTTTGTAACATGCACTCTAAAAAAGATGGTTCTTTAAAGGTTCTTTACACGTAGTAACAGTTCTATTTAGAACCGTATCATCTTGTAGAACTCTTTATATGCTGAAATGGTTCTTTGTGTTAGAGTTTAGGGTTCTTTTTTTCTGCCTTTTTTGTTTTTCAAATCTGTAACTGTCAAAGCCACATCATTACTGGTTTTCTGGAGCTGCAGCAGCCATCCAATTACACAGACTGCCAATACACTCTTAATAAGTAAATTATTTCTTTCTTAAAATGTCTATAAATTTTAACTTTCAGTTGGTTTCCTACCAGTCATGTCTTTTTCTCTTTTTAGTTTAACAGAACATGTAAGTGTGAGCAGTTCTATTCAGTTAATGATACTTATATTCTCTTCTTCTACTAAGTAAGAGAGATATTGAATTTATGATCCATATTGTTAGATTTTTTTAATTAGTACTTTATATATATATATATATATATATATATATATATATATCACTTTTTCCTTTTAATATTGTAAAGGGCTCACATTTTTGCTAATTTTGGCCTTAATAAACAATTGTTTTTACATAAACAAATAGAAGAGACACACTGTAAAGATACTAATATAAAATAAACTTTAATAAAAAGGTTATTTATAACACCATTGATGACCTATATAGCACTTTCAAAGCATGGTTCTTTATGGAACCTTATAAAAATTTTCTATTTAGCACCACAAAGGTTTCTGCTATTGTTACAAGCCAAAGAACCCTAATTTGGTACTGTTTAGAACCATTTTTTCTTAAGAGTGTGGCATTTGAACTTGAATTGTACCAGAAAGAAGAATTCTATACCTCTGCCTCGTGTAGCCATTGGATAATCCTTATGATGCACAAGAATAGTAAAAGAATTTAGTAATACATTTTAATACATAATAATATTGTTAGTTGAGGATTGTGTGTTTGATTTTACCTACTATGCTACAGAAATGTGATTTTCCCCCTCAATTTCTGGGGATGAAATGAGTAATTATAGCCATTCAACATTACAATAAAATTGAATGCCAGGCTTAAAAAAATATTATAACATACATAATTATCATATAATGCTATGACTATAACATGGCTATATGTTATGACTATAAGATTATATAATTTAGATGTGCCTTTAATATAGTAATATAGTGATGTTTATGTCTCTCTCAATATCAGCGCTCTCTGTTTGAATGAGAGCTGTCAGTTAATTTTTTCTCCACAAAGTTTATTTTCCGCATTAGTTTTTACAATAATTAGGAAAAATTACTAGTTAAAACATTTGGTATCAACATTTTTATGTGAGGATTGATTCTTTGTCAGTATCAAAAGTAATTATGCTTATTTTCGCATTCACATTTGCTTGTTTCAGTTATTGAGACAAGCACATTACTGATAGGTTCAAAAAGCTTGAAACACACAAGTGTCCAATGGGCTTCCCAAAGAGAAGCAGATCATAGGACAGGCCTACATGGAGACCACCCTCTGTCAGCCGCTCTCTCTCGCTTTGCAGAGATGGTGAGCGGAAACCAGTGTGATCATATACTGTGACGCTAGATAAGGATGTGGACAGACATTAGCATAGCTACTTCAGGAAGGAAAAAAAGGATGCTGCGTTAGATATTTTTAACACGTTAAACAGAAAATATTAATTGCAGTAATGATCTATACTTTAGATGTACTTAGAGAGGCTTCCCTCAAAAATATTTAAAAAATCATACATACCCCAAACATTTGAACAGAATGTATATAAAATATATACAGTATATATATATATATATATATATAGCTATATAAAGTATATATATACAGTTATATTCAAATACTGGGGAGATGTAGAACATCTAAAAGAACATTGAAAAAGCATAAGAACAATTTGCTATTACAGAACATAGTTAGTACAGTTAGTTATAGGCCATAACCTTTATCTCACTGGCTAAATTGTTGGCACTCAGTCTGGGAGTCATAAAATTCAGGCCTCAAGGTGTTAAGGCCTCTTAAACCATGAACGGTTACTGTACTAGTAGTCGGCATATCTCAATTTATGTACATAAAAGATAAAATGGCAGGAAACTGGTTTAAATGTTAGTATGAGATATTAAGCAAATACATATGCTCACACAGACTTGAAACTCCGAAAAAATACTGGATTGGATTCTAAAGCCATCTGGCAGTAAAGGCACAGACTCTATGCCCAGACACTTAGTGAAAATTGTGGTAAGTCTGTCGCCCCACTTTAAACGGCAACCATTCATCAGACCTGTTTATATGTGAAGTTAAATCTCATCTGATTGATTGCGGCCTTCTCTTTCTGCCTCTCCACAAACGGGTATTAATGACAGAGGGTCACACGGTAATGAGACGCCCAGACACCTTCTTCCACTCTCATAATGATGTCGGTTTCTCTCTCAGGGGACGGGGTCTGTGTAGTTCTCTCTGCAGACGTGTATCCAGGGAAAGACATTTTTATGGGCCGCACAACCTTAGTGAAAGATGATAATGGCTTTTAAAATTCCTGACATTTACCACAATTTTCAATTATATATCTTTTATCTGATTCAATGACATAAAAGTGTTTTTAGTTTAATTTAGTTTACACATGTGAGTAGTTCTTAGAAATGTACTTTTGTATTCATGTTGGTTTCATAAGGTTTTACTAAACTATTGCTGATTCCATACCACGACTCAATACAATAAACAAACAAACAATAAAATGCACCTTAAATGTGCATTACAGTTCAACATTTGCCACTGGTCAGCTGGATTGTTTAAGAACATGCACAATGTAAAAATTAAAAGAAAACAACATGTTCTTTTTTGTACAGTAACTATGGCAAAGTGGAAAGAGCTCAAGGACTGAGCTTGTTTATTAGACTGTGAATATACTGTGTTTAAGATGGAAATGATATCTCTGTACGTCATTCAGATACGGATGGGGAGTTAAGGTTCCTGTAAGGCATTCAGGGTCATCGAAGGGGTCTTAAACTTAACTTATTCAGAATACAGCACTCTATCATTCTATGTCTTAAATTATAATCTGTTTGTTTTTATCTTTGTGTATGTGTGTCAGTGAGAGTTATGAAACCATGACCTGCGTGGGATCAGGGTTTCAATGAGATTTTGTAAAATGCATGTGTCTGTGTAGATTTAGCCCAAAAGTGCAAGATTCCATCTCTATTGTAGCTGTTCTATATTTTGTAGATGTTCTATATTTTTTACACACTCTTAATCCTGAAAAGGTCACTTGGGTGCTTGTTTAGAGTAATGTTTAGTAACAATATTTAAAACAAAACAGTGTCAACTGAGAGTGGAATCAATCCAGAAATGAAAGTGCCTGCAGCCAAAAATCTCTCTGAGCACAGAAACAACATTACAACAAAGCACAGATCAGATTCAAAAAGAAAATGTTTTTCATTTTTTAGTTGTACTGCCCTTTAGAAATTTGTGTTGTTGTGCTGCTTCTATTCTATTCTATTCTATTCTATTCTATTCTATTCTATTCTATGCAGAGTTGAATAATAAATATGGTCCACTGGCCAAGAGCCAGTGACAGAGGTTCACTATCTTATCTTATGCTGTTGTTCATGCATATTTTCATGCCTTATAAAAAAGTATTTTTATGAATTACAGCTGTCATGGAGTAACATTACAGTTCATTCTGGTTCTCGAATCTGATTGGCTGAGAGCCTTTTCCAGCCATGCGATATTCTAGTAGTTTCGCATAGCCAGACCTTCAGACTGACAGCAGATGGTCCGGACTCCATAGCAGCTTTTACTGGCCAAAGACAACTGACTGACATGTAAAGCAACCAATCACAGTTTGTTTTGTTCTGTGTGCTGTTTAGAGGTGTGAAAATGTAACATCATGTTTTTACCTTAAACAACACCTTATAAAACGCAACGTACAAATGCATTGACTAGCGCTGTCATGGGAAATCTCCTTTACCGTTAAAAGGACAAAGACAAAGATATCGCTTTCCTCAGCAGACATTCAAACTGATTTTGTGATTATGAATGTAAACTGTTGTTGTATAAACGCAACATCACACTCGTAGCCATGCGAAATGGTTCTATTGCCGTTAAGGCTGAATTACAGTTCTGCCATGACAACTCTCGGAGTGTTTGACATGGTAATGGGTATGACAATGTAGATATGTTTGGTCTTGGCAGAATAGATCTGCTATGCTGCTGCTGCTTTATTGCTATTGCTGCTGCTGTTGATTATTGCTGCTGCAGAGCAAGTACGGGACTTGCTACTGCCAATACATACACGACACGCTGCTGTGAGCAAGTAAGACATGCTGCTGCTGTACAATATAGCATACATGAATAACCCGTAGCAGATTTATACAGGTGGAGCTAGGGAAGGTGGAGGGTTTCTGAAGCATGCTGCAATGCTAAGCAAATGCTAACTCATGTATTTAAAGATTGAGCACGCAAGCTCATTGGCTACTAATACAGCAAGAACTAATCATCAGTGACCTATAGATAATGATGTGATTATTAGCAGGTTGAGTCAAAGGACCTATTAGCCTGCCCATTAGAGTTTCATGCCAAAAGTTGTATTCGTGCTTGTATTCGAGCGATATTGCACAGGTAATCGTGTAATATTGCTCATATCTCTTAAAACCTTAACATTTAATGAAAAATACAAATTAAACTACCGTTTACACCATTACACTAAAAAAGTTTCCTGAGCACCAAATGAGCATATTGGAAGAATTTCTGAAGGATCATTTGACACTGAAGACTGGAGAAAATTACTGAAAATTCAGCTTTGCCATAATAGGAATATTATTTAAAATATTAGCCATAAGCCTTATTCATTTTAAATTACATTTTAAATTATAATAGTAATAGTAATAAATACATTAATTAAAATAATAATTGCATATTGATAATGTTTTTACAATATTACTGTTTGTAATGTATATTTGATCAAATAAATGCAGGCTTGGTAAGGCCAACTTCTTTTAAAAAAATAAACAACAACAACAACAACAACAGCAAAAAAACAAAAAAACAAACAACAAAAAAAAAAAAGTTTATTTTTGTATGTTACTAAAAATGTAATATATTTTTTGGCAGGGACAACAGAAGTAACTCCTTATTGTTGAACCATGAAAAGATATCTAGATTTTGGGCTTTAACTCTAGAATCTAGTATCTCTCTTGTCTAAATCTGGATGATGATAAAGAATGTGTCTGATGGCACAGCTTCATATAGAATGTCCACTCCATCATGAATTAATCAAAGACAGGGTGTGAAATGGCTTATTAGTTGAACAGAGCTCTTTCTTTTTTGCTCAGCTATCGCAGAAGCAAGGAGTGGAATTTAGAGACGCCATAGACAAACTAATTGAGAAACTTTAATTGAGTAATTTTCCTGAGTAAAAACTTTTTAGTGTTTTCTTCTCTTCAAGACCAGCTTTATACTCTCTTTTGTAGGATAAGAAATTCTCTTGACATTATGTTGAAGCTGAAGTTAGTATTATAGCAACTAAGGTTAATAAACTGGATTAATACACTTTCTGAACATGCAGAACAAATCTATCACTTGCTAAATGACAGTGTGGACAGTCAGTCTTTAAAGGGATATCAATTATCCATTTTGTTTTTCTCATCTACTGAACGATCAGTATAGTACTTCCCTCTACTCTCTGAATGCTGATGATCTGATCTTTGCACTAAACAAACTACTGAAGTGATTGAACTGGGAGCCCTGTACATTGCTATTCATATGATTCTGCTTCATGCTGCAAGACATGTTTATTTAGTAAGAGAAAACAGATTTATGAAACACATTCACACACACACACTTAAGCAGAGCAGTTCTCATGGAGCTTGGAGCAAAGATGCAAATAAGTCAGTAGACACTGATTTTTTCACTCCCACACCTTTTGTAGTATTCTAATACAGCTGAAAGTTATTTGTCTAAAAGTCTTCAATAAATATGTGCATTAGCCAAAATAGACTCCCATCAATGCTATATGATATAACAGACCTCCTTGGTCCAAAGCTATTTAGCGTAGGCATGACAGCATGAGATGATTGATGGCCTATTGGTCTATAACTATACAGACCCTCTGAGAATTCATAGAAAAGGCAGTACTTTATGTGAATCATACACACACACAGTACAGTTTCTTACGGGTCTCTCATCTATTTTATGATTGATCATTGCAGCAGACAGAAAATGATGGCAGATTAAGGATCAATAAGCTGCTATGGCACTGATCAATCATGAGACTTCATAGCAGCTTTTATTACTCTCCATGGTTACCAACAGTGAAACATTGTGATTGAGACACATAATAAACATAAGAATGAATTAATGTGTTCATACGCAAATGTGTTTCAATTTGAGACATGGTCATAGTATTGAGAACTGGTTAATGTCTTGGTTAATATTAGAACTTACCCAGATATGATTTTTTCTAAGCTGTTAGTCAGCTCTATCTAGCATTGTCAGAACTGTTTAGTCATCACAAGTATTTAACAAGATGTTTGCACATACCTTTTATTATGCTGTACTGCACTAATTCTCGACTGAGATATGAAATAATGCATTCAAATTTATGTCCTTCACATTATGTTAAATAAATAGGCTACATACAAAACCTGTTCAGAGTGCCGCAAAGTTTATATCAGATACTTATGATGCCTTCACATGTTTATACTGTATACTGATTTATGCACATTTATTTTCATACATTTAGTTTGGAACAAAAAGTATTCTTATTACAAAATGCATTCTTGCCATTTCACAATGCTTAACAGCTTGTAGCTCCAGAATAACTTTAACATGCAGAGATATGAAATATTCAGTAAGAGTGGATTTTAATTGCATAAAATTCTGAATTGTTTACACTTCAAATCAGATGATCAGATATTGGATACATATCAGATTTATAACTAAATATTGGATTTAGAACTATTTAGCAGTGTAAATCTTATTGCTGTTGCCTGAATCAGATACTAACTGCTAGCATGTGCTGTCTGAAATGACTTCTGTCTTGGAGGTTCTCTGGAAAATTATTTACACTAAACATGCAAAACAATTTAGCAAACAGAAGATGACATAAGCTTGATAGCAAAACCACATGTACAAAAACAATAATGTGTCGGAGACTGACACGGAAGAGAAAAAATTGAACCACTGTAGTCACATGGACTATTTTAACAATGTCTTTACTATACTTTTCTGGGCCTTGAAAGTGGTAATCGCGTTGCTGTCTATGGGGGATCAGAAAGCTCTTGGATTTCATCAAAAATATCTCAATTTGTGTTCCGAGGAGTCTTACGGGTTTGGAATGAAATAAGGTTGAGTAATTAATGACAGAATTTTCATTTTTGGATGAACTAACCCTTTAAACGCAGACACCCAGTATTTAGGAAATGGAGGAAAAAAAAAAAAATTTTTAAGTAATTAAAACACTGTGTTAATATATATGATCATATACAGTACTTGACCAGTGAATTTCATGTTTTTTCAAACATTAGAACGGCCGCATCTGCGGCAGTAAGTGTATTGCATAATGTTTTCATCAACTTACAGGTTATGAAGTTTATTGTAGCTATGAGAGCGCTTAGTTTTTTCTGTCATTTGGCCAAAATCTCATGTCATTAAAGACGAAGTGCTACGCACAGGCTATTTAAGACAGTATAGCTACTACTGGCTATGACTTGAAGACAAATGATAGACTAAGATACATAAAACATTTGACTTTATATATAGTTTGTTGAGTAAAGAAAACACTGTAATTATTGAAACGAACAGTTATTTATTTAGCTTTGCATTGCAAACAAGCAGAGATGGTCGATAATGTGTGCGGCACTTCATTCCCGATAGAGGCGGGGTGGAGTTATAAGGTTTTACTGACAGTTTGAGGATCCAATGGAGTTACAAGGTTTAGTTACAAGCTATTTTTAATACTTTTCATTGGTTAAATATTTGCAAAACCCACAGACAGATGTAAAGGGTGACCAATAGTAATGATTTACAGAGTAAATGTCTTACATTGTGTCTTACAGAGTTTTAGCATTAGAGTGATGTGCGAGCATAGGCACATGCATAATCCAGCCCTGGTCCTATCAGCACATAATTTGGAGCATTGCAATTGTAAATATTATAATTTAAGTATTTTAGCATTGAGATTAAATTATTAATGTTGACAGAATAAGAGACAATTCAATAATAAGAGTGATAAGAAATTATCAGCACAGTAAACTTTTAAAAACTTGGGCTCAAATTTCCTTCTGTAGGAGGGAGATAAGGAAGTATCTACTAGAGCCAATGACTATTCCAAACTGCTATGAAATTACATGAAATGATAATTGCAACACTGATCCATTATAAAACATGAATGCAGGAAACACTGGAACCTCAAAACTCCATTAAAAGTAAATTGCTTATTTTCAGACTGGTCATGACACCACTAGCAGGTATATAATAGAGTCTGTGAGGAGCAATGGCTGTGCTTCACTTAAAAAAGCAACACATTAATTATCACATCTTCTCATATTGACCATGAAAAATGATTAGAGACAAAGAGAACCAGAGAATGATACAGTTCATGCATTCTTTTTTTGTGAAAATATGATTTCCTGTTTTATCGGAGTGACAAAATATAGTGTAACTAAAGTATATACAGTATGTTAACCATACAAACTGATCTACTGTATGGTCAGCATCCCCAACTCCAATTATTAAATATTTAATAAATAAATAAATAAATAAATAAATAATAATTAGTAGACAGAACATTTTTAAAAAGAACACAAAAAGAAAAAAAAAAAAAGAAAAAAAAAAATTCTTGGGCCAATTCAATTAATATTTGATCTTTTATGAGTTTTTTTGTTGAGAACTAAGCCAAGCTGACTGGAAGTATTTTCCTTGTGCAGCTAGAGGAGTGGAAAGGTTTTATAGAAGGTATGTTGGAAGTTTCATGATGGGCTCAGACCCCTTGACAAATTAGTGTTTGTCTTTAATACAGCTACTTAAGGTTCCTGCCAACACTTGCACAACGGCAGCTGTCTTTTTAAGGGACTAAAATAGTTTTTATATGGGGTTGCGGAAAACTTCTTAGCCGTGAAGGATTATTTCCAGCTAGACAAACAAATTTTTTTTTTTTTTTTTGCTAAAATGATAACTGAAGTGAAGTATTAGATATTTAATAATTATCTTGAGGATAGGTAAGAATGTTAAATAATTAAAAAAAATAAACATTGTCTACTTCAATAAGGAGTTATTTATTGAGGCGTTAATATTTCTAATGTTATTAATAATACTAATTTAGTCATTGATATTTATTAGTCATTTCTATCAGTGAATTATCAGTAAGAGTATGAATTCTTGGCAATACCAGATATGTGCCATGCCAGAGAAAACCTATTCATCCCAAAGTAGTCTTTTGTTTATTTTACAATAACAATAGAAATGGGACTATGAATTCAAAAAGAGCCCATTGCTAACAAGAACCAGCCAGAGTCTGGGTGGAAAGATGATATAAATCCTAAACTGGAATTGACTAATCTAGGTACTTGGTTGGAAGCCCACCGGTTGGAGTGTAGTGAAGATATTTTCCATCTAATGATAGAAGAGCCAGATGTGCTCACATAAGTCATTCCACACATCTTCAGTTCATTTACAAATCTTATCACAATGGAGACAGGCCCAATCATAATTCAAATACACTCAGATCTGCCTGGGGAGGAAAGCAAAACACTCTATCCTGCCAAAATTGTGTGGTCCTATAAGAGCTAAAGACTGCTAAGCAACACTGAAACAAATGAAAACTGTGAATGTTATATCTTACAGGAAAGAAAATAATTGGAGAAATGTGAGAATAATACTGCAGCTATTGTCTATATTTTCTGCAGTTGTAATGTGTCTAACTTAAAGAGGCAGAGAGGAACAATGAAAGAACGTCTGAGCAAACGTCCTGAATGAAGAATGGATGGCTGAATGCGGATTGGATGAGCAGACAGAGAAAGACGGAGCCAAACAGACAAACATAATAAAATCCAGGAAACTAAAAAGGTACAATTACACCTCAGTCTGAATGAAAAACAGATGTGGCTAGCATTCACCTGATCCTGTACTTGATCCTTAGCTGTAGATCAAAAATAGACTACAGAAATCAAACATCGTTTCAAAAGCAGCATGGTTTCATTTATCTAGAGTAGATCGTGGTCTTGCAAACATGATAAGATGTTATGTCTAAGCAAAACAAACTCTGTGTGCATATATGATTCACACATCACTGTTCAGATAATTAAAAAATAACAAGTGAATTCATTTTGCTAGCTGTCACCACGGTTATATATTGCAGAGACAGTGAAAACTGTCACCTCTAATCCTTCTTTGAAAAGCTAGGTTCATTCCTAGTTGATTATGAATGTGTGTCTAATTGTGTAGGTCATTCCTATGCTGAACTTTCAAAACATTATAATGTAATTTTAAGTTAAATAGGTTATATCAGACTTTCAGAATGGAAAATTGCTTAATTATAAAAGCAATAGTAAAATTAACAGGACCTAGCAGGATAAAACAATAAGGAAATAAAGCATTAAAGCTCAGTCGAGGATTTAGAATTAGCATGCATGAAGTTGTTAACTTGTTTATTAAGTTTTTGATCATTTTTTAAAAAATATCTTTTCAAATTTTGATAATTTCATAGCGATTTTGTCATTTTATAAAACAGGATAGAAAATTTTAAAGGGAGACAAATCAATTAATATCACAAAACAGCCATCAATTCTGCGGACACACTGAGGACACATAATTATGTTCAAAAACAATGTAAAAGTGAATTTTGCATAATAGGTTCCCTTTAAGAAACTGCTTTCTGTTAGTTAAAGGAATAGTACGTTTACACAACAATGATTAACTGCTCTACTAAATAGAGCAAAGTTTGTCCTTTGCGTTTTTTGCTTACAGATGACATGTTGTCAAAACTATCCACGTTTACACAGCTCTGCAAAAGCAACTAAAAACGTTGTATTTTGCATGCAAGTCAGTGGTTGGAGAAGCCACATTCACTATGCGCCTATAGACTGAATACGTAATTATTCTAATGTGGAGGGATTGTGTGAGCGTGGGTATGTGAAGATGCCACCTGTTGAGGAAACACTAGCTAGCTATCTTTTACAGGGTGAGGAATCTTCATTGAAGGCTCCAGCTTTGCCATCAAAGCTTTGCCAGACCACCTCATGGCTTGCAGGCAAAACGTATGTGGCAGTGGGTCAGGCTGGTGGTGCTCTGCACACCATGGCATTGTTGCAGGCATACCAAGTCAAACTTCTTAAAGAATTGGACCAGGGGCAGGGATTGTCTCTTGAGAACTGTGCCGCACAACAGATCTGGCTCTCCGGGCCACCAAACAGACAGCTGTGGCAATCATTCATTCAATGGCGGCAATGTGGTTACGGAGAAACAACTGCAGTTAAAGAGGCAAGGGCGCAGTCTGCTGCTGTCAGGAGGTATATTCCTCTAAACCCTCTGTTTCCTCCAAACCTTCTGAACGGTCTCCTGAATGTTCCTGGAGATAGGATCAGAGATCCAGGCAGTTTTGTCACTTTTTTAAAAAAAAAAATAAGGAAAAAGAGATGATAGTAGCTGACTGATCTCTCTGGCTCTTGTATTGTATTCACCCTCTCCAATAGTTTTTTGGAGTTTAAGTAGGGCTAGAGAGATTTTCTCTAGAAGAAGACACCTTAGGGTTGATGCAGGGTAAATGGAATTTTGTTGGGCATTTCACAAGCATCCCTCTATTCCATTACAAGTTATTGAAAATAGAGATGTACCCTCCCCTTGGGTCATGGTTGTTGGTTATGAGAGATGCTATGGGAATACGCTACGCATCCCATGCACCTCTTTTACTACCCTCTCCAATTTGTTTCAGAGTTTAAGTATGGCAAAGAAATTCCCTCTGCGTATTTATTTCCTCAGGGTTGAGACAAGGCAGATGAATGAGTATGGACAGTCAGCAAAGTCCCTCCTTTTATTTGCCTCCCTTCCCAACTGTTGTTGTGTTTTAAGTAGGGCTGTGCACTCCCCTTTGGCCAGGTAGCTTGGTAAAGGAGTCACGTCCCATGTCCTCTTTTACAGCCCGTCTCCAATTTCTGGATTGGAGCTCTAAGCGGGGCTGAAAGCTCCCCATAAACAAGTACCCCCTTAGGGTTAATAGTAGGAAGATGGAATTATGGTGGGCAGCCCGCATTGCATCCATTTATTCCACTTTATCCCCTCATATTGTGGGCTTCTTAGTGAGATACATGTAAAAGTAAAGGTAATCACCTCCTTTTTTATTTCTTGGCATAGCACCTGAGATTGCTAGCCATACGGTTTTCTAGAGAGTGCCTTATACCATGACAGGGTATGAGCTTGGGAACATGCAAGTGTCACATTCTCTTATTTGCCACTCTCCTCAATTAGCTATTGGGGTTTTAAGTAGGGCTTAAGCTCTCCTGTGATTCCCTTGGGGTATAGAGTCTGAGTCATGAGAATCTCTTTGTGTAACACAATGTGTCCAATGGTCTCGTTGCCTCCCTCCCTTTTGATTTGCTTGTGGTCGAGATATATCTATTGACTCCCCCTTGGATAATGGCAATACTAAGATTGTGGCTATGGGCTTATGGGCAGAGTTGGCGGTTGCTGTCCACTCCTCAACTGTTCCTTTTTTCAATAACCTCAGCTTGGAGGTACTGACTGCTAGTATGCTCCCTTTGGTAGACTGCTTCCTATGAGCCTCTCAAGCTTAGCACAAAATAGGAGGCTATGTTGGGTATTCCTCTTATAGCCTTGCTTACGGGGGTTCAGGCTAAGACCTGTCTGATGTCAGGATGGGGCAGTTTAAACCTGGATTTCCCTTATCTGAAATCAGAAGTTTAGAGGTTATTCCCTAAACACCTGTCAATACTGGCTTGGAGAGCACAGCCACTGAGCTCTCATATAGGATGTTGATGCAGTCCTCACAGTGCTATGCCCACTCTGTTTGTGTATACTCACAACCTAATGAGGCAGGAATTTCTTCAGCATGGCGTAGTGTGTATTGCATTCCTCATAGTGTCAAGACGCAACATCGAAGCTCCGCTTAGAAAGGGAACATGTCAGGTTGCGAATGCAACCCGGTTCCCTAAAGCATGGTAACTTCAGGGCATGCCTGTGCATCTCTTTCAGACAAAAGAGTTAATGACGTGTAACTCAGGCACCCTTTTATGCTCTCGGGCACTGCGTGTATGACGTAATATTCAGCCGTCTACCAAAAATTATTGCCGTTTGTTTACACATGCTCAGACACCGGTCACGCTGAAGGCGTTCTCCATAGTGTCAACACCAAGACGCAGCGTCTCATTCCCCTTCTCAGAGAACTGGCTTGTATTCGCAACCTGAGACATTATGTAAAGTTATAAAAACTAAAAAAAAAAAAAACAAGATTCAGTTTTGCACATAGATACAAATCATATTATGTTTAGCAAGTGTGAATAAAGTATAAACGTTTGTTTGTGTGCATTTGTCAAACATCTGTCTCCAACTAACCTGTTTCTGCAAAATCCATAAAGGTAGATCTGTTTAAAGATCTGTGGATGCATCTGGAAGCCATTGCTTTATGATATCATTGTCAAATTAGCCAGCTGAATACACATTACACGTTCTGCTGCTGTTCTTGTGCCCTGATCCTGTTAAACAAACCTGAAGTCTGCCTCATTCTTCATCCTCATCCTTCATGTCTGTGTCAACCCTCACTGACACAGTTATTCATAAATGATAAATAATGGTTGACTCTAGTAGTTTCTTTTTTAATAAACACAGTGATTTGGTGGAGAATTGTGATTTGTAAAACTACAAGATAGTAAGACAGTTCCTCAGAAACCTCAAGCTAAGAAAGAATACTCACTCTCCTGGTCGTACATTATGCATTATTTATCAGGGGAAATTGAAAAGGGCCATCTTTATCTATTACAGCAAGTCTGAGACACATCATACTATATAGGCTTTCAGTTTGTTTGTAGCAGTCATAGATTCATGCTGTTCTAGGATCAGTTCTGTGTCAGGGTTCAAACCGATGATGGTGATCCTCCATGAAACTAAAACGGACGTATTAATGTCTTACTATTATTTCCACATATGCATTAAAACACTGAGAGGATGCTGCTGGTGTAGTGGTGCTCAAAATTCTCAAATCTGCAATGTAGCAGATGCAGGGCTTTCTGTTGCCATGGAGAACCTTGCAGTTAAAGCTCTGCTGTATAATGTGTATCCACCAGACCTGACTTACTGGGAGTGCTCACACATGGACACACTTTTATATTATGTTGTGAGTGCTATCGGTGTTCAGTTGTAATGTTAAAGGACTAGTTCATCCAGAATTGAAAATTACGTCATCATTTGCTTACCCTCATGTCATTTCAAACCTGTATTACAAATGGAGAAATTTTTGAGAAATTACTGGTTGCCCTTACACTACCATTCAAAAAGAACTGAATACTTTTAATCAGTGAAGACACATTAATTTGATCAAAAGCGACAGCAAAGTCTTTTACATTGTTAAAAAATTAATTTCTTTTCAAATTTCTATTCATCAAAGAATCCTAAAAAAAAAAGTATCACAGTTTTCACAAGAATATTAAGTAGCACAAATGTTTTCAACACTGATCATAATAAATGTCTCTTGAGCACCAAATCAGATTATTAGAAATATTTCTGAAGGATCATGTGACGTTAAACACTGAAGGAGTAATGGCTGCTGAAAATTCAGCTTTGCAATCACAGCAATGAATTGCATTTTAAAATATATTAAAATGAGAAACAGTTATTTTACATTGTAATAATATTTTACAATATTATTGTTTTGATCAAATAAATGCAGCTTTAAAAATTGTCTTAAAATCTGGTGTCAACTCGGGTGCCATTTTACTTTAAAGTCAACACTTCTTTTATGCCCAGTACACTTATCCCCCTCTTTCCTCCCTCTTTCATTGATAAGGCTTTTCCATTAAGCCATTTGTAACTTACCAAGGTTCCATTTTTTCAGATACTTGCAAGTCTGGGACTTTGTTCGCAAGCATTTCCCGGGGTTCCCCACGATCCTGCTCTCTACCCTGGATGATACTATTTCCAGTATTAATCCTTATCAAAGAATGGCCATCTCAACAATATATAACACCTTATTCACATCCCATCCCTTGGCTTCTGACAATGTGCAGATTACTTGGGCTAGGGATCTTAACATGAAGATAGAGACATGTTATTCGATTCTGAAACGTGTTCATAATTCATCTGTTTGCGCTCGCCATGGAGTTTACAATGTAAATTAGTCTACATAGTCCACTGGTCTAAAAGTAAATTAGCTTGCATATTCCTGGACATTGATTCGAGCTGTGACAAGTGTCATTGAACTAGCTAATTTAACTCACATGTTCTGCTTTATCTCTTTTCTGGGAGTCTGTTTTTGACTCAATCTCAGCTACCACGTCTGTTAATACCTATCTTTCACTAGTTGGCTTGTTTAGAGTCCTACCTACTGATTACTCGCTGCCGTCTCATTTTGTCGAGTTGGTAGCTTTTCTCACACTACTACTGTATATGGATAAAAGACTAAGTGGATAAAAGACACTCTATTTTTTTGTTAAGTTGGAAAAATTCAACACATTCTTTGTGGTTCTATGGTTACATTTTCAAGAATTTGTTTACCCTTTTTAGAGCATGTTAAATCTCTGCAGCTGGATGCAGTCTCTATTGACTGATTGACCGTCTACACTGCACTATTATTTTTGTTTTTCCTGGTTGAGTTTCCTGGATCTATCTATCTGTTTGTTGTTGCTCCCCTTCAATTATTGGACTTAATTAAGGCTTGCACTGTGTTGGCCTATGGCTGTATTATTACATACGATTCTGTTGTAATATATTGTAGACTGTACTCAACCTGTTAGTTGGGTGAGGGACTGCGTGTGGTGTTTTTGTATTGTTGTGCTTTTTTTTTTTACTTTAAATTTTTTTAAATTTTGATTGATTGTTTGTCTTTCTATTCTTGTGAAAATTCAATATATAAATCTTAAAAAATAAATCAATAAATGTGGCCTTGGTGAGCATAAGAAACTTCTTTAGAAACATTAAAGTTTTAACAACCTCAAACTTTTGAGCGGTAGTGTATGCAATTAAAATAAATGATAAATGGGGACTGCAGCTTTCATATATTCCAAGTGTTCTGAAGCTATAGAATATATAATTTCACATGGACCACTTTTTTCATGCAATCAGTACAGTACATTCTTCAGAATTTCTCCTTTTGTGTTCCACAGATGACATAAAGTCATCCAGGTTTGGAATGACATGAGAGTACAGTAAAATATTACAGAATTGTCACTATTCTGTAAAACATTTATTGAAGTATATTTATATTTACCTTTAATTAATTTTTGGCATATCATAAGCAAAACAATTATATTCAAGTTCCATTTTATCACTATGTGTGTTCCCTGGGACTTGAACCAACGACCTTTAAAGGAACACCATGCTCTTCTACAAGCTACAGGACTAAAAACTTATATCAGATGTCAGTTACTACCTCATCTTCTTTGCTTTGTCATCTAGTTTATAGGCCTGTTATTTAATGTGAAAGATCAGTGTATGTGTACAGTATGTGTCTGTTTATTTGGGGGGTTGTTATTGAATGGGTCCATCCCGTCTGAACTCCCGCAGAGACTCTTAACACAGATGTAAAGGTCACAATGAGGTCTACGAAAACTCTGCCCATCTGTCACAGACACCCTCTCTTCCTTTCATCTTTTCTCCCTTTCTTTTTCCTCTTTCCTCTGTCATTGTCTGTTACAATTGTACCCCCTCTCAATATCTGTCCTCCTGTGGTGCAGTTCTAGCCCTTATAACTATGTTTTCCCAGTACTCCAATTATAAAAAAATCCACAATCCACCACAAAACCTAGACTGAAAAAAGGTGAAACAACCATGTCATTTACTTAAAGTGCATTTTTATTTTGGCCTAATCAAAAATCATGGTTTCTGGTTTAAACCTGTTTTGTTAGTCTAAAAGCAAATAACACTCCCCATAGAAACAATTTTCCCCATAGAAACGACATTGCACCTTTTGAGGTCCAGAAAAGTACTAAAGAAATCATTAAAACTGGAGATTTGACTACAGTGGTTCAACCTTAAAGGATTAGTTCACTTTCATATTAAGATTTCCTGATAATTTACTCACCCCCATGTCATCCAAGATGTCCATGTCCTTGTTTCTTCAGTCAAAAATAAATTAAGGTTTTTGATGAAAACATTCCAGGATTATTCTCCTTATAGTGGACTTCAATTGACCCCAAACGGTTGAAGGTCAAAATTACAGTTTCAGTACAGATCGCCTCGCAAGTGCTTCCGCCAGACCGCCTTCCGTATTCTTTAAAAAGCTTACGCTGTATGTCCTTCACCTTCCCTATTCAAATTACGGAACGAACGTGGCGCCAGTTCCGTTTTTTCCCTAAGTTGAATAGGGAAGGTGTAGGACATACAGTGTAAGCTTTTTGAAGAATACGGAAGGCGGTCTGGCGGAAGCACTTGTGATGCAATCATTTGTGTTTATAAAGCATATACATACACTGCGCCATCTAGAGTTTATACATAGTTACATATACATAGTTCAGCCATGAAACTCTAGAGGGCGCAGGCTGATGGGACCTTAACGCAAGCTGATGATAATTATAGTGTTAACTACTGGCACAAGCTGATTGGTCCATGTCATATCTGCAGCCAATAAGCTTGTTGCTTACACATTTAAATGGCTGGTTACATTCACTATAGCAGTTTGCAGCGCGCTTCAGAATTCCTCTAAAACCCTCCACCTTCCCCAGCTCCACCTGTATAGATCTGCTATGGGTTATTGATATATGCTATTTGTGCAGCAGCACTATGTCTTACTCGCAGCAGCGTATCGGCGTATGTATTGGCAGTAGCAAGTTCCTGTACTTGCTCTGCAGCAGCAGCAATTCAGCAGCAGTGTAGCAGATCTATTCCGCCAAGACCAAATACATTAATATTGTCATATCTATTACCATGCTAACAATCTTCCGAGAGTTGTCATGATTGAAATATATATATATATATATATATATATATAAATATATGTATATATATACACAAACACAAAGAAACACGTGAGATAGAGAGATCAACATGTGAAAATCTGGCCTAGGAGAGTTGCGACAGTTATCTGTTACACTTCCTCTTACACATGCATGCTCTCAGCTTTCTCTTTTCCTGTACACCTCTCTTTCTTAAATCACTCTCTCTTTCCTCCTGCTCTTCCTCTCGAGTCACTGGCAGGTGTTATGAGGTTAGTATCTCAATATGAAGATGAGAGACATAGCCTCTCAGTGTTTCGAAAATAATTTACCCTGCATTGTACCTGCATGTGTGTGCATACACTTCTCTTGTGTTGAATTCCTTGTCTTTGTGCTTAAGTTGTAGGGAGTAATTTATACCTTTGAATTCATATACCTTTATGTACTATATTTCCAATAAAACCCTTTTGAAAAATAATCTTAAAGAGAATGAGGGAGAGATGCAGTCTTTTAAAGTCGATCTCAACAGCAGTCCGGATTGGACTGGATAATGGCGAGACCATTTTGTAGGAAATGTTGTACTGCCCATGCAGCACGCTCTTATACACTATGGTTTGCTCTGGAAGAAACAACTTGCAATTTCAATTTCCTGAGCAAACTGATGGAAGACCAGTCCAATTATGTGACCTGACCTAGCCAAAATAGCATTACAAAGAAAAAACAGGACAAAAAGAAACATACAGTAAAAAATAGTAAAATAATCCTCTTGCAATATAACCTTTCTTAGCTCACTGGCAAAACACAAGTTTACTTTGTGTTGGTAAATAGGGCAATATCGCTTGTTTCTTTATTCAATATTAACACTTAATAAAGTCTGATACCAAGTTCTATCAATGCCAATATTGTCAATATTGATACCTCTATTAAATGTATTCATTTTATAATCACCATTCTATATTAATGCACTGCTTTCTTCGAAGCACACACATGCATATGTCACTCAAGCTGTTTTCATTAAAGCACACACGCATAAGTCACTTGGAGATCACACAGTTCTGCGCACGCACAGAAACATTTAGGAGCACAGAAACTTATCAACGCTGCCCCATGACTTTTTTTTAATAAAATAGCTTTGCTACTGAATCGCTACATTATACGCCTATTTCTCAGCAACGAGGGAGTAACATCGCTGTTTGCTAATTCAAATAAATGCTATAATTCATTCATTCAAATAAATGTAATCTTGCGCACTACTTTATCTCTGTGTCTGATTCAAAGAGGGCAGAATGCTAGATCTAACAGTCAACAGAATTTTTACCCTTCTGGTCAAATATTGCGCTGCAAACATCAATAACAGATTTAAGTTGTCAATGCTGGCAAACAACCATGGTATAAGCGGGATAATCCACGGATAGCTGTGCATTAAATGATTTAAATGCACTCTGCTTCACGTCATGTGGTTCTTTCCCTCCACGTCATGCATTAAAATCGTTCAATACACAGCTAGTCATGGATTACCCCTTAGTTCTAAAGTGACATTCTAAATTAGTAATGGAGACTTGGGCTCAGCTGTCAATTTGAGATGTGAATCCGTGGCTGAAGGAAGTAGTTCCACACATAAGAGGGTTTTATAAGACACCCTGTTGTTGTTTCTTATTTATTTACACACTTGTGCCGTGGAACTGTTGTATACATGCAATATCACATTCGTAGTCATGCAGTAAAATCCATTATGCCTATGGAAAGTCCCCATAAAACATAAAAATCCAAAGTGTGTGTGTGTGTGTGTGTGTGTGTGTGTGTGTGTGTGTGTGTGTGTGTGTGTGTGCGTGTGTGCGTGACGTGTGTGTGTAAGAGCCCAGAGGCAGACACAGTAGCATTGCTAAAAAGTGACGGTCCATAAAGGCTTTGGAAAACCTAACCCCCTCCAAAATTTTCCATTAATAAAATTCCTTGACTCAGAATTAAGGAGGGGAAAGAAATCCAGAATGTCAGTGTCTGTAAAAACACTTTTTTCTTTTTTAAATATAATGTGATTAGCAGAGAGCAAAGGGAAAAAAGACTTTGCATTTAATTTTCTTTTTTTAGATGGAATGAGGAAAAAGAAACATAATGAAAGCAATAATGAAAGCCAAAATTAAAATCCCGAGTGCTGTGGAAAAGACCATATGTTGTGTGTTGTGTCCTTCTAATTAAATTTTATTAGAACATTTTGTGTATGGCACTGAAAAATAGCACTTTCTTCTAAACATTTCCATGAAAAGACTAATGAATAATTGTAGCTGCTACATAAAAGTGTCATTTTTAGACTAGTATGAATTACCAATGAAGAAGGAAAACTTTTTGACACATTTGACACATTTGTATCCACAAAACCTCAGCACACAGCACCATATAAACCACCACTTCTCACATCTTACAGTTAGGAAAATCCTGCAGAACATCTTCAATACTCAACAAAAAGGCAGAAAGTAGACGGTTTCCTATCAATACCAATGAAGGGTACGAGACCTCTGACCTGGTCAAACAGTTCTTCTGACCTGAGAAAAACTGAACTCTGTTCAATCTGAATCTAATTGAACCTTTGGTTTAATGTTTTTATGAAAAAAAAAGTAACTTTTAATATAAGTACCTAGAAGTTTAAGTGTGACCAAATAAACAAACAAAGCCTATAAATTAACTAATTTACGTACTGAATGATCTGTTTAGTGACATCAGCTAAAAATTTTCAGTCACCGAAAAGTACAGTAAAAGGTGCAAATCCACTAAATTACAAATTATACAAACAAATGAATACATACATCAGTAAAGCAAATGACTGACTTTGGGAAATTCAAGAAATGTCTGTTAAAGCGGAGTTTAAAATACTGCATACATTCCCATAACTGGAAGATAACAGAGATGAGAGACTTTCCATTAGAAGCCTCATTCAGCGGCTTCTGAAATTAATCAACCAGTACAATAACTTCCTCTATGCAGCAGTTTTATAAAGACGTACACACACACACACACTCACAAACAGTCATTATTGTAAATGTCTGTTGCCTGGAATGAATGTCTACTGGCAGCAGGTGTTAATTCTAATAGGAAATTTGACCTACCCAACCACCCACCCAAAACACACACACATGCACACACTTCCATGCATACTTGGACATGAAAAGATTGTCAGGTTCACTCAGATCACACTGGGGTCAATAAAATAACAAAAGCATGTGCTAAAGAAAACATGATCACTGGATTTTGTGCCTTAACATTTTCCTCTTCTTTATCTCTCATGTCACCACATGGAATGTGTCCATTCTGCCCTGTGCCAGTGGCTTGTGTATTAGCGCGCAAGAGCTCTTCCTGTATAACTGCCTGGGGACAGCAGCTGTTGGTCCGAGCACACATGGACTAACAGAAGAGAGCTATGCGTGTGTGTATGAAGAGCATTTGTCAGGTTGACTTTGTCCGTGAACAATTGGTATGTGCCATTCCTTGTCCTCAAGCTAACCCAGCACTAATTGGGATTAACATGTGTCTACACTGAAATACCAGAGGACATAAACTCACGTATAAAACATACTCTCACATGAAGAGTCAGGCATATTTAGAAAGCAATAAGTACTTGTAGAGTGTTTTGAAATTTCAATACCTCACATATCAACCACACATGGATCTTAAAGCTGCTGTCCATAACTTTTTTGGTTAAAAATGATCCAAAATCAATTTTTAAACAAGTACATAACCAGCCAGTGTTCAAAACTATCTCCTTACCTTAGCCCAAATCACAACGGCAAGCTTGTAATAATGTTTTATAATTCTGGTGGTGCTGGTGGGTTTCCACGGGAAATTCAAGCATGTCTTTGCGTCATTACGTCACGTCTGTAAACAAAAAGAACAAGTCCCAGCAAGTAGGCTATATCGCATGTGAGGTGGATCATTTATTGTCTTTTCTCACAGCAGCTGCAATAATTAAACTTATCATTTGGATGGCGGATTGTATGGTATGACAAATTATTGTTAGAGATTAGACTGTACAGAAATTGAAATCTACAGGTAACGCTACATACTAAATACACATAGTCACGCAATGCTGATGTTGTTAACATTAAAGGTGCTGTAAGTAGTATTTGAACTACGCTGTTGGACATTGTTGATATTTGAAATCAACCCAAACAAACCCACCCCTCTCTTCATTGCTCTGCCTCCAAAACTCACACTCCAATTCTAACCACCCTGCTCCGAGTCAGTCTCAAACCCCAGCCCGTCTGCTGCTGGCATGTGAGGCGAGTGCACAACTCAATGACGCTAAACATCGCATTCTCTAGCGATCGTCAGTGTGCAGTGATTTACCTGCACAACTCTCACTATCTGGTCGCTGTTATACACGCAATGCGAGTGGATGTCTGTTTATTACAGCTGACGCGCAACATAATGCTTCACGAAAAATAAAGCGCAGTTGATGAACGAACGACAAGGAAGCACAAAAAATGAACGTACAGTACACAAGAGTAAATACAAAGTGTTCATTGTTAGTCACAAACAGCACAGCAGCTCCAGACAATCAAAACCGTGTTACTTACATGAGTAGCGGGATCAAAGCAGCCTCTGCGTCTGTTTTCAGGCCTTCCCACTTAGCTCTCTTCAGCGCTGGAAAGCTTTTCTAATATAAACGCGGGTCCTAAAGCGCTTGCCCAGTCATAAACCTTCATTCCAGTGATATTCTTTTGAGCTGTTTTGTATTGTGTCCCATTTCTCGTTCTGCAGTTTTTTTTCTTCAAATCTCCCTCTTGCTCTTACTCTCTCCCCGACCGTCATACGCCCCCTAATGCTAATTGGTTAGACGTTTGTTGTTGGTATCGGCCCAACTAACTTCCAAAATATTACTGATTCCCCCTTTAACAATTTGAGAATAAAGTTTAACAATAATAATAATTTGCATAGTTTGACATGATCCGAGCTAAGCGATCGTTAGATTTAATCACCATATGCTGCACGATTTATTATAATGCTTTTTTTTCTCAGTTGGTCAGAACAAAAGTGGCAGATTTGTTACTTACTTGTTCAGATGACATTTTCCTGGTGAAAATTCTTACTTTGGTCATACTTCAAGACTACAATCTGTGATTCCGAAGTACAGTATCCACACTGACAGCAAATATTAAATTCATCCGCACTGAGGAGCTGTGCCGAGGCACAACTCACATAAAAATGATAATTCCGCAAACAACTGCAATTGCAGGTTTCAAACAGAGATGGCGACAAAGAGGCAAAACTTACGGAATGCAGCTTTAAGCATATCTAGTTAAATAACAAGATATATTTTGATATAATTTGATATTTTATTTGTTATTTATCAAAGTAATCATGGAGCAAATCATAAAACTGGATTTATTATGCACTTATTTTATTAGGGTGTACTCACACTAGGCACGGTTGCCTTGAACCGAGCCCGAGCGCGATTGTCTCCTCTCCACACTCCCCCACTAGCCTGCACTCACACTGCACTTAATGTACCGGGCCGGAGCACGCTTACGTCATATACGATGCAACTTTTTGAATGGAAGAAAACAGGAAGAAATGCACTTTCGCTAAGATACTGCCTAATATAGGCTATTTATAATTTATGCTGCGCAGCGATTTTCAATAGCATGTATCAGAGGATTATTACGAAGGCAGCTGACGTTAATGGAGGAATTTGCAGCTTTACTCGCAAACTACAATTCCTGATCATCAATAAGGTGAGAATCAGACCCGTTATAAACCCAAACACACTCAAATTAATTACATGAATTGATAAGTGTACTATCAAAGTAGTAATAAAGATGTTTGCCATCATAATGATGACAGTAGCGCACACAAAAGTAGTAGCTGTTCTGTGCTCTGGCACAGTTAACGCTCACACTGCATGCGAACCGTACTCAAACCCAACCGAACCGTGCTCTGGCCCACCTCTTCCAAGCGGACCAGGGCCGGCTAAACGAACCGTGCCCGGGCACGGAATGGAGCGATCACACTTGTCGAACGAACCGGGCTTCTGGATATGATTGGTGTTTGTTTTTTGTCATCCATGAACTCAACACTACAATCATTAAAACAATACACTTCCATGACTTTACACTTTAATAACAGTCAATACATTAAAAAAAAATAAATAAATAAATAATCCAGTGAATCTTAACTGATAGACCGTGACTCAAAATGGTTTTGCATTTGACCCAAAAAAGGGTTTTAGCAAAGAGCTGCAGCAGCAAAGAAAAATAAATAAATTAGTTAGAATAGTTAAAATAAATAGGTTTATCAATTTTTAAAAGGCAGGAGAAAATGCTTCCCATGTTTTTGTTGTTGACGTCAAAGACCTCTACGTTACTGTGATGCAAATTCATCTGTCACTTGGTAGAAGCTAGCCAAATTAGCCAGATGCCAATAGGGACAGGTTGCATGACATGCCCTCATCCCAGAAAACCATGAACAAAACTATGTAAGGTAAAAGACAATATGACCCACACTCTAAGAAAAAAATCCATAGAAAAACGAATAATATCCTGGCAGAAAATTACCACAACCTTTTGTGTTAAGTTCTATAGAAAAGTGTGAAAAATCAATAAGGAAAATTCCTTCACCGCAGTACATTGGGGCATATTTTCTTAGAGTGTATTACATTAAATACTGGTTCACTGCAGCGAGGATAAACATTGTTTTGTGTTTAATACAATTAATACATTTTAATGTTAGATTTGTCTTTAGATATGTTTACATACGTATGAGAAATGATTTTGGTACCGCATTGGATTGTTTTATAGAAAATCTGATCACTGATGCAAAACCAGTCCCTTGCTACATGCTCATGAATGCATCATTTCCTGTGAACAGACAGAGAGAAGCAGGACACAACGGTAATTTACCTGAGTAAAGATGTAATTATCCTTCTGCTCTATGGAATTTCTGTATGATAATCAGTGCTAATGGTGCTGATGTAAATGAACATCAGGGAGAAATGACAAAACGTGAAAATTACAAACCACATACAGTCAACAAATTAAAAATATCCTGACGATGACATTTCGATATTTGCTTTGTTTGGAGCTGTGAAAGGGCAGAGAAAAATAGGAGGCAAATTAACTGACTGATAAAAGGAGAAGAAGAATAAGAGAAACACACACACACACACACACACACACACAGAGAGAGAGAGAGAGAGAGAGAGAGAGAGAGAGAGAGAGAGAGGAAAAGAGCAGTACAGGCAGATTGCGTCATTACAGTTTATTTAGTATCTCCACAGGCGAGAGGGCAGAGAGGAGAGAGACACGCACATACAGGCACAACACATGATCAGTGGGGCTGGGAAATCCGAGTACCATCTTTATGAAAGTGTATATTAAAGGAATATTCTGTGTTCAATACAAGCACAACTGATATGGAAGTGAATGAGGCTAATTCATCAATTGTAAAATAGTTGCTGTTTCAAAAGTAATTACCAGAAATAATAATGAGCTAATATGAAAATTAGCTAACACTTTATTTTACAATGTCATTGTTATATGTTACATGTAGTTAATATAGTAATACATATAAATTATGCATAATTACATGCAACTAACCCCAAACCAAACCCTAAACCAAACCCATACTTAATATTACTCAGTACTTAAATGTATAATTACAGTGTAACAAAGACACCTTAAAGTGTGTATGATAATATGAATACATACTCATCTTTTTTGTGTGAAGTTATATCTAATTGCACAACTTTAACACCATAAATGTTAAATTGCCCTAAAAATGGCCCCCTTTTCTTCCAAGTACCCCAATGTTACCTCAAATTTTGCCTTTTACAGAAAAGGAGGTCAGAGATTTTTTATATTTCCCCCAACATTCAACATTATACCATAATTGCTTTTCATTGAGTTTGACTTGTATTGGGCTTGGAATATTTCTTTAACCAGCCAAAAACCTCACATCAATATACTATTAATGAGATACCAATGACAATAACAATGACTGCCAGACACCAGACGCTGGTATCCAGTCTGAGGGCTGCAGAGATTAGAAAAGATGTTTTTAAACAGGGAAGGAAGGAGCCGAGGAAATGAGTGCAATTTCAATGTGAGCTGTAGTTTTCACCCAAACAGAAGGGCCATTAGGGAAAGCTAATGGATAAATTCAGTACTGGCTCTTCCTGCTTGTTGTTACACTATTCTATAAGGCTTTTAAGCATAACATCATAGTCTTATTTTCAAAATGCTAGCTTTTATAAAAAAAAAACACTGATATGCTTGCTTGGTGGCTTAATGTGAGTAATATATTACATATGTTGCCATCCACATGGAGTTCACAAGGAAAAACTTATTTCTTGATAAACTAGGAACAATTCTAAATACATTTCGGATAGTAAATGTTCCACTGACGTAAAGGTTGTTAAAATATGTGCAAGTTGCAACAGTTAATCAGGTCCAGGTTAACCCAAAATCATCCTACTTCTTCATTTGACTAGTCATTTTCTTGTCATTCAGGCAACCCACCAACTAGTCGATTTTGAAAATACTGTATGTCAGACTGAGAAATTATACTTAAAGGGTTAATTCAACCAAAAATGAAAATTCTGTCATCATTTACTCCCCCTCATGTCATTCCAGCTTTGTATGACTGTTTTTCTTCTGTTGAACACAAAAGAAGATAATTATTCCTTTAAGTATGGTTGTCAACATTTTACTCGAAGTATCTATCCAAAAGTTTGGACCAATGGCCATATTTCTGTAAAAAAGAAAAAAATAGTGTTGAAATGTTCGTCACTGGCTTTAAAAGTTCAGTTAGAAGTGTAATTTGAAATTTGGATTTACTGAGAATTTAATGAGTCAGCTTATTAAAATGGACAAAAGGAAGAAAACCATGACGACCTGAAAAAATAAACTTTTTACTCCTTACATTTTATTCTTACCCTCATGTTGTTCCAAACCTGTATGACTGATTTTCTTCAGTGGAACATAAAAGGAGATATTCTGAGAAATCTCTCTGTGTTTTGTTTGTTAGTTTTTTGTTGTTGTTGTTTTGTTTTGTTTTTCCTCCATTCAGTGGAAGTCAATGGTAATCAAAACTGTTTGGTTACCAACATTCTTCAAAATGTCTTCTTTTGTGTTCTGCATAAAAAAAAGTCATACAAGTTTGGAACAACATGAAGGTTAGTAAATGACAGAATTTTCATTTTTGAGTGAATGCTTGGAGATCTAATTGAGGAAAAAGTACAAGTACTCTGTTTCAGTAATACTTAAGGAAAAGTGCAAATGGCCCTAAAATAATACTTTAGTAATGGAGTGCAATCACTTAAGTACTGCACTGTTGGCTACATTGTCATTAGACAGTCACTTGAGTAGAGCGATTGTGTTTTTTATTCAGATAATCAGCAAAGGTCATACTATTGTTTTTGGTACTTGTGCAAATCGTCCATTACGTTGCAGTTTCAAGTTTCCAGTAACTTTAAATTGTACTCACATTTGGTGCTTGATGTTTAGTTTTAATTTTGGACACTGTTGTGCACTTTGTTACACCCTATATGCACAATTATCTTAGACTGGTTTTCACCGTTCAGCATCAGTCGGTAGAGAAAATGATTGTGAATGGCAGTATACATTGATATATACAGTATATGATAGACATGTTAATCCATTTTCATAGTTTCAGAGATAGAGACTAATTTATCATGTAAATACAGTAACACTTGAGTGATGATGTCTGAAACCAACGAGTCTGTGTATTATGAGTCTGCTGTGGGGGGAGACTTCATGTTGGAAAAAGTTCAGAGGGGTTTCATTTAATTACCTAGGAAGCAGAACAGCTGGTTCAGAAAACAGCGACAAGATGATTTTGTAGAACATTATTGTACTTCAATAAAGCTATACAGGATAATACAGCTGTTCAGTTTGTTGTTCTAAATTAAATCCAGGGATGGGGGGATTGCTTATGCTCCTCTGTTGCAAGTCGCTTTGTGTCTGCTAAATGCAAAAATGCAAATAAAACGTCTACGTGAATGGGTTTTTTAAATAGAGGTTTTCCATTCAGCAGTAAAATTAGATTGGATGTTGTTAGCATTACTTGAAGAGAATTTTTAATGTTCTGTAAAACATTAATTACACAGTCACACTTAAAAAGTGACTGCGCTTAAAACGTACATTGACAAGTTGCCACAAAAATTAATACAACTACCACAAGGTTGTAGGATTACATTGAGCCATATTAACAATCTTAATTAAAATGCTAAACTCTGGAAGGAACCCATAGCAAAGTAGCTTTCCAGGTCTCTCTACAAATTGACGTTGTGACTGAATAGCTATATTACAGAGAATATAATTTAATAGGGCGACGTCAGGAATGACATAAATAAAGACACTACTGATGTCATATCCTCCACAGATATTAGGTGACCAACACATTTGCAACACCATCGTTCAATCAATCCTGCAAGCAAGCTGGGAGTTTCTGCACATGTTTGCTGTGCATCTGCCCTACCAATTGATTCACTTACGTGCGCTAATACAGTGGCTAATGAGGGTCCATTACAGTGGCCAAAAATAGGCAGAGGACGCAAGACCAGAGTCTACCATTTAGACTAATAAAAATATATGGACCGTGCTGAGGCCACATCCAGAGAGAAAAAGAGAGAGAGAGGAAAGTGATGGAAATAGAGGCAAATAGAGGATGACAGAGAGAGACAGCCTGCCTTCTCCTAATCCTCTTTAGATGTATTTTCCATAGGAGCTGCAAAGCTATTTGGATGTATGTCTGTCATCTACATTTCCACTGGCTAGAGCTAGTATGTGTGTATGACAGTTTCTTTTACGGTAAGTAGCTCAGTGAGGCTTTCACGAAGTCCAAAACAGTCTGACCATTTCCACCCTCTTCATGACCCAGAGTGCGATTATTTACCATTGTTCAGCAAATTTTTGTGGGCAAAATCCAGTGATTTCAATAGGAATCCATGTGATTGGGAATTTCGTGCAATGGCAAAATATCATCCCACGCAGATTTCGCAACTGGTCCAAGTTTGCCACCAATCCACTGCATTTACCATCTGCAGTCTGCTTGGTTTGAAAGTGACTTCTGCGTAAGCTGTGCTTCATACATGGCCATACTATACCGCACCTTTAGAATTAACTTTTGTTGTTTGTATTTGTACCTTTTTTACTGTACCTTTAAGACTTCTGTATGTAATTAATTCAGTTCTGATTGGTTAACCACAGTCTACCAACACGTTGTTCATCAGAGCAAGCCAAGTTATTGCATCTTGAGTAGTCATATGTTCATGTTTTGCTAGTTTTATAAAGGATAATTCACATTCAACAAAATAAAACCCAGGTGATCTTGTGACATCCTGAAGAAGTTTATTTTGCCATAATGACTGGCTAACAGTACATCATCCTGCTAATTACACAGCTAGTTAGCAAGTAAATAAATAAAGGGCCATGAAATGTTGATCTGAGTAAAATTATTGTTTTATGTGAGAAGAAAGAGACCACAAAGTACTATGAGAAACTAGCACAGGGTTGAAGATGTTTGCAAACAGACAACAATCATACAGCTTAGTGGTCATTATACTAAATATTTGACAACAGAATGCTGCAATTGACCAATCACAATCTTTCATTTGGACTAGAGCGGGAGCTAGCTTTGTATTGTGTTTGTTACACAACATAAATATACTTTTACATTTAAAAAAACAATGAGCCTGTTTTCCATGATATGTCACCTCTAAATAAACTGCATTTCGTTGGTCACCGCAACATTATGGAATAATGGAGTGTTTTTTAGACAATGCTGTTTAACTGGCTACTGATCTTGCATAATTTTGGTTGTATAGTATTAAGATGGCAAGGTGCTGCTTACAAGGTTCACATAATAAATATGTCTACTTTTGAAACATAAATAGAGCTACCTGAGTCTAATCTTTAGTGGTGATGATTATATAAACAGCAGACCATGGATGCAGACTCTCACTCACGCAAACACAACTAAGGTTTGCGCTGGTCTGAATGACACCTTTATGCACTGAAGGGAAGGTAGGAGTGCAGAGTCACACACACAGACTCTATGTCTGGAGCTGATTTATTTCAGGCCATCACCTTCTAAACAAGACATTTATACACATTGCTGCTTATTATACCTCACTCTAAATGCTCTTGTAGGTGGATCATTCCAAAAATAACTGCCTGTTTGTGTTTCACGACCGAGGTAAACTCTTCTGAGCCATAAACTGTTGTTTTATTCTTCTGTTGTCCATATGATGAGACTGGGTCACACTGACTGATTGATAACATTCAGTGAATTAGAATGAGGCTTTTGGCTAATTCGTGTCTCCTGCAGCTGTTTTCAAATCTTTTTTTTTCTTTCTCTCTTTTTTTTTTTTTTTTTTTTACAATGGAAAACAAGTGCTACCAAGATTAGCTGCAGTGTGTAAACTTTTATGACCACTTTAAAAGCTAACCAAGGTGGAGGGTTACAGCCTGTCAGAGACAATTTTCCACTTACGGACAAGTGGGGGTGAGAGTATGTGTCTGCATGATGTGTGTGTGCAGTTTAATGTGGTAGGGTAATTGTTCAAAGTTATCCTTTTATTTTCAATCTTAGTGAAGTTATGTTACAACACGAAAAGGAGGTGGGGTGGAGGGAGAGAAAGAAAGGCAATAAAAAAGACTAAAGTTTGTGCTTTGCGTGGAAAAAGCTTGGATTTTTTTCTGCAAAATATGCTGGATTTGTTACACTGCAGTGTGGTTGTATTTCAGCCAAGCGCAACTAAATTCCTCTACCCTATATATATATATATATATATATATATATATATATATATATATATATATATTTGAAGTAAAAAAATAAATAACAAAATTGAGTAAATTTTACAAGAAAGTACTATTTCAGTCTTTCTACTTCAAAATTTCATGTTTAATTCAATGTGTTACTTGCAGATTCTTTGTGATTTATTATCAGTTTCCAAGTGAAAATTGTTTCTACACCATTTTTTTTTTTTTTTTTTTTTTCAGTGTATAGAAAATGTGCAGAAATGACCAGTTTAACCAGATCTGCTATCCTGTTGGCTGATATTTTATAACACGTTATACAATATTACTTTTCTACATCTACCTATATGGTTCAAAGGTATAAGGGAGGCCCTAGTCAAAGGCTATTTGTCCTTCTCTAGCAGAAAATGAGAGGAGACAGAAAAGAAAAATGAAAGCCGTAGTGACATTTACTCATGTGCTGAATGACGAAAGTGGCTGGATGGAAACAAATATTTCAAGGCAGTAAGGGAGAGATAAAGGAATAAGATGAACGAGAGAGACAAATGAATTGAAAGATCCAGAAGAGGCTCTAGAAAGTAAATACATCAGAAATCCTAAAGATATTGCTTTTTATTGGCTACATCTGTTATAAGCAGCTTGTGCCATCAACTTCCTGTGGTCAAACTAATCCAGAGTGTATATAATAGCCTTTTTAAAGGTCAAAACACACTGTGAGATTTTCTTTGTAAATGGCTTTGAAAAGCTTCCTCTTTTCATTTTCATTTAAAAAAAAAAATGTAACATTAATATGTACTCTGATTATCTTTACTGTATATGTATAATAAAATGAAATATGACATAAAACACAACCCTGTCTCTTTTTGTTAAATGTCAGTTTTAATGAACAATAATAGCCATTATAAAAGTATAAAGCATAAGAAGCTTATACAATAGGAAATAAAGAAAAGCAACAATTCAGTCAAAAGTACAAAGTCAGCATTCTAGTACAACGGTATATATACAGTGGGTACGGAAAGTATTCAGACCCCCTTAAATTTTTCACTCTTTGTTATATTGCAGCCATTTGCTAAAATCATTTAAGTTCTTTTTTTTTCCTCATTACTGTACACACAGCACCCCATATTGACAGAAAAACACAGAATTGTTGACATTTTTGCAGATTTATTAAAAAAGAAAAACTGAAATATCACATGATCCTAAGTATTCAGACCCTTTGCTGTGACACTCATATATTTAACTCAGGTGCTGTCCATTTACCACCCTTGAGATGGTTCTACACCTTCATTTGAGTCCAGCTGTGTTTGATTATACTGATTGGACTTGATTAGGAAAGCCACACACCTGTCTATATAAGACCTTACAGCTCACAGTGCATATCAGAGCAAATGAGAATCATGAGGTCAAAGGAACTGCCTGAAGAGCTCAGAGACAGAATTGTGGCAAGGCACAGATCTGGCCAAGGTTACAAAAAAATTTCTGCTGCACTTAAGGTTCCTAAGAGCACAGTGGCCTCCATAATCCTTAAATGGAAGACGTTTGGGATGACCAGAACCCTTCCTAGAGCTGGCCGTCCGGCCAAACTGAGCTATCGGGGGAGAAGAGCCTTGGTGAGAGAGGTAAAGAAGAACCCAAAGATCACTGTGGCTGAGCTCCAGAGATGCAGTCGGGAGATGGGAGAAAGTTGTAGAAAGTCAACCATCACTGCAGCATTCCACCAGTCGGGGCTTTATGGCAGAGTGGCCCGACGGAAGCCTCTCCTCAGTGCAAGACACATGAAAGCCCGCATGGAGGACTCCAAGATGGTGATAAATAAGATTCTCTGGTCTGATGAGACCAAGATAGAACTTTTTGGCCTTAATTCTAAGCGGTATGTGTGGAGAAAACCAGGCACTGCTCATCACCTGTCCAATACAGTCCCAACAGTGAAGCATGGTGGTGGCAGCATCATGCTGTGGGGGTGTTTTTCAGCTGCAGGGACAGGACGACTGGTTGCAATCGAGGGAAAGATGAATGTGGCCAAGTACAGGGATATCCTGGACAAAAACCTTCTCCAGAGTGCTCAGGACCTCAGACTGGGCCGAAAGTTTACCTTCCAACAAGACAATGACCCTAAGCACACAGCTAAAATAATGAAGGAGTGGCTTCACAACAACTCCGTGACTGTTCTTGAATGGCCCAGCCAGAGCCCTGACTTAAACCCAATTGAGCATCTCTGGAGAGACCTAAAAATGGCTGTCCACCAACGTTTACCATCCAACCTGACAGAACTGGAGAGGATCTGCAAGGAGGAATGGCAGAGGATCCCCAAATCCAGGTGTGAAAAATTTGTTGCATCTTTCCCAAAAAGACTCATGGGCTGTATTAGATCAAAAGGGTGCTTCTACTAAATACTGAGCAAAGGGTCTGAATACTTAGGACCATGTGATATTTCAGTTTTTCTTTTTTAATAAATCTGCAAAAATGTCAACAATTCTGTGTTTTTCTGTCAATATGGGGTGCTGTGTGTACATTAATAAGGAAAAAAAAAAATAACTTAAATGATTTTAGCAAATGGCTGCAATATAACAAAGAGTGAAAAATTTAAGGGGGTCTGAATACTTTCCGTACCCACTGTATATATATATATATATATATATATATATATATATATATATATATATATATTTATATTTATATATATATATATTTGCCCTCAACCGAAACTATATGCCCTGGAATAAATAATAGATTCATGTGAACAAAGATTGCCCGTTAGATATACACAAGATGAATTAAATCTGTCACTATTGAAGTTTCGGTCCCACTTTATATTAGGTGGCCTTAACTACTATGTACTTACATCAAAAAATAAGTACAATGTACTTATTGGGTTTATATTGAATTGTAAAACACTTTTGCTGCTTTTGAAGTGGGATACGGGTAAGGTTAGGGAAAGCTTTGGTGGTATGGGTAGGTTTAAGGGTAGGGGTAAGGTGTAAGGGATGGGTCAACAGTGTAATTATAAATGTAATTACAGAAATTAATTACAGATGTAATTACATGCAGGTGTTTTTAAAATATAAGTACAATGTAAAACATGTATGTACACAATAAGTGCATTGTATCAAATGATTAATTTAAATGTAAGTACATAGTAGTTAAGGCCACTTAATATAAAGTGGGACCGAAGTTTCAAAACACTTATGACGTAACAAAGCCTCGTTTTGAAATCATGTGATTTTGGTGCTCTGAACCACTGATTCAAAACAAATGATTCGTAAAGCTTCGAAGCTTCATGAAGCAGTGTTTTAAAATCGCCCATCACTAGATATTGTGGAATAAATTCGCTATTTTGTTATTTTTGGCGCACAAAAAGTATTCTCGTCGCTTTATAATATTAAGCTTGAACCACTGAAGTAACATTGAAAAATGGAGTGTTATTGCTGGTGATGCAGGCCTTACTGAGCCATCTGATTTTATCAAAAATATCTTAATTTGTGTTCCGAACATGAACGAAGGTCTTATGGGTGTGGAACGACATGAGGGTGAGTAATTAATGACATATTTTTCATTTTTGGGTGAACTAACCCTTTAATGATATGCTAAAGCCCGCTGGTACGTTGACATGATTGGTTACAAGGTAGTTTGTGACATCACAGACACCAGCGATTTCAAGCCGTGGGTTTGAGACTGCAGTTTTAAGGAGAAAATACAGCAATGGTGTTGACTTAGGAATTCGCACATGGTTTGTCTTAAAGCATATTAAAAACACCACATAGACATATAAACAACATTAAAGACTTGATTTTCACCACAGGGGGACTATAAAACTACATTTCGTGACACAATGGCAGTAGTATTTTTAAAATTATGCAGGTTTTCTCCTCTGTCATTGACGCTTGCTGATTGGTGCAAGATGCATTCTGGGATACCTTGCTGTCTCAAAGTTCACACAAGTCACATCCTGATGCATCCATGATAAAAGGGGTGGAGCAAGAACACATCTGGGGATTTGAACTGTACTTGGCTAGATTTGAACTTTGAATTGAACAGTACTTGGGCACCAAGTTTCATAAGAACACAAGTACAGAAAATAATTGTTTTTTCGTTTTTTTTACAATTTGACCTCTGCATGTAACATGTTTAACAAAGACACTGTAAAGTAAAGTGTTACTTTTACATTTTTTAACCTTGTTTAAACACTCATTTTAGTCCCTTTCTCACCATCCATGCAAATCTCTAGAGGGTTGGAAAAGCTAACCTACATCATTCCTGTTCTTTATTTAATGAAAAAATAATATAATCTCAATATGTCTAAATTCAAAGTTTGTTTAGCTATCTTAGTAAGTACATTCCATAGGCGTAATGATTTTTATACTGTACAAACTGTACATTCTATCCCCCTAAACTACCCCTACTCCTAAACCGACCCATCACAGAAAACTTTCTGCATTTTTACATTTTTAATAACATTGTTTAGTATGTTTTTAAAGCTATTTTAAATATGAGGACTAATGAAATGTCCTCATATTTCATGTTTACGTCGTAATACCAGTGTAATACCCATGTCATTATACAAATTTGTGTCCTCATAAATCACAAAAACGCACACTCACACACACACACACACACAAAGAAATGCTCACAAGTAAGCACATGCCCACATACACACTTTAGGCTTAGTCTTCATAAATCCCTGAGTGCAGGCAGGAAAATACTTTTGCTGCACCGGAGCAGCTATTTGCTTTCTTTTAAATCACTGAAAAAAGTTACAGCATTAATACAGTCATAACAGCAGCACTGACAGCATATTCTTCACTACGACCACTACAGTTATCAGGTTCTTCCAGGGCCCAGCATTTCAAATGTATTTCATAACACTCTCTTTGAGAGCCACAGCAAACAGTGTGCAAATGGGATGCATCATTACGCAAGAAGACCAAATGATTTGTCTTCTTTATTTCCTGACTGATCCAAGACCAGAGTTTTTGAACTGCTTATTTGTTATATGGAAAAGTTTTAAACTGTTCCCAGTACAGCAATTAGGCTGAAGATGAGTCGAAATTGTGTTAAATGAAGGGTGTTTATGTTTTGTCAGTCTAATGTAGCTCTGAGACTAAAGGGATATTAAAAGAAGAAGGAAGGACGAGAGAAAGGGAGAGAGCAAGAGCTGGGCAAACAGGCTCTGAAAACTGTTATCAGCCCGAGGCCACAACGCACACAAACTCACACACAGACACAGCAGATCCAGAGCTCACCTTCAACATAATCATTTTTCATTGTGTATCAGCGTGTGTGAACTGGCATAACAGCACAAACAAAACAAGGGTGGCAGCAGTCTGCTAGAACCCAAGGCACTGCCTCCCAATGCGCCTGCTGGATAATTCCAGCACCTGCTGTGCCAACAACCCAGGCATGTACAGATGTCCTCTAATATGAGCCCACCTACTGGACCTTCATCTGATTCCCTAATCACTCTGAATTGCAGAGGAAGAAATAATGAGCAGTAATATCTGTCAGAAACATTTTCTGTTCTAAAATAAGTCTCTAAGATAAGATGCTATTAACATGAAGTTTCAGAGCTGATATCCGAAAGTGTCTCAGAGAAAATAACACTTTACCGTCAATCAGAGAAAAGAAATTCTGATAGGCTCATTTCAACAAGCCAACAAAAACCAGAGGCTGTTTGCACATCCACCATACTGGAAAGGTCAAGATCCACGCATCTAACACATGCAAGTGAACTGACAGATGCATTTTTTTTTTTTACAGTAACAGCTCCATTTAACCAATTTTCACCAAATTTGGCAAACAAAACTGTGTATTGCGGATAATAAAACTCTTAAGTTAATCTGAGTATTGGTAAAACATTCTTATAGTGTATATTGATCATAACAGTACACATCCTAAATGCTTAATTCTTTGATGGAAGAAAGCGATGGTAGTAATGATCATAAACACAACAGGTTTGCTATAGAAGGTTATAAATCATAAATGAATGTAACAATTTTCTCAAACAAATTCATATTTGCTTATTCATAAACAATAATAAAAAACATTTAAAATGGAATTCCATTAAATTTATATTTTTTGTTTGTTTGTTTGTTTGTTTCAAGCCCACCTATCATACTATATCATAATTGTTGTGGATTTTACTTGCTGTCTGATTTGTGATAGACTTCTAAAACAAGGTTACAGTTCCCGAGTTTATTTTCCAAATCAGAGAGTATATTTAACTGAGCATCATCTATATAAGTGGCGCCTGCAGCCGTACGTTCCTTGCAGTTCCTTGATTATTACGCCGGAATGAGAGTATAGTTCCTAGCCATATCGGCCTAGAAATATCAAAACTCTTTGGTCATTTTTGAGCAAGATGCTAACGGCCTAATCAGATTCAATGAACTATGCTAAGCTATGCTAAAAGTGGTACCGCCAGACCCGGAGATTGGCTAAATGGATTAGAAAACGGTAAAACTCAACTGTTTAACTCTAGGGGAGTTGGAAAATGAGCCTATTTTAAAAAAAAGTGGAGTGTTCCTTTAAAGGTGCAATATGTAAGATTTTCTGTCCGCTAGAGGTCGCAATTCAAAACAAAGGCGTAGCTTAATGACGCCAAGTTTGAACGCAGAATCTTGGGACATGTGGTCTTTACCTCACAGCCGGTGGAAAATAATCGGGATAGGACTCTGGAAGAAATAATGTTCATGGATGTGATTATTAACGTTACTGTAGTATGAAGCAGAGCAGGACCGTGCGTTGTGGGAGCTGAGCGAGGCCGCTGGAGCGATTGCGCAACACACGCCGCGAAGAGCGGAACTTTTATTATGCCACAGTCGCCGGCGCCGCTTCCGCTTTTCCGGTCATGAATATGAGGAAACACAGCTCTGTTTATCATATTAGATACATTTGAATGTGTTTATGTTATGTTATAAAATTATGTTATAACGTTACTCTGTGCGTTCGCTCGGTGGCTGCTGTGAGACACTTGTTGCACACTGCAGTAAGCTAGATCGATTTTAGAATATCATATTAAATGCTGGATGGCTTGTGTTGATAAAAGGCATGAAGTTAATTTTAAAACGTATTGTATGATGGAGAAAATGCTGTATTACTGTTATTAAAAATAAAGATTATGTTATGTTAGCTACTTCACAAAATAGTGTTTTTCACTGAGGCATGGTAAAGCATGGTACTCGCAAAAAATCAAGAAAATTATATTTAAACAATAAGACTAAACATGTTGAGCTATATAACAATAATTAGTTTTCTCTCTATAAATATATCAAAACAGTTGTTCGCTTGTCTATTAAAACGTAATATATTAAAGTGTCTTTGGTAAGGGTAACGCGGATATGACGCAATTGACAGGCGACTCCACACATGTCCCGGAGCCTTGGTTAAAATTGCAATTGTTGGAAACATTTGGGATATTGTAAGTACTCAAGTGAACAAAATATATAACACTGGCCTAGTGGTTTTTGGATATTTTACTGCAAAATTCTTACATATTGCACCTTTAAGCACAAATAAAAGCCTGAAACCGCTAAATGTGTTTAGTTTTCTGATAATATCATTCACATTAAAGTGTGGCAATAAATTAAATGTAACAACAGAAACAATAATTATAATAATACCTACTGAGTTGTTTGAGGCAAGTAAATTGTGCTGTTATTTTATTGTTTTTATACTGGTTATATGACAGAACATATGATAATGTAATATGCTACAGGCTTATATATTTAAAATGTTAGTAAATGGATTTAAGCTGAACTTTCATATTCTTATAGAGTATGGTCTGGGTTTAAACATTCCGACACACAAAGTGAAGCATTCACGTGACTGGAAAGAAAGTGAGGCTTCGTTTTTCGTTAATCACATGTTTCTCTGAAAACAATACGCACATTTTGAGACAAAGCCACTCAGAGATAACATCTATCTACACAAGCACAGCAGGGTGCAGCTACGTGCATCAGATTTGCGCGAACAGGAAAAAGACAGTCGATCAGACGATTTGTACAGTATGAGATCGTTCTCACCAATGCAATAAATGATTTAATCGCTTTTTGCGGGCGAAAAAAAAAAAAAAAAAAAAAAAGGGGGGTGGGTGCTTGTTCTGTGCGTACCCTGAGATAAAATCCTGCAGGCGCCCCTGGTCTATATAGCTCTAAAAGCAATTGTAAAGTAATTGTAAATTAGTAATCTAATAGTAAAATATACCAACACACACACTAAACTAAAGTGTACAGCATAATAAACTATTTATTTTATACTGTATGTTGTAGAGTTAATTTATATTTATATATACATTTATAAACCATAAAACCATAAATGTTTGCCATTCCAAGATGGTGGATTTTTATCTACATATATATATATATATATATAATTTATTAATGTCTATGATCCTAATTCCCCATCTGCAATGAAAACCAGAAGAATGCTGTTATAATCCACAGAGCAAAATACTTGCAGTGCTTGCAGTGTAGATTTAGTAGTTTTGTACCATCACATCACTCGCTTGCAGACACAGGATAAGGGTCTGCAGCTGTTAGAAAACATTCTTTACCACAACCTTCCTGAAAGAGTAAATGCAGTCTGCTGATCTGGCTCTAAAATATGAACAGAATGGACATCCTTTGAACAAGAAAGTGCTGACTTGGTCTTTAATGTTTAATCTGGTTATTCTGTCAAGGCAACCCTTTTTTTTTCCTAGAGCCTCACATTGTGTTGTTTGGTTGTCTGATGCCTCAGCTGGCAGAGTATGCGGCAGGCCAAGATTAGTGAAGAGCTTATAATTAAATGCACCAAGTATCGCTGTAAACAGCATGTCTCCTACAAGACAAAAAAGCCACCTTGTAAGGCTATCTCACAGATAATGCTGTTGAACAACTGCTATACCAACATCAAACTATAAAAATTTAAGAAATTGTGAAAATTCTCTTTGCTTTCTCACCCTATGTCTTTCCAAGCTTATATGATTTTCTTTCTTTTGCAAAAAAAAAAAAAAAAATGCACACACACACGCACAGATATTGGAAGATATTTCAGATGTTTTTGTCCATACAATGAAAGCCAGTGCTATCCAAAGCTATTCAAGCTCCAAAAAAGACATAAAGGTAGTGTAAAAGTAATGTTCTAAAGCAATACGATCATTTTGTATGATGAACAGACCAAATTCATTAGGTTCATTCATTAAATTCATAACTCGTGTATACAGAGCGACACATCAATATTGTATGGCAATAATTGTCATTGCCATGTCACGTGTCCTTTTTGAAGCATGAATCTTATGGACCCCATTGACTATTATTTTATATTCTTCAAATATCTTCTATTATGTTCTACAGAAAAAGAAAAGTTATACAGGTTTGGAACGACATCAAAGTCTTTTGCTAAAATGTGTCCTGCTATACAGTAAGCAGAAGGAAAGAGGTAATTTCCTCCATATAATCACTCAAACTGGCAATATCTAATTTAATCTATGACAGAGCCCCTGTGAGAGAAGCGAGGGATCTTTTAACCGGAACGAAATTACTGTTGACCATGACATGCCACAACTAAAGAAACTTCAGATCCACTCAGGCCATTTATAACCCTAGATATGTGCATTTAAATACAGGTACATCATGCAAAAACACAATTGTTATTTTGAATAGTTAATTCTCTTAAGTGTGACCATTAATCTCATATTTGAACTTATTACAGTTTCCTGACATGCTGCGTTACCGTGCCAGAGACTGTGAGAGCGTGTAAGAGCGTACGTGTTACTGAGGATTTCCCATTAAAAGAGGGATCAAATTCTCATTCCTGTATACCACAAAACCCCTTACAGACACACACACACACACACACACACACACACAAGAGAGAGAGAAACACATGTGTCCAGTGTCTCTCTAAAGAAAAATTTTGATCTTTTAGAAGTGAACAGGTGCACCATGACCAACAACCAACAGTAAAGGCCATGCAGATACCAGCTTAACACACGAATCTCATAATGAAAACATGAAAACAGTCAACATATTAATGTAATTATTAGCAGGATTGCAGTTGACAAAGCACATATTTGCCACAATTCACAGAAATAAAGTAACTAAAGGCACTACAATATATTCACTTCTTCGTTTTCAGTGCTGGAGCATTTTTGTTATGTTTTGACCCAAGGTTGAAAGCATTTTAGCAGATGAGCTGAGACAATGTAGTTCCTGAGTGCCTGCAGACATGAGCGTGAGACAGACTATAGTGAAGCGAACTGCTAGTGGATGAAAGAGAGTGCCTTGTGGCATAAGGAATGGAAAAGAGAGAGACTAAGTGGTTGTGTGTGTGTGTGTGTGTGTGTGTGTGTGTGTGTGTGTGTGTGTGTGTGTGTGTGTTTTTGTGTGTGGACTGTTATAGCACCTGAGGAGGAAAAATGTTGACTTGTGCTTATAGACGTGTGGGTGTTGCATAATACAAATCCATTTTGTTATAAGGAGGAAGTGTCTTCAATGTGTGTGCGTGTGTGTGCGTGTGTGTGCGTGTGTGTGTGTGTGTGTGTGTGTGTGTGTGTGTGTTTAAAGGAGCGAGGGAGAAAAGAGTCTGTGTGTGTGTTTTTAACTGATAGCATTTGTGCATTTTTTACTGTAAGGATTTGTGGTTGTGAATACAGTATTACACAGTACGAAAGAAAAGAAATACATCAACCATGTGTAGTTGGACAGAAACAATGGTTGTGTTTGAAATCAAGATACTTCTTGTAAAGTTTTTGTGTGTTACATACAGTAGAGTGTTGTGTGTTGTGTTTTGCAAAAAGTGTTTTATGAAATTGAAAACTGAGTCGAAGGCCGAGAATTAGTGTATGGTTTTGCAGATTTGGTGTGTGGTTCTGGTGTTTGAGTGTCAGGCTTCAGAAATTGTGTGTAAACAGCTGAAAAAAAACTGTAAGGTGTAATCTTAAATTTTGTGAACAAAACTAGTCCATATAGATCTTATTCACAGCAGCACCATCTTTGATTTTTGATGGGAATGAAAGTAAGGCTGTGAGGGATAGACATACATCTCTTCAGTGAGTTGTACTGTTATTTAATGTGTTTTTGGATTGTTCTGCTGATGAAACACTGCAAAAATATCTTTCCAAGAAATTTCAGTAGACAAAAAACTCTTGACAGTTTGAGCTATGAAAAAAGTGATCTAGGAGTTTTATACAGCTTTTTATAGCGGATGCCATTGAAAACACGGTAAGTTTATTCCTCACAGCCTCGCTTTCATACCTGTCATAGCGCTGCTCTGAATAAGGTCTATTGTCTGATGTATGAAACACAGCTCACACAGAAGTCACTTTTAAAGCAAGCACTTTTCTTTTGGTCATCTCAGCCAATCCACATGTCCAACTTGATCCTGTTACAAAGTCTGTGTAAGTAAATTTTTCACCCCACATGTGAAATTCCAGACTGTTTGGGTTCCTATTGAAATGACTGGATTTTGCCCATGGAAATTCGCCGGACAACGGTAGTAAATGTGATCACACCTTTAGTCCTAAACTAGCAGAGCAGTATGCAAGGTATATAAGAAAATTTTTCACTCAACTCTGAAAAAGTCTATCCATGTATCAACTGCAACAATAATTGTATAGAATAGAATGTACAAATAGATTCATGTTTAATCAAATTCACAGTTGAATCCAATTCAACTTAATTCAGCTTTGCTCTCAGTAACTTTCCTCAACTTATCTCATCTGACTGAACTTCATTTCTAATCAACTGAAAGTCAGCATAACAACCTTAAACCTTTACGTAACAGCTAATTTGTCCGTAGTGATGCTTCACACAAACCTTCTAAAGCACCAGCTCAGTTATGAGGAGCAAACAAAACTACAACACATCATGGGTCATGAGATCTTTTGATTGAATGCAAAAGTCACTACTGCACCAAAGAAATGTGCCCTCTATTTGCCCACCACGTGGGTGCCTGTGGGGCAGCAGAGCAAACAAACACTTATTTCATGCTTGAACACATTTAAGCCACTGGATATTTTTTTTAAAAAGAGAGAGAAAATACAACATGAAGAGAAATAAAACTGTTTGCATGTGTGTAGAAGAGACATTTTTTCATCAGTGGAACTAGCAGGAAATTCTATGAGAATCAGTATGTGTGGGTGAGGAGAGCATAAGGTTCATTCTAAGCTTCACAAGCTCCTGCAAGCACAAAATCACTTACAATCACCATTGTATTATAACTTTGTATTATAAGTTTTTCACCAAAATGTCATGATTTTTTTTATGATAATTTCCCACCATCTCTCTTACCTTTATATTTTATTTTAGTTTCTATTTTAGTTTCAATGAAAAAATCGTTTTACTGAGATGGAAGTTTTAAGTTCTGTCTTTAGTACAATGGATTCTTTTATATGAAACTATAAAAGAGAATTTTGATTCCTCGTGATAAAAAAGCATCATCCACACATGACTCTGCATATCTACTTCACATGGTGAAAGAAAGACTATATTCATCCCATCAAAGAAACATTCTTTGACTGAACTATGTCATTAATGTTTCAGCTAAAATACTGTGCAGCATTCCTCAAGGCATAGTTTACAGTAAACCACTGAAAATGGTACATTTTAACAACAGTATTACTTGTCATACCAGTCACATATTGTGATATATGGTTTATTATTTGGCGTTCATGACCAACAGTACTACAGATGCATCTGTCTTCATGTCAGGCTCGGAAATGTGTGTGTGCATGTATACATATGAGTCGTGTGGGCAGCTGAGAGGGCTCAAGATGGCCACAGATGTTATTACTGCCTTAGGGTCTCTATCTCCTTTTGTCTGTCTTTTTCTCCCTTCTTAACAGACAGCCACACAGTAGTACAATTAGAGACAGCATATTACCCCATGACACGTGAATGCAGCACACACAAACACACACACACATTTTACTGTTGTGGAGAGGACTTTACACTGATTTGTATTGTTTTCGATTTCGAATTTATTGATTTGATTTGTATAAAATAATAATTATTATAATAAGTGTTGTTATTGTTATTGTATGCACGATTGCTTTACAGGGCAATCTTCACAACAAAAACAATAGACACAAAAAGCAAAAAAAGAGATGAAGGAAAATGGAGGAAAAAAATTAAAGGTCGATGAGTCGTATAACTGATATAGATTTGATTGTCATGACCAGAGCTGCGAGGACACATGTAGAATTTAAAAAGGAGTGGTCCCAACACTGAACCCTGGTGAACGCCACATGTGACAGCGGCAGTAGATTTGTAATTCTGTATAGAAATAAACTGATGACTACCCTTCAAATATGATGTTACCCAGAGAAGTGCAGACAGTGTCAAAAGCAGAGCTGAGATCCAAAAGAAGAAGAATGTTAAGTGCACCTGCGTCTGCTTAAGTGAGGAGGTCAGTATACAAGGTCATTTGTTTTTTTTTTTTTATCAAGCCATTTTCCTTGTGGGGACTGTTGGCTAAATCTAGCTCATATACTCAACAGACTCAAATCTAAACTGCATATAGTCTCAGATAACATCATAACAACAACATAACATCAGAACAATAAGATAATGTTCGTTGACATCAAATTTAATTTATTTAAGGCTATTTGGTTTAGAGGTGCTACTAGCATTCTGGGCAAAATTGGATTGTTTCTTATACTGCTTGTTTCATGCGGTTATAAATATGCTAGTATACCCCTAAATGTTCTCTACATTTGAAGCAAAAGCGATTGCTTTGTAATTGCACTTGTCAGATACACCTCCTGGCACAAAACAAGAGACATGTACTTATGCTTTATTAGCATTTGGATAATGATACTAAAACTCTGTGAGCAATTTAAAGGCTTTAGAGAACTATACATGCAAAACACACACACACACACACACACACACACACACACACACACACACAGTTTTTCTTTTTTCACAATGCCCTTTATTAAATTGAAGCATTTTTGCTTCATATGCTACTTGATTAGGCTTGATGTTCTCTTCATTCCTAATAACTCAATTATGGGAGGCGAGTATGTGACATTGAGGCTGTTTTTTTTTTTTTTTTTTTTTTTTTTTATGTATACAGTATTCACCACAGCCTCTTTCCCTCACATACACATAAAATGTGCAATTTCCCCATTTAAGTGCCACTTTAGCTCACATCCCATAGTGCATTTACATAACAGCCTATTCAAATGCAATGACAGCCAAAATCTGAGTGACATTTTCAAAAAATGTCTCCCTCATAGCAAACAATCACGAATAATAGAGGGTTGCTAAGCACACATACACACACCCACCAACACTCACAGACAAACACATGCTCAAATATATGCGCTAGATGCAATTCTGAATTGATAGAAAGGGATAAGGACAGCCATCATAGATTGATAATAAGGTGTAATGGTCTCATAGCTAACAGATGAGTGAGTCATTATGATATTTTTTGGAGGGAAAAACAAGAGTGTAACATTATAAAAGGGCAAAGCAGTTCGAGAAAAAGAAAGAGAGAGAGAGAGAGAGAGATTAAAAGGTCGAAAATATTGAAGAAAGTTGGTGTTTTAACAGTGTCTCTCAAATACAAATTTCATTTTGTTCGCATAAAACCAGCGTTTAAATTGAAGAGGGAATGATAGGGACATTAGAGATTAAGGGACTCCAAACAAATAAAAAAAAAAAAGAAAAGAAAAAAAAAAAGAGGTGTTCCATTGTGAAATGATATAAATTTATATTGAATTACTGCTTGGACATAATGTTTATCTGAAAACTATGCACATACTCCAAATGATTTAAAAAAGAAAACCATTTGAGTTCAATTATGTTATTTTCATGGTTTGGGCTCAAGGCGGGGGTGGGGGGTGCATCTCAAGGGGTTAATCATTTATCTGGAATTCATTTTCAGAAAGTTTAAAACTCACTTAAGTGTGTCAATCCTCATTTTAACAAAATAAAATCACGGCTACAAATCACCTTTAATCTATGATTGTTTGCACAATTAAATAACTATAATTATCAGTGCTTGTACCTTTGTGCTGAACACTCAAGTTTATAACATACATGCAGATATTTTTTAGGTAGTGTAAAGTACACTAAAGGTCTATTCAAACCGCCAGCAACTTTGTCACTGCATGTTGCCAGTGGTTGGTGGTTAGGTTGCTAATTGGCATTCCTACTACTGGTTGCCTAGTAACTTTTATAAATTACATTCATAGATGTCTTGCCATGATGCTGACATTAAATAATTTTTTTTTCCTCAAAAAATAAAAATACTAGAGAATGTCTAGATAATTAAAATTTTAACTCAATCAATGCATAAATGTATAATATGGTAAAGAAACAACGTGAGCTTTGACATTTATATGCAGCTAAAGCACAAGCCTGGGCTAGTCATTGATTTATCCTTTCATTCATATTTTCATTACTTCCATTCCATTCTATCATTCATGTACAGTAGTAGCGGAGCATTTCTGTGCTGACTATGAGTTTTATTCAGCGGCGGAGGGAACAGGGTGTCCGTTCCGGTCAGTGCGTGATGATGTGTTTCTGAGGACAGTTATGATTCTCCATCATCATGCTCTGCCTGCCGACTGCTGATATAAGCACAATGTAAAGAAACAGATCTAGAACAATCAGCTCATCAGGTAACAAACATGGAAACACATTGAGGAAATTTTCTGCCTCAGTTCAGATCCTGGTTTCCAGATAAACAAGTCCTTGAGGAACAATCATGTATTCCCTCACACACAAACATAAACACGTGGCCGCCTGCACACACACTTCCGGAAGAGACATTAGAAGTATTTTTTTAAAGGATACTTCAATCAAAATTCTCAGCCACTGAGCGATATTTAAAGTTTTATGCAGTTTGTATTTGATTAAGAGCTGCAAATAAACAATAAAATGAACATTAATCAAGCAAAATCACATACGCTTGTGTGCTGCACAGAATATCAACACAGCTGGGATTCAGCCATAAGCACAAGGTTATTGTGCTGATCTAACAGTATGATACTTTGCTGCAGTATGATACAGCTGATACTTTAATATAGTGTAACATAGTTGTTGTGTCTAATGCTGTTATGACAAAAATCACCAGTCCTGGAAAACAAATTAGAGGACTAGAACCAGTTTTCAAATTACAGGGAGGCTAGATGAGGATCCCTTAGTTACAGACATAGCTCCTAAGTAACCGTTTAAAAGCAAGCTGAGGTGGGCTATTCAGCTGCACATCTTTGTGTCAGCCATTCAAGGGGTGTAAACCGACACTAACAGAAGAAAAACATTAGATAATAACTATTACATCACTATGAATGAACAACTGTTCTCTATTCACGGTGTAAACAATTGTTGTAGGCTTAAAAACTAAGACATCAGGGAAGAGCAGAAGGATGGAGGGTTGCAAGAACATGTATATAAAAAGAGAGGAGACAAAAAGGTACAGATGAGAAGTGAGAGATAAGGAGTGAACGCAAAAGAGAGTGAAGCAAAAAACAAAAACAGAGAAAGAGAAATAAAGAGGATGGTAAGAGTACTCTGAGACATATTCAGAAATACTTAAAGTAGTTTAAAGTTCAGATAAGAGATAAGGAAACTGCAAGAGATAAAGGGCACAAAAAAGAAAGTGGAGATTGAGAGCAGGAAGCAGTGTGAGAGCTGTAGAGGGTCCAGTAGTGCTGGAGGTGCCCCTGCAGCTGCTGTCACATGATCACATGTTTGGCCTCCAGCCGATGACGAGGTCAGGAATATTTTTGATCTCTGCCAGTCTCATGCCATCCTTCCAGTACCTCTCTCTCTCAAACACACACCCTCTCTGTCTCTCTGTCTCTCTGTCCCTCCACCTACTCTGGCTGGGTGTCTCTCTGTAATTAGGAATGAAAGCTCCTTCTTAACAGTGGCTGTTAATTTGCTGGGGCGATCTCTAAATCAGTGCCTTGAAACAGGACTTTAACAACTGCATCTTCATGAGTGTCAATGATCATGTGATGTGATATATACTGTTCTAAGGCTGCATCAACTAATAAAATCAATTATAATTAATAGTGAAAATATTTGACAATGATTATCTATGTTCTTCATCAGTGATGCCACTTTAAAGTTGTGGAAAAAAAATGACAATTTATTTACATTTTACTGTTATATTATTTTATTGGGAGTAGGGCTGTCAATTTAATGCATTTAATTATTTAGTTATGGAAAAATAACACAAATAAAATGATTTAATGCATTAACGCACCCACCCCGTCTAGGTCATCTTACATTTCATACAGTCGATTGGTGACGTGAGGCATAAGGCAGGGCAACAACTCACTGTGTGATGTAGCCCTGTATGAGTTTTTGACTTATATTTATATCATATGACATAGTTAAGCAATAACACATGAGTAACAAGCGCAATATCACACGAGTGCTGTTTTTTGTCCCAAAGAGCACAAGTTGCGAATGTGATATTGATTTTATTCAACAGTTCAGTAAATAAGAAGTTAATATTGTGTTATATTTTAGACACAATATAATAATAATGTCTGTTTTTGCTCAATTTTGCCAACAAATATTTTACCTGTAAAACCAGAGCAGAACTGTTGTGCCTTTCTGAGCAACACACAGCGGTGTTTAGATTCTGAATGAATCCGCGTTGAATCAGTCAGGTGAACCAATGATTCAATGATCCATTCATAAAGAGAGCCATTTACTTAATTCCTGAATGAATCAGCCATTTGAACGAATCAAATGAATGAATGACATTTACCCCCACCTACTGGCAATTTTAGTTTCTTTTATCACTTCATAAAAAAAGGATAGCTTGCCCAAAAATGAAAATTCGGTTTATTTACATTTATTCACCCTCATGTTGTTTCAAACCTGTATGACTTTCTTTCTTTTGCGGAGCATAAAGGAAGATATTTTGAAGAATATTGGTAAACAAACTGTTTTCGGTCTGTAAATATATCTAAATGCCAATTCAGATGCTGCTTCTGAAAAACAATCATGGCCGTTGTAGCCTTAAAGTTTAATAAATTCTATGTTGAATACGTGAAATAAATACGTGTAATAAATTCTATGTTGAATAAAATAAAATATTTCTTTCTAAAGCTACTATAATGTCTATTTAATGCTTTTTCTCATTTAACACAATGACTTTAAATTACCTTTTGCTTGTAATTTCTCAGACAAATTTGATGAGAGATTAATTAATTAATTAATTAATCATCACATCATGCAATTAAGTAGATTAAAAAAAATTACATAACTCATCTGGTCCCACTTTGTCTTTAACTACTATGTAATAACATTAAAATTGATCATTTGATACAATGCACTTATTGTGTACATACATGTTTTACATTGTAAAAAAAAAACATCTGCACGTAATTACTGCTGAAATTAATTTATGTAATTAGGGCCCGAGCACCAATGGTGTAAGGACCCTATTGTAATTGCTCAGTCAATTATTCTTTGTGAATTCCAATTCAGTGTGAATGTCAATGTTGACAAATGTTCTTCAAAATCATTTTAGAAACACACTGTTTTCTTTCTTTGTTCAAGTCTCCACCCAATCATGAAGAAATAAAGTTACTCCCAGCAGCACTGTTGTAACACATTTTATTAAATCATTTTCTCATCTGAAACCACAACTTCATGAAAAACAAGCCAGTAATAACGTAAAGACTTCAACAGAGGGAGTAAGGGCTTGTTCTTCATAAAAAGTGGAATTTAATGACATAAACAACCTCAAAAACATAGTACTTAAAATGCATCAACAAGTGGGTTTCAGTTCTTTGCTTTCATTGTTGTCTTTAAATATTATAAATTATGGAAATTTTGTTTGTCATTTTTCAAGAATTTACCACAGTGATTGCATCAGATGGTCAGAACTGATCTTGTAAAGAAAAAGCCAAAAATCTTGGTGTGCACAGCCATTAAAACATTAGCATTGCTAACTCTCTGAAATAGCCCTTCCAGAAGATTTTGGGAATGCAAAACTTGTGTGACTCTGTCTGACATCCAAACACAACAGGTGTGTATGAAAAAGAGAGAGACTGAGGGACAGAAAGAGGGAGGGTGAGTGTTTGTGTGGTTTTGAAGGGTCTGGAACACACCCCTAACCAAAGCTTTTTATACTGACAATATTAATGGCCAAACAACTGGTTCTGTAGATTTTAACAGTACAAAGGGTTTGTGGGACCATTTATTTCACATCCTGGCAAACAAATAAAGTAAAGTGATTCACGAGAGATGCCTTTACAACAAGCCAAGTATTTATGAATGTAGTAAAGCTGTTAATATCTCCCAAATTTAATTACAGTGACGCTTTCAGAAACATAATGGTGCAATAAAGGACCAAGTTGTTTGTGGACAGCAGAAACTAGGAGTGATTGAGACAATGTGTCAAGAACATTGAACACACTATTGATGACTGAGTACAAACAGGGTCATACACCTTTATTTTTGAAAGGATCACCAGTGGCAGTCCTACTAATATTATTAGAAATTTAGTTATTATGAAGTATTAGCCATAGTGGTATTGTTTTTATTTACATGGGTTCAAATTACAACCTAATTTGCATTTTTTTGGTAAGTGTGTGTATATATAAGTTTGTTTGTTTATTATACATAAATGTGAAGTAATGTATTTTTTGATAGCAATTTTAAAAATAACTTGGATTTTTCATACATTAAAATACATTAAAAATATGATTGTATGAGTCACTCTATGAGCTGTATGGTATCTAAACGATTGAAATAACTCAATGTATCAAAACCAAGATGCAAACTGAAAGCATCTGTCATACATTACCTGATTTTAGATTTTTAAAATTGTGCCACAGAGATAAGTTGTATAAACAGTTGACTTCTACGTACGATATATATCTCTTTAGAACAAATGATATGCAGAAGGTGCATCTCAATTGCACTGACCACATGCAAATGAAATATCATAGAGATATAAAGATATAAATGCTTTTTTTTGGCACACATGATTGTTAAATTAATGATTTTGAGTAAACTTTACCAAGTCACAAATGTAGTAGTGAAAATCTTTAGCAGTATTATCATTTTATGTTCTTTTCTAACCAACCCAATCTCACGTTAACTCATATGCATTTTACAAGGTGGCTAATTCATACGAATTCGTACGACCTCACTCGTACAAATTAGTACGTTTCTTGCTAAATCATACATATTTTATGAGTTGCCAAATTCGTATGAATTCGTACGAATGACGTACCCCTAACCCCGCCCCTAAACCTACCCGTCACTGGGGTTTAGACAAATCCTATGAATTCGTACGAATAACGTACCCCTAACCCCGCCCCTAAACCTACCCGTCACTGGAGTTTACACAAATCGTATGAATTTGTACGAATGACGTACCCCTAACCCCGCCCCTAAACCTACCCGTCACTGGGGTTTAGACAAATCCTATGAATTCGTACGAATGACCTATCCCTAACTCCGCCCCTAAACCTACCCGTCACTGGGGTTTAGACAAATCCTATGAATTCGTACGAATGACGTACCCCTAACCCCACCCTCAACCTACCCGTCACTGGGGTTTAAACAAATCGTATGAATTCGTACGAATGACATACCCCTAACCCCGCCCCTAAACCTACCCGTCACTGGGGTTTAGACATATCGTATGAATTCGTACGAATGACCTACCCCTAACCCCACCCCTAAACCTACCCGTCACTGGGGTTTAGACAAATCGTATGAATTCGTACAAATGAAGTACCCCTAACCCCGCCCCTAAACCTACCCGTCACTGGGGTTTACACAAATCGTATGAATTCGTACGAATGACATACCCCTAACCCCACCCCTAAACCTACCCGTCACTGGGGTTTAAACAAATCGTATGAATTTGTACAAATTCATACGAATTAGCCACATCGAAAAATACGCACAAATTGGTCGCGAGATAGCATTGTTTCTAACATTTGTTTAGAGCTGTGCACAAGTTCAAGGAACAAAGAATCAAGATGACATGAAACATGAAGTTAATGCTATCCCTATACAAACATTTCCAAAGCAGGTTCTGATATGAAATTGCTAAAAAAAAAAAAAAAAAAAAACCTATGAGAGAGCATTCAGGGATATTACATCCCTGTAATAGGTAATTAAATATTAAATCAAACAGCATAAGGGAAGCTGAAAAATAAAAATAAACAAAAATACTTATTTTATCCATTTATGGGGACAAAACTCTGCAAACTCTGCTCTAAACCTACAGACAAACCACAGATCAATAATGCAAGGATTGTCAAGATACTAAACCATGGTTGCTTTAAAAGCTATTTCCCATGTAGAGACATGGAATGAGAATAAAAAGCATTTTATTCATTATGCTTCAAATTGCCTCTTGGCTGCTTGTCTGTGATTACACCCTGTTGTCAGCAGCTGTTTGGCCATGGATAGTGCAAAAAGAAGAGAGAGAGAGAGAGAGAGAGAGAGAGAGAGAGAGAGAGAGAGAGAGAGAGAAAGAAGAGAGAGAGAGATTTATTTGTCATCCATTCTATCTTGCAACAGAAAAAATCTGTGTGAACCCAAAAGTAAAGCACACAAGTGATGATAAAAAAGACAGTTTTTCAAATGAATTAATTTTAATTTATTTCTGTCAATCACAATGCACAGGTATATAACCGATTGCATCACTTCTGAGAAAATTCCTCCCTTCACCATCGCAACTCCACCTCTACATTATTTCTATTAAAATTGTAGTATTCATTAGTGTTGTCAAGTAACTAACTCAATTTAGAACATCTCAGATATACCCTAATTTATCAAAAACATCAGCAACAATGAACTAAATAGTTTGTTAACTAGAATGAAACAGAATGTCATTGGATAGTTATATATTTAAAAAGATAATTTCCCCTTATGCAGCCTCAGTATTTTTAGCTAGTTAGCATTGTAGCTGCAGCTTTTCAAATGGGCAACTTGACTGTAGTTTAACTACTTTAAATTATGAGTAGTTTTATTTCTAAGAACCTCTTGTGTCATACTTATTCAATCTGGGACCCCAAACTGCTGTTCATTCTCTTTCTTCTAACTGTATACTTCCTTTCCAGTGTTTGATTGAAAGGGCTAAGGTTACATTAGCATGTAACATTGTACAAAAATAATCCTAGCTTTAGAGTTCTAAAGCTCATGGAACTACTTGCAATGCAGGAGCAGGTGATGGAGGACGGTGGCGGATGACTCTAGGCATAGATGCATATGCAATCCTGAACAAAACATCCAGTTTAGAAAGGCATTACATTTTAATTATCAGGAAGAAATTCTAGCATGCTAGCCAAAACAATGACACACTACCTTCCTGTAAAGTGACTAAGAGAACTGTCTGATTTCCCCAGTGGTCTTAACATGAGCTGGGGTGGATTAGGCTGTAGTCTGGAATGAAACTGAAGAAGCCCCTGTAGAAGCAGGTGGAACGGAGGGTGTTGAATGATTCACTGACTGCTATGGCACTGATTCCTGATTGATTTATAAGGTCACTTGCTGGTTGTAGCCAGGAGCGTTTCTAGATTTTCAGCCTATGGGGCACAGTCCGCCATCCAACCCCCCATCAAAAAAAAGTTTCCCCATATTTCTACTCTTTGATACTCTCACGGATATATTAATAGGCTATAATTGTCTTTACATGCAGTACAGAGTCGATCATAAGCAATAAAGTGCTGCTTCATCATTGACACACAATAGAAGACTTTTGCAAGTTTTGTTACATAAATAATGTTCTATGGCATTGCTGTGAAAACCCCCATTTGGAACCTTTATTTTTTACAGTGACGCGTCTAGTGATTCCTCTGGTCAGGCTAGTTTGGTTTGATGGTTTTAAAGGACCTGGGAGAACCACCTTGCTAGCTTAAGCAGTTTAAAGCAGCTGCAGCAAATAAAACTTGTTTAAGCTATTTTTATTTCAGCAGGGCAAATGAACATGGAATCAAGGCACTAAACACCCACAGCCAATTTTCAGATCAAAAAACTTAAGGCAATCCAAGGCTGTGAGGTAAAGTGATCTGTACAGAGCTTGCAATAAGATAAAGACCACAGGGGAAGGCAGGAGCCAATTGTAGAATAGTGTAAGACTGGTGAAGGCACATATCAGTGTTATATGTCAAGAACTGACAGAAGTCAAGAGGAAAGGGCAAAAAGAAAAAGAAAAGTTCAGTAAGTGATAACAGGGTTTCAGGGACTTTTTTCTACTTCTGCAAACAGCTAAACCAGTCAGATAACAGCGATCTTTGTGCAAGGTGAAACTCCCCTATTTCTTTGCTTACTGTACTTTATGTAAAAGCAATGTGTTTGATCTCTAATAATAAAGTTTGTTTTTAATTTGTTATTCGTTTGATGATTTCTGTAGCGTTTCAGCTTACTGATACCATCAGTTAACACAATTGAATTTAATTTCATTGAACATAAAACCTATGTTGTTGTGTCTCACTGTTTTTCATCATTTTGTGATATAAGCGCCATTTTTTGAGATTTAGAGTCTTTTTTGATATGTGAGTCTCAAAATGCTTTTGGATCTGTACTATTCAGTGGCGCTCCACCTGTCTTTGAATGCAAAAGTGCAAAAAACAACAACAAAAAAAACAATTTTATGCAAAAATATATATTTTTTTATTAAAATGTAGAAAATAAATTATCACTGCACTTATAAAACTGTAATTAAAAGGAGTATAGGAATGTTATTAATCAGTTATATCTATAAATATTCCCCAATTAGTCAAATTAATGCAATGCAGCTGAAGAAATGGAAGCTGATGATATCACCAACAACACTTCAATACCAAGAAGTCTGTCTCACTGACAATCATTTCCATGACTGAATTTCCCAGAGACTGCAAAGAAAATTGGACAGTAAAACACAATAGGGAGAACCCAGACCAATTCCATCTTATACTAGCATATATGAAGGACACTTTATATGACAGTAGTGGGGGAAAAGCCACAATTTTTATTGCAAATCGAGCCACAGCATTTCAAAAGGCAATTAAGGGCTCACTGGCAACCCAGTTCTTTCAGATTGTGTGAAGCTTAGGCGGAAGTGGCTGACGCCTGGGCCTGTCACATGGCATGACTTTAATGCAGACTGAGGGTTTGAAAATAATTAACGCTGACCTGGGAACAGTCAATGCTGGGCCAAAGTAAACTGAGGAGAAAGGGGAGCAAGAAGGAACAGCATGGGGGAGGGAACAGGAGTGGGGATATGAAAATGGATGAGAAGCTGTCCATGCTGAGATATGAAGAATTTGACGTGACATAGGAGCAGTAAGAGGACATATTTGATGAAAACACTGAACAAAATGATTGTGAAAACTTATTCAGTCAAACACAATGAACATTGTTTTATACAATTACCAATTTTAATTTCCCATAACTTTATTGTTTAATGAAATTCTTTAATTAAAAAATAAATAAATAAGTACCTATACTTATACCTCTCCATATTTTGCTTATTTTATTTATTTATTTTTTCCATTACTTTCAAAAGGCCAAGATCACAATTCAATTAGATCACAAAATAACAGCTTAAAATCATTATACTAAAATACAAAAATTACAAAGCCATCAACAAAAGATCTGTCTCAATGATTTAATAGTTTGTAAAGTCACAATATTAAACACATGGCAGCAATGAGAGACAACACTCACAGCAGCTGCATGTTGCTCTTTGATCAGGGTCAAATGGACACAATGCTTACTAGACCCTTTAAAAAAACATACACATTTTGTTTTTGTAACTGATTTATGACTGTAACTGCTGTGTGTGTGTGTGTGTTTGGAGGAACGTTATTGGATGTTAATGCTTCATGGCAGGCCAGTTGGCGGAGTGGCCACTGCTCTACAACCAGCACATTGTTTGTAGAGACCTACTAATCCCGGTTTAGGGTAAATACGCAAAGATGTTGACAGGTATTGTCAATGACAAAGAAAAGGAAAAATCTTTTAAATGTTCTAATTTTTTTATAAACCCTAGAAAGCCTACTGTATCACATTTGATCTACTACTTCTGCCCTCTGATTGATAGTTTATACTTTGTATCAAGTAAAAAAAAGCCTTGTAGTATAATTCTATGTCCCCCTTCATGTCGTGTTACAAGATTTGACTACTTTCATTTTAAACTTTACTTATTTTTTAAAACTGATTTTTAAAAGTAAACTTAAGAATAACTTTTATATTATGTTACTAATTAAATATCATCTTACTAATCCATTTTATTGAGTGATATATTGACAACTGATATTCATATGCATGTTATATAAGTAGTCTGTTATACTGATCTCATTGATTTACATTACAAGCTATCAGAATTTCTTACTTTTTGGCCATATAAATATCAGCAACTGCACCAAATTAGCCTGTGAATAAATGTGAGATGCCAAAAAGTATCTCTTTGTATTCATGTTTACATATGATTTTAAAATCAAGAAAAATTTTAATCACTCAAAATATCATGTCAACCATTAATTGAAAATAATACCATATTTAACATCTCCCAACATCTCCCATGATTCTGCGAAATCAAGCTACGCCTTTGTTTTGAATAAGCGACCTCTAACAGTGAAAAGTTACATAATGTGCCTTTAATAATATCACTGGGTATCTTCTGGGGAACCAAGTTACAAATGGCTTTTGTATAACTCTATTGATGGGAGAAAGTATTCACCTTTAAGTGTGTCTGCAGTCTGCTCAAAAGGGAAACTTAACTGAATGTGACTTGCATGATTTTTATGCACTACAGTCTTGGAATGGTTAACTCACACTTTTCCCATTAACACAAACACAGACACACGCACATGCTACAATATGAGTTAGGAATTCCTAGCAAATTTTCCGTACTTCCAGAAGGACAAATAAGATCAAGTTTTGGTTGGCCCGCATCATGTACCGCATTACAGAAACATGCTAAGGCCTGTTCTTTCTCACTGGTTAAGAGCAAGAGAAGAGGGCAAAGGAGGATTAGATCAGACCTGAGAACCACTCTGGGAACTATGACTGACCTCTAAGACTGGCTCACTCTCACAGAGAAAGGCCTTAAATATGAGCTGCCCTCTGACTTCAAACTTCATCATCGCAAATAAATCAAAAGAAATACAGAAGGTCAACAAAGGCCCACTATCTGAGAACATGGGCACATTTCAATTATGAATTCAAAGCAGACACACGTACATGATTATGCATTTTTATATCATAAAAAATCACATTTCATAAACTGCCATTTTTGGCATCTAAACCATTATTAACCAAATATTTATAAAGACTCTTCTGAGCACATAATTTAGTACAAGAAATTTTTAATCAGACACATACATCAGACATATGCTTATTTTTCCATCTATAAATCTCCACAAGTAACATGGCAGAAGTAAAGGTGAAAAAAACCCGTTAACGCTGTGTTAACGCTGGATTGTTTATTTTGGAAGATATCGGGGGTTGGATTAGACCTAGTGGAAACGACAAGCCAGAGCTGGTAAGAGAGGTTCTTTCATTTGGAAACATGAAAACAAGGCTCCCTCTCTGTCTCTCATTTCACACTCACACCCAATACATACACACATATATACACTAAAGCATTTATTCAATTGCACGCGTCATGTCTGAAGTCAGTACACACACACACACACACACACACACATATATATATATATATATTCTTTTTTTCTAAAACTCAAAACAAATATGAAATGACTCACTTTACACAATGATATAATGGTTTTAAACACATTGGCACATTAAGTGCTATTTCGCTATGGGCTTATTTCACTGTGTGGCATATCTAGCACATTAAGTGTTAAGTGTTATTTCACAAGGGACATTTGAGGAGAACTCCAGTCGGGGACAGGTCTTTAAAAATAGGGATTGTCTGGTCACCCTGTCTAATAAGTTTGGACCTCTTAGATGTTTTTTGCACAAACCCTATTCCATTCAAACCCTAAGCCCCCTAGCCTCCTGTCCTCATTTTGTTAATCAACTAGCATAGTGTTTTTTCCAACATTGGAAAGTTTCCAGATTAAATAAACACTACAGGCAGTAAAATACCAACAACTTGTATTCCTTTTTACACAAATTTTGATTAAATAAATGGCAGATTATTGATTAATAAAGACTTATTTTCATGCCATTCCTTTCACAATATGACCCCCCTCAACTGCTCAACTCAATTGGTACTTAACAATTGAACCGAGAAACACAAACTAAGACTATTGTATTTTGTTTGGTTGCCAGAGTAAAATTGATCTGTCACAAGTGAACACAATACTGTAGCACAGCCATCAAAACAAATCTAAGCCCCTGAATTAAAAACAGCATTTTGATCTTCCGTAATTCATATTTGTATATTTCAATAGACAGAGACATACCGAGAAAGAAAGAGAGCAACATTTATGCATTGTTTTTTTTTATGATTCATCTGAATTGCAGCTGCAGAATTTCCTCTGACTGTATCTCTTCTCAGCTCAAATACTACACCTGCAATAGGCTTCTGTTGTGATAAATATATTCCACAGTGGGGGCAGCCCGGAGACACTGGGGAAAACACAGAAAATCCAGAATGCCTCATTTACTAAAACTGTGATCTTTACAAACATTGGTGCAACTCATTGTGTATGTGTCTGCCTATTAAAAGGAAGTTCATAGTGAGAAGGAGAAGTACAGTCTGAGTGTGCATGGGTAAAATATGGGTATTGAGTTCTGCAAGTACTCAAGCAGCAGAGAGCGGTTTCACAATGTGACCGGCAGCTTCCTGTCTCTGGTGGTGTTTCAGATGAGTGTGTAAGAGTGCACATGTCTGTTTGTAAGACACGTCTTCTAAAACCTTAAATGTGTATATAACTGTCTACCTGTTCAGTGTGATGTGAAACTGGCCAAGTTTGGTTCTATGGCCAAAATACCTTCCCTTTCACTGACCTTTAGACTCTCTGAGACCTTCTTTCCTGTATGTTAAAGGAAAAAGAAGAGAACTCTATCACATGATCTTTTGACAACAAAATCAAAATTATATTAAAATACTTACTTTCATGTACATTAACTGCTTGTCCTATGTAGGGTTACGGCAATACTGGAGCCGAGCCTGTCCCACAGGATATACCCTGGATGGATGGTCAGTCCATCACAGCTATTGGAAAATGCTAACCAAAAGTCATATAGCTTTTTAGGCATTGTTTTAGCAAATTCATATTCGGTCTGGCTGTATTCTGGTGTCGAACTCTCACTTTTTAACAATCCAATTAATTCCTTCCCTACATTTATTCTCACTGAATACCATTTCACTTTGAAATCCATCACATTATTGATGTAAGTGGATTGCGAATTGTAGTTCACGTTGACTTTAAAGGGATAATTTCAGAAGAAGTCTTAGCAAAAACACATCTTTTTTATGTCATTTTTGAGTGAACTGTCTTTAAATATGCATTACCTGAGTCTAGAAAACAGCTGTATAGAGAAAATGGTGACACAGTGATCTGCATATGAGTAATGTGGTATATGTGTGCAAGTCTGTGTATGTGTGTGTGGGAAGAGTACGGTAAGATGTTACAGCAAAAAAAAGGGCAGCATTTAGCCACTAAAAGGTGAATAACAACTCCACCTACAAACTTAAGATGTGACTTATGATATGGTGTGTTTCATTTGACTTTAGTTACCCACTAAAGTCATTTTTTTAAGGTGATCGCTATTTCAGAATGTATCACATTTCTATTTCCATTGAGACGCCTCAAACTTGACACACCTCAACCACAATGGCGCTTAATGACTGATGTATGAGGTTTATTTCTTTTTCTTTTTCATTCAAAATATTCACAAACTTGATCTGATATCTGATATTCTGATTCTCAAATATATGCAAATGTATTTTGTCTCACATTTATAATAATCATGTTATCTGATCAGTTTGCACTGCAACACACTGAATCAGAGTCTGTTGGATTTACAACAGGTAATTCATCCATCCTTCAGAAAGACATGAAAGTTAGTGGCTGGTGAAGTTGAAATGGGAGAAGAATAGAGTAAACTTTATATTTACCTACGCAATGTGTTTCTGACATGAATAAAACACATCGTCAAATTATTTTGAATGTTTTTTTCCTGATTATTTTTCATTGATTTTCTGCTTCCATAGACATCAGTATTTGACAAACTATAAGTATTTTTACTAGTACACTTATGTGTTTTTAAAAGTCTGAAACCTAAAATAAACATTATGTGGTTGAAAACACAACAGTTACGATATATGATAAGTGCTATGTGTGTATTTCTCTGTCTCAGCACCAGTCAAAGTGCAAAAGTAGATTTGAATTTAGTAGTTGATCATGTGATGCACTAAACATTCTAATCACATCATTGTGATCGTACTTTCCAGGGGTTGGTTACACTAGTTGTACGTAAGTTACAACTTAGCCTAGTTGCGAAGTAAAGGGGCAACTTACGCACTACTAAATATTTTTCCATTGCACCACTAAACTTAGTTGAAACATAAATAGCGTTTCGAATTTCTATTGACTCATTGAAGATAAAAGTAATCAACTAGGGACCAACCTAGATCACACCGGTGTGATCGTACACATCAAAGGGTTAATTTATCACATGCCTGAAATGGCCTGAAATCCCAGTGCAAGTGTGAAAACCAAAACGGTTAACAGTGTTTTTTTTTTTTGTTTTTTTTGGTGTCATTCCATAGACCAGCCAAATGCAGAATAATGCTGCACATTCTTTGAGTTCTTTCAATTAGAATGATATTATGAGCACCATTTCTAAAAGCCCCTCAGAAAAAGGCTCTGCTCACTGCCTGACTGACACAAATAAGGGCAACATGGCCTCTGTCACTTTCCTTTTAAATGCCTGCTGACTCGTTCTCATCTAGCAGCTGTCAATCACCTTCAAGTGCCACACTTTTACGAGGCTTCGGGGCCAAGCATTTGCTGAAAAGCATCAGGCAGAAGGAAGTAGAAGGTGACAATTCTGGGAAAATTGGGGTTTTAAGGATGTAATGTAATATTTTTAACACAGGGTTGCATTGGTGTGACACAGCTTGCGTAAAGGTTGGCAAGAATAACCTCTAATTTTTCCCATTTAAGGTTAAATGAAAACAACAGTGTTGTATTACAGTGATGCTCATTTCTGAAATGCACCTTTAAAGAGTTAGTTCACCCCAAAATGAAATTTCTGTCATTAATTACTCACCCTCATGTCGTTCCAAACCTGTAAACCTTCGTTCATCTTCGGAACACAAATTAAGATATTTTTGATGAAATCTGAGTTTTTTTTTTTTTAAATCCCCATAGAAAGCAACATAATTACCACATTCAAGGTCCAGAAAAGTAGTAAAGATATCGTTAAAATAGTCAACGTTATTTTTGTTTTGTTTTTGTGCATAGAAAGTATTCTTGTCGCTTTATAACATTAAGGTTGAACCACTGTAGTCACGTTGACTATTTTAACAATGTCTTTACTACTTTTCTGGACCTTAAATATGGTAATTATGTTGCTTTCTATGGGGGATAAAAAAAAAAACCTCTCAGATTTCATCAAAAATATCTTGATTTGTGTTCCGCAGATGAACGAAGGTCTTGAGGGTTTTGGAACGACATGAGGGTGAGTAAATAATGACAAAATCTCATTTCTGGGTGAACTAACCCTTTAAGGCAAGTGCATATAGGATGCATGCATGACAGTACAGAGGTGTCCCACTCTGCTTAGATTGTTGAATGGTTTAATTCTTTGAGTTTCCATTCCTCTCTCTCTCTCTCTCTCTCTCTCTCTCTCTCTCTCTCAGTGATATATTAGCAGTGATAAAGTTAATCCAGTGGGGCTCAATTGCACCTATAACTACCAATAGCATAGCCAGAGCATTTAGTCAGTTGTGACCCAAGCTCCTAATATGCTGGTAGTATGGGAGAAGGGTTTCCTGAGTAACCCACAAAGTCGCACCCCCAAGTTTCTCCCTGCAGCACGACAGTTAAAGGAGAGGTTTTTAAAAAAGGGAGACAGTTTATACATCAGTGTGGCTTCTCTAAAGTAACTTCTGCTTCTGCTCAATAGACTTACTAAATAATACTGTAATTTGCTTACAGTTAATTAACATTCAGATTCACCCTAGAGACCCTCATAAATGAACGAGCCATTTTTAAATGACAAAATATATTTCATGTTCTTTGCATATTGACCTGATATTGTAATTTACACATAATTGCAGGCATTCTATAATGAAAAATGCAGGACCAGGAAATTACTTCACTTACTATTTCTAAATAGGTAGAGCAATGTTTTTAAGAAGTTGATTGTAAAATCAGTGAAAAAAATATACAAAACTGATGCCAACAAGGCAACTTTTTTTGTGAACCATTCATGAAATAGATCTGTCAGAAAATAATATCATAAGATACTATAATGTAAAATAAAAGATGTCAATAGGAAGCCTGTTTAAAAATAATTAATAATACTCAAAATATTCTCTGATGCAGACCAATATATTAATCCTTATCGCAAACATCAGTAATATCACTCTATTTTTGGTAAAAGCCTTACATCTCTCATACACTCTCATAACACACCTCATCCTTATTTTCCTTCATTATCTTAAGAACGTGGTGTTTGAGCTTGCAAGGAACACTTGGTGAGGAATGAATTGTATTAGGACTTCCCCTAATACTAGAATAACACACAACAACAAGACAGAGAAAACAGTAATGTAGCCTGCCTCAACTCCCCAACCTAATAAAAGGCTAATCTGGGAACAAAAAATGCAAGTGAAAGTGAAATTAATAATCCTAAAATCAAATTGACTTCATCATGGGAGAATATATAAGCAACTGCAAGAATAAACAAATCACTGAAGGAATGAAAATAAGAGCTCCTCCTTAAAGAGTTAGATAATATGTGCAGGTGTTGAAGCCTGTCCTTGTCTTTCAGCAGGCTGTGCATGGACACAAGATTTGCACAAAACCTCATGCCATCAAAAGACATTGAAAATGACATGGACCAGGCTTTTCACATTTAAATGAGAAATTAGATTTCTTTAGAAGAAGAGATGGTAGATGACACAATTTGACTGACCATGACATAAACCTGGGTCACTTCTCATCTATTTGTGCCTCGAAGAAATTATGATAAAAAAGCATAACTGAAAAAACACTCCTCTTGACTGAATCCAAATAAAGATAAACTCCATGATGGAAGCTTAATTACCCAAAGATCATTCCAAACCTGTTTTGATACTCCAAGTCTTCTGGAGTAATACAAAAGCTTTTTGTGGGGAATAGTCCAAAATGTATTATTAAGCACTGAATATCTTTCCCTTCAGTGGAAGCCATTGAGTTAAACTTGTGAACCAAATCTGTCCGTTTCATGAATGAAGACTTGGAATATAGCAGATAAACAGGACCACTTTCATGATGCTGGAAGCTCCCGTGCACAATTCATTCTAACTGTGTGGAATAGAGTAACCAGGACATGCTACAAAACTTCTCCCTTTGTGTTCCAGTTAAGAAAGTCATCGGTTTGGAACAACATACAAATGTTCATTTCAAGGACTCATTAAGTTTTCAAAATTGTTCCTATTTGTGTGTCTGTTCGTGTCTGCTGAGGGTGTTCATCAGTGTCTAACACATGAGAAGCTCTTGAAGTCTTTCAAGGCTTCCCCATCAGAGCACATACTAATCAAACTATCAGTCTTATTCTGAATGAACATTTAGCATGCCAGGTTTGTCAATTCCTGCCTTGACTTGAAAATTCAAGACCCAATCCCAAAAGAACAATACAACCTTTTTGATGCAGTGATGTTTTCTGTGTAGTCTGTCAGCTGTTATCATTACTCTCAGAATAATAGGCAGGATAATAAACACAACATGAAGTTAAAGGCGAATATTATATTCTCCTTAAGAGAAATGTGTAATTACTATTTCATTCCACATCTTGTTCTCTGTATTTTCGCTTATATCAAACATACAGGCATATCCCACATCCCATGGACGTTTCCTTTCATACGTGGCAAATAGTACGGAAAAATCTTAAAAGCAACAGGTACGTTTTCTAGCTGGAAAACTTTGAGAAATTGAGCAACGCTTTGCATATCACACAAGCACACTTTTAACAAACGCTGCACTTACACAAAAGCATGGTAGATAAAAGCCCAGGATCTGGGTCTCTCCAGCACGTTGTACAGGTAGTTCTGAAACCTCCGGTAGCGCGCGTTTCTCCGGCCGCTTTGCGCGCCGTACACCAGAGGCTTCCCGAGCAGACTCAGCCGAGCGCCCTGCTTCCCCCGGTCTCTTTCCGTACCCGATGCACCTGTGCCGGCATGAGATGCGGACAACAGGCCGTCCCCTGGCCGTGAACAATTGTTCTTCATTCTATTACCACATTCCACATTATCCAATCCGTAACTTTCGGCGTGGTGCCCAGGAGAGGTGTTCATCCAGAGGCCGGAGCCGGCCTCATCTCCGCTGTGGTTGCGGGGCATGGCATCACCAACGCGGTTCCAAATACGCGTGGCATGCGTATTGTTATATCTCTGGTAGATGCAACGGGAGAGCCGAGAAGCTACCAACGCGAAATGTCAAAAAGACTCAAAATGTACTATTTACCTCCGGTCGTGACGCGCGAACGCCACTTTCTTCGCTGCTGGTATGAAAACACTTCAGTAAATGGGAAGTGTATAAAGTCACTGCTGGCGCTCACCCACGTGAAGAGCCCGTCAAAGTGACTATAAATTTCTGCAGTTGAGTATTGCGTGTACAGCTCGTGTTACTCCAGCGCGCGCTCTTTTGATGTCGCTCCACTCACACGCTTGGCGTTACTGCGCACAGGAAATCAACTGTGCCATTCTGCGTGCTCATGCTAGGGCACTTGTAACGCGTTACCTAATCATGTAAATATTCCCAAATCAGCACCCGCTTGCGACGCGAGCCTGCGGTAATCTCACACTTCTGGTAATTCAATAAATAATGACATGGAGATGAGAAGTTCAGTGTTTCGCAGGCTGCTGATAAAGCTGACGGTTGAAGATTCATCCATGGGTTTACATAGTCAAATGTTTATTTGCATAACAACTTGTTCTTGAAATCGACATGGACATGAACAAATCGTAGTTCCTAAAGTTACAGACTACTGATACAGTGCCTCCAATGACAGACCACAAGGCGACCTTTCAGGAATCATCGTGTTAAAAAGAAAAGAAAAACGGATGCGAATTATTAAGATGAGCTGTGTAGTCAGTGCTTTAACCCTTTGAATGTCAAAGCAAACTAATGGACGGGAGTCTTGTAAAGTTTGTTTCTGCATATTAGGTTACATAAGGAACGTTTCAGCGTTTTTTAAACGGTCATTTCATTTCAGAATACACCAGAAATCGCGTTCGCCTGAGGAGGTAACCATAGCAACAATATATATATATATATATATATATATATATATATATATATGTCGACTCTTTCAAAATACATTTGCGCGAGTCTAAAGTCAACAAATTGAGCCCCATAAATGCTATAGAAATTCGTTGTATAATTGATTGCATAATTTGCACTCTGAATAAATATTAGGCTATCACATTTTCCCTTTTATCCAGAGCCTCCGTAGTATAGGCTAACTGTCAGACGGCCCATGTGACTGAACCCAAAATAAAAAATCCACACGAACACTGTGTTTTCTGTGTGGGCATGCTCGCCCTCCCCTGCAGTTACTCTGATTTCTTGCTGTATCATAACGATCCATCTGTGAGGGGGAAAAAAAAAATACAAAAAAAAAAATACAAAAATTGGCTACATGCTTATTCATCTTTTTATCTTTGGGAATTCCGCCATCGTTAGTAATATGCAAAAGAGCAACTTGAGTCTATTTGATTCTCAAATGAGATGCTCTTGAGATTAACTGTCATGTCAAAGTCGCCGCTCAACTAGTGCTTAAGAGGGAGAAACAAAGTTTAATCAGCTGCAGACCAACATATTTAACACGAAAAAGTGTAAATCAGTAACAAGTGGCTGCAATACGGCGTTTGTATTAGGGATTCTTCCATCAGTTTAATTGGCTTTCAGTTACAGATTCAGTTGAGATTCAGTTAAAGATTCACCGTTAGAAATTCAGTTAAAGATTCCGTTATGAATCCTTATGCAGCTGTCACTGATGAGGGGAAACGGTGGCTTTGTGTTGTTCTTCTGACCACGTGCTTCCTCTAATTTTCTGTTCAAAGCGCCTTCTTGCGGTTTAGAATTAGTTAGCATATTGTGTGCTACAGTAAGCAACATCTTGTGCTGGATTTGTTCCATGTAGGCTAAATATATTACACAATTAAGAAGCGTTACCAGGATGATGAAACCAAATTCAGTTGTTCCGTTCCGGGGTTTTTTTTTTTCCCCTCACCAAAAAATATTTCTATCAAAAGCAATTTAACACCAACTCACATCCACACAATCAAAATCTAGACACATTTCTGTAACTCTCAAAATTAAATTAAAGCTCCCTTCTTCTTTTATGTGTCATTTTTTGATGAGTGATCATTTGGCTCATGTTGGGCTGCATTCCATTTGCTTCTCAACCTTACATCCAATGACTCAGGATCTAGCAAGTATGGAAAAAAAAGTATGCGATGGAGTTCCAATCGGCTACATTAGAGGCATAATTACCCTCAGACTCACATTCTTTCTGGCTCATCAAGGGCTAAGAATAGAAATATACACCTCACCATCTGCGTGCTACAGGACTGGTGTTAATGAGACTCATTCTCTGTATTTTATATTGTGAGAATCTTGAGAAAATTATCCAGTAAAGACCACACTGGAAATCACTCCTGCTTGCCATGACCTCTCTTGCTGTAACCACCACCACCATCACTTGCTATCAGTCACGAGTGAAGCACTGGGGTCATTGGCTGAACACAGAGACATGTATCAGGCTAATTGCTGTGACGCAAGCTCGCGAGGCGGCAGGAAAGGACATGCAATCATGATGGACTGCAACATAGAAGACTATGAACAATATAGGCTAGGTTAGGTCAGCTATGAATTGCACATTGTTACTTTTTGCTTTAGGAGGAGTTTGATAGCCTAAATGGTAGGCTAAGTACATTAATGAGGTCTGGCTACGTGTACTAGGTCTACAGCATCTCTGTTTTAAGTAGCATGACGTGGGCATTTTTGGTTCTTCATTTTAGAGTTAGTTAGGGCTAGTTCTCGGTGTTAATTAACTTTAAAATCTACGGTCTAAAATTATGTCCAAGTCCAAATGATTTGTGTTTGATTAATTCTTTATTGACCGCAGGGTTAAGTCTGAGCATTGCAAACAAAACAAGTCCTGACATGATGCTGAGATCGAGCTTGATTATCCACAGCGCTGATTCTCTGAAGAATTATAACAAACGTCTGCCCTCTGCTGGTGAGTAAGGAGAACTCACACGGCGACAATGCAGTCAGCATTGGTATGGCAAGAGGACTGAGCAAGAATAATTGTCACACAAAGTTATTACACGTGTTGCATCTCTGTTGTAACTAAGTTTAGAGTCAAAGTCCTACTACACTGATTTCTCCAGCAGTGGTTTTGTATGTTGGTTTCAAATACCCAATTCAAACCCTTAATACAAAGACTAAAATTCCAATTTATTCAGGCATTTGGGGCAAGCCACATTTCTATTGGTCCAAGTTGTAATGTGTCGTAAATGTTACAAATTTGAACAATTCATTTATTACAATATTGGCCAAAACAATTATCTAATTTGAATGTTACCTTTTATATTTTTGCTCTTTAAATTTGGCATTATGGAAGTTGCAATTGCCTTTTCGTCCCTATTGTGACGTATATGAGTGAGACGGTTTCTTAAACAAGAAAAAATGTAGGGCGGGACTTGATTTTGTCTATCAATAATTAATTGGATTGTTGGATCATTGTGGTTTGCTATATTGCTGGTTGACCTGCCCTCGCAACAGTAAATACATCATCATCAGAGAAGAGATGTAGTTGCTAGAGGCTGCTATTTTGAATAAAGATTAGAAGACACATAAATGACAATAAATAAATAAGTAAATAAAAAAAATAAATAAAAAAGATGTGCACGGTTAATAAATACTGCAATATTCCATAGAAGAATTGTCCATTTTTGTTTCATGGTGAAAATTTTAGGAGGATCTATTGACAGAAATGCAATATAATATAACTATCTTTTCAGTGGTGTATAAAGACCTTACATAATGAACCATTATGTTTTTATTAGCCTACCTTAGAAAGCCATTTCTAACTACATACACCGCGGGTCCCCTTACATATTAAGTCACCATTTTGCGCCGGCATGTTTCTACAGTAGCCCTAAACGGACAAACTGCTCTACAGACCGTGTTTGCTTGACTAGCTACCCTCTGAGGTCTCAGACGACGACATATTTGTCCTGTGTTGGCAACCGTAGCTTCTCTATATTTGCAATTCACAATCTCACCACTAGATGCCGCTAAAATTTACACACTGCACCTTTAAATGTAGAAAGTAATAAAATGTAACACGTAGTGGGGGAAAAAATAATCCAAAAGTTGCGCTATTTACATCTTAAATTGAGATTTTTTAAAATTTTTGGATAATGATTTTAAAGTCCCCCTGAAATCAAAATTGAATTTTTTTTAGCTTTTAGTATGAATATGTTAGCCTTAATGTTATGAATAAGCTGATGTGTTCCAAAACAATTACAAAATTCGCATTTAGGAGATAAAAGCATTCAAAACTTACAGTCTCTCACTTCCTCTAAAATGGATCACGGACTTTCATGACATCACATCGCACTTCAGCTTCTCATCAAATCTTCAGTCCAATCAAATGCTTTCTAGAATCTGAAGTCCCGCCCCCTCATACACTATCAACAGCCACTGAACCTGCGGCTGAAATCGGCCATTTGTTCACACATTTACTAGTTTCTACATGGTGAATGGCACATAGTGCACTATATGGAGAATAGGGAACGACTCAGACAGTGCAAATATGCTTTCCATAGACGCGAATGAAGTCCGTTTTCGCGTTAGTATAACGTGAACCGCCCCATTGCGACCACAGTCTGCTCTGGCCCAGGGACACGAGAGCACAGACCACGAAAGGTATTGGACCCATTTAAATTCTGCACAGAATGCTGTATTTTAAAGTGATAAAGAGGAGATTAGGAGGATAAACGGTTAGATATTAAAAGGAAACAGAGGTTTTACTGAGTTTAACGGTTCTGGCCGAGCTGTGATATTAACGAAACGCTATTGGCTATTTTTAAAAAAGGGCGGGGTTGTTCGATATATCGCCCTGTCTTCCTGTTTCAGTTGAAATTAGGTCAACACATTGATGCTGCGCGTTCCAAGACACTTCAGCGGTATAAAAAAAAAAAAAAAAAAAAAAAGCAGTAGTGTAGAGGAATTTTTATTGCTTATTTATTTTCTTGATTTATAAAATGATGCATTGATATTTGTTTTCTCTCTGTCTTATGTGACATTTAAAACAGCTTGTTCAGTGGAAAATTACTGCTTATGCTGTTGTATTTTAAGAAGCACTTCTCAAACTAACAAAGGAAGTGAGGCAAAGGTGCAAATGTGTTTACAGCTTGGAGTTCAATAGTGCATTTGCTAAGTTTTAGACCTCTTACTTTTTTTATTCTTCTGATCCATATATTGTAACATGCGTTATGATTATGATTGGTTTGGGGTAACAAGGATCAATAAGAGGGGTATATAAGACTGTGTGAGGGTGACCTCTGTGTGAGGGTGTTCTTCTCTGTAGAACTCTGTATCTGCATTGAACAACCTTCTTGCAAGAATAAAATCAACAAAGACATTTCCTGAGTGTTTGTTTCATTACATTCTCACCACCAAAGGAATAAAGAATGTTTCCACAACAGTAGCAAATTTAATATAAATGTGTATAAATGGTAATCATTCAGTTCAGTTTGTCACTTTGTTCACAGCAACCAAAAAGTGTGGTACACTTTACAATAAGGTTCATTAGTTAAACATTAGTTAATGTATTAACTAACATGAACTAACCATGAGCAATACATTTGTTACTGTATTTACTAATCTTCGTTAACGTTAGTTAATGAAAATACAGTTATTCATTTTGCACTTTGTTCATGTTAGTTCACAGTGCATTATCTAATGTTAACAAGATTTTAATAATGTATTAGTAAATGTTGAAATTAACAATAACAAAGATGAACAAATGCTGTATAAGTGCAGTTCATTATTAGTTCATGTTAACTAATGTAGTTAACTAATTTTAACTAATGAACCTTATTGTAAAGTGTTACCAAAAGAGTTTATAGGTTTCGAGCAGTCCACATAGTCCCCAGGTGTTTGCAGCATTTATTATCTATAAATTGTGATATGAGCGTGTGCAAGGTTTTTAAATCAGACCCCTGATGTTCTGAATTCTGCAAATGTGTTATATGTTACATATGAATTAAATTATGAAGAATGACAAATTGCTTTTTTCTGTGTTGTATAGCCTAGTACATTTAGCTAGCTGAAGTTGGATGGTGTGTCATGTCATATAAGGCTTTGCTTTCTCTATATATACCGTATGTTCCTATATTTATTCTTTCCACTCACATATATGTATAGCAGTCTCATGAGGAATTAATCATATTTAATTTTTTTTTTTTTTTTTTTTTTGCTATTGTACTTGTGAACCATGTAGCCTAGATAAACATGATTGGTGGGAAACAGATGGAAACTTCCTGTGATTCTCAGATAGCTAATTCCATCATAGGAGGGTCATGGATGAGGTCATACAAGACAGATTGCATACAGATGTTATTGTTCCTCAATCAAATCTTAAAAGATGTCAGCCAACACTATAGGAATGCACTATTACATGATTGAATATATGTTCGGAAATGTCTGAAGTATAAGAGCAGGTCAAAAGCAGTGATTACAATTATTTATTTTCAAACTCTAATGTAGTGTATCTCAAATCTGGGATAATATAATATGGGGCTGAGGTTTGTTTGTCTAACCATTGTTGAAAAGTTAAATGAAAAAGAAAAGAACATATACATTGGGTTGAAAATTTCTTCCACACACTTTTTTTTTTTTTATTTGGAAATAATAAAAATTAACTTTTTTCTTTTTCTTTTTTTAAATATAAAACATACACATCGTATGAGCCACACCTGTATACAAACAGAAATGTTGCAGTGAATACTTTTTCTTTTTCATCATCTCAGTGAAACACATACTAGAAGTTGTAAACAGTCAGCATTGTTTTTCCCCTCTACCCAAGAATACTGATCAAAGTAAAATAAAAACCTGTCTCTCATGAATAAAAACAATCAACTTTTTTTCAGAATTTTTATGTTCATAGCAGAGGTGAAGAATTTGGCTCGAAAGCACAGAGAAAATGACGATCTGGCTACAGCTTCAGAGCGGAGTGGTTCGGCCCCCTAAAAGTGACAGTGAGAGCTCTAGATTTGGACCCATATGATAAGAAAAGTGTCCGCTCAGCGGTCCCATATTGGGATGGTTGTTCTCAAAAGAAAGCCTTGGCCCCTTTGCAAATATGGCTTAACCACATGGTTATCTCATATTTACAACACATGCGCTAATTAGTCTCTGTGCATCTACATTTATATTTAACATGGATACTGTTATGTATGTATGATATATTTTTGACATTTTCTGTTTTGATATCGGTATACTCTTGAGTAACTTGATGGGATGTATACACATTTTATAGGTTAATTTCTGTGGTTTTGAGGTAAATTATGATTCAGTAAAATCTGTAAAACAGGAGGGAGGTTAGCCTTTGTTCAGTGTTACAGTACAGCACATTTCCCCACAGGGATATAAAGAAAACTTGAAGAAAAAAAATAAAATAAATGTTGCAACATTCAGCACCGAATGGAGGACATGGACTAGTTTTTTTTTTAGCTGATCTGAAAAGTCTGAGTGAAAGCAAATGGCTTCTTTTTCTTGGTTTATCTCTTATATTCAAGTACAAGCAAACTGTACAGTACATGCAACATACAAGCTGGCCTACAGTATGTTGAACTAACACATATCTATTTCTGTTACTTTTTAACATTTGTGTAGTCTGTTTTACAAAAATGTGCATGCAGCTGGGAACTGATCCGAGTCATGCTGCTCCACCGCACTGGAGGGAGGGGCCAGTGGCCTGATAGATGATTGGTGTTTATGTTTGTGATGGCAAAATCTGATTGGTCACTTCAACATTTACAGAGACACACAAGAGGAATTTGCATTTTTTCTCATCTCATTTAAAAATCAAGCTTTTGTGCTTGCATTTTAATTTAAAATAAAGACATATGTGCAAGGGCTTGTTAAAGAGCTTGAGTCAATCGTGTGATCTCAGGGTGGTATAATTTGAAAGTGGCTTTTGCTAAACCACGTACATTAAAAAGGAAAATGTACTTCTACGTACGCAATCACTTACCATCAAACAAAGTTAAAAAGATAGTTTAGTGTCCAAAAAACTCTATGTATCAAGATTTACTTAACAGATGAAAACATAATTGTACACATTTCCTTTACCAAAGACCCTAAATTAGAAAATGTACATGTACACAAATATGTTTATCTTGGTACATAGTGTTTTTTTCATTAACTAAATATATACTTTTTAATAGCATTTAATGATAAGTGCTACAAATCGGATTGAATTCACTGAATAAGATGATGTATTGCAACGTACTGTAGGATAATGTAATAGTTTAAGTTAACTTTAAATAAAAATGTATACTGTGCAAAGAAATGTGTATTTTTCCAGATACGTTGTCTTCAATCTCATTTTTAGCATTTTCTGTCATTTTCACAGCACACTAGACAACACAAACCTCTTGATTTTCATAAAACGTGCCAGAGAGGTTAAAAAAAATAAAATCAAACAAATAAAAAATAACTTCTAGAAGAGAGTGGCCTCTGCTAGCTGTCACAAGCATTGAAAACAGAGGAACTTTTTGGAGGATATGAACCATGGCTTTGGGTCCTCCAGGTTTAGGCACCAAGAAAGGCCCTGCCCTTCCAGACAACCTCCCCAGGGGACACCCTACATCTTTCCAGTGCCTGACCTTTGACTTTCAGTACAAACAGGGTTTAGACAGGGCCTCGGCTGAGGCCCCACAATCCCTTGGTCAGAGGTCACCTTTGTTTTTGGGTTGATACATTCTGATGCTCTGTTAAAAACTAGCTAACGTACATTTCTTTAATGAAGACTTGACTGAATATCACCCTGCTTTCTATGTCACCCTAAAGCGGTGCTTTCCACGTGCTAGTGTGCTAGACAGCCCTAAGTCTCACGCAACAAACAGTGAGAGAAACAAACAACTTTGTTTAGGACAAACAAATTTGTCAGAACACGGGCTACCCACAAAGAGGAAAACATAAAAACAAAGTCACAGGAGTGATTGTCAGATTTTAACAAAGCTTTGTGTTATTTCATCGCATTTTCTGCCTGGCTCTTATTGTTGTCCCGTTGTCTCTCAGCGTGTATTGACTGTGCTTTATATTGTTAGTCCACTACGAACGAACCCCCGCAGGTGCCGGTGAACTGTCCAGGGATGTCTGAGAAGCACGTCGAGTTAGAGAGGCAAGAGTTGGGTCGACTAGGGAAGAAGGCGGAAAAAGTTTGTACCAGCCAATGACATTGCTGGAGAGGTCCAGCTCCTCTAGTAGGATTTGTGCAACTCCCATGAAGGATTTGTGGTCCATTCGCCCATAATCTCCCCAGACAATTACCTAATAGGATGAAATCAACAGATTGTTTATTAATTCATCAGTGGATGGAACTCTCAGGTCACATAATCAAAGTTAATAATATCTAATCTCACCAATGCAATATATTTAAACTAGACAATTTTCTTTTTCATGCAGCCCTGGAGGGTTTCAATGACATTTTCTTACAGACGTTTTCAACTGCCTCATCTAGTGGATTGAATCTCAGGATCTGCAAATAGAAACTAAGTGTAGAAAAAAGACAAATAAGCCACATGACTCACTTGTAACACTTTGCCCTGTGGACTTTCTTCAAACTGCAGTGCTTGCTGGTACAGCGGGTCGAGTGTCTTGCGTGCAATTTTTGTCTTCTTCTTAGCTACATACGCCCCATTGTGTAGAAGATAGACTTTGACATATGGAGCTATGATTAAATAGAATAGATCAAATTAGGCAAATTAGGCACAATGCATGCTACTGAACATATCAAGTATGACTAGCTCTGACAAATTTGTCTGTGTTCTGTATCACCTAGAACTGCTCGATGAGTTATGTGGCTGAATAATATGATACATATAGAGTTCACAAGCAGTGAGTTCAGAATAGAGCAGAAAGGACTCACCAGGGAGTGATTTGGATCCTGGTTTTTGGATGAGACCACGTGCTCTTATCACCTCCACCTCCAGCTGGCCTTTCTTATTCACCATGCCAATCTGAATGTCACCTGGATATCACAGAATATGCAAATAAAACCAACAACTAAAAATGGCAATTTTATTTAAATGGTACATTTGCTTAATGGACTTATTCAAATGGTTCATGCAAAAAGAAACATTATTTGACATACAGCAGTTTCCCAGGCAGTTACCTTTTGTATTTTGAACTGAAGTAAATGATATTAGTTCTTGGCTAATATGTATATATAGTATGCAGTTACTTGTGTAGATAATCCAATTAATCACAATCAATTACATATAACTGAATTAAAAACTGTAAATGATTTACAGCAAATGGGACAAGGATTGGATGCTACAAGGGAGATTTTTTTTTTTTACAAGATTTTTTTTTTAAAAAAAGATAAAAAAAAAAAATTAAAAAAAAAAAATTAATCTTTTTAAAATCTTACCAATTGCTGGTGTGGCTAGGGTTTGTCGACCAACTAGTTGAGCAGGGCCCAGTCCATCCAGGAAGTCACTGAACTGAGTCTCGACTCGAACTGCTGGAAAAATTGGACTGACCAAGACAAACATTGTAATAAAATAAGGTGTTGTAGGTGTTGTTCTTTCTGACTCATAGTATATTAATTAAAAAATAAATAAATAAATAAAAAATCTAGTAATGTGTTTTGTTGTTTTGGAAATAAAATTCTGTTTAATTTTTAATGATTAGTGTACCCAAAGTATGTGGGTTTATATGCAGGCATTTTGTTCCCACAAACTTGAAGCATGTTTACATCTTTATCCATAATGACAATGCCTGACTGACTGTTGTCAGGCTAACAGGAATGGCACTTAAGGAGGCTGCTATTTCTAGACAATAATAATCCCTTGTTTAAGATGGGACATTTCAGAATGGGAAAAATGTAAAATTATGTTGGATTTTTGTAAATACAGGAACAGGAAATTGCTCCAACTGACCCTTGCTTTGGGACAGACATGTACATACAAGAACTGGCAATTGGTATAAAAAAAGATAAGAACAAATTTTTCCATGTTGTTTTAGAGAACGCGTAACAGATGTTTGGAGAAGTACGTGACCAATGCAGTGTCTATACTAAAAAAAAAAAAAATCCTGTTCTCATGGGTGAATATGCTACATAAATTTAAAAGTATAAAAAAATATATCATCTAATAAAGCATGAGAAGGAAACTTACCTGCCCTCTGAGTTGTAGCTGTTCATGCTTCCGTTGTTGGATTCTCGGCTGGGTTGACGGCTCATATTCCTCTGCAGTTCCACAGCCATTCCTGTCTCCTGACTGCGCTGGATTGTCCCTTGACTGCCCTTCGACTTCTTATTGGATGCCTCTGAAGATGGACAGATTCCACAAACAATCAGAAAATGCACTTTTAAAACTTTTAAGAGAAGTTTGTATCATTCATTTGGAGAAAAAAATCAGCATTTCTCCTACATGTTTGTCTGTGATCAAGTTTTAAAGAGTACAATGACATCGTATCCTTTCTAAACAAATCTGGTCAAGCCGCAAACTATTTCTACCATGCTACATCCTTTCTGATGTTTGAAGCAGACAGCGAAATAATTTGACAGTGCTTATAGCTCCCACTGGGATGTGAGCTAACCGTACTGCGTTAACCACCCCACTTTATCTCTCTTAAAAAAAAAGGGGGGGGGGGCATCCTGAATCTCCTTGTCTGATTACATAAAACAGAGAGAACAAAATGCTGTTCCCCCGCAGGTCTTTTCCTCTAATGTGCTTTCAAGACTTTTTCAAAAGAAACAAGCTCTAAGGCAGTGACATGAGTCGCCCGATGGAAAGTCTTATTATATCAAACAATGCAGAGTCAGTCCTGACATCTGAAAGCACTAAAATGGCCACAGGTAACCCATTGAAAAGATGCTATTCAGGTTTGATGAGGACAAACTATAGCTAAAGCATACATTAGAACTTGTATACTGATCAATGGCTGAAACAGAAAAAGTAGGCTTAATGTTTATGACACAGCATTTTGAGTGACCTCTTGTGTTGTCCAGTGAAAACACTTTAAAAACATCTTACACGCTAAAAAATGTTTTGTCAGGTAACCTAAAAAAAAAAAAACTGTTTAAGTCAATTTTGGGGTATTTAAGATTTTTTTAATGTTTTCTGAAAGAAGTCACTTGTGCTCACCAAGGTTGCATTTAATTGAAAATAGAGTAATATTGTGAAATATTATTACAATTTAAAGTATAACTGTTTTCTATATTCCTGTGATGGCAAAGTTGAATTGTCAGCAACCATTACGCCAGTCTTCAGTTTCATGCTAACCTTCATAAATCATTCAAATATGCATATTTGGTGCTGAATAAACATTTCTTACTGACCCCAAACTTTTGAACAGTAGTGTAGATTACACCAATACAACTAATTTTTAAGGGTCAAATCAGCTCCATAAGCCAGGGATGCAAACAGGTAAGGGGGAAAAAAGGTGAGAACATTGCGCGGGGCAGGGGCATGCTGCGCAGATTTTTTTTTAAAAAGTTATTTGCTTTACATGCTCATATGTAGTTATTTTAAGGGATTTTTTTCATTTATTTTTTATTACTCTATATGTCCAAAACTGTAATTTTTCACTAAAAAAAATAACATATTGTTGCAACATTTTACCAAAAACAACATTTGGTTAAAATCTTGTGTTATAAAAGATGAAGTGCTATGCAGGATGTTTAAGACAATATTGGCTGATTAGACGCAATACTGTTTGTCACATCCCAGACCTCAAATACATAAAATATTACCCATTATAGACATATAATCGGTAATATTTATATGGAAAAAAAAAAAAAAAAAAAAAACACTTTCTCATTGGATCTATGCAAATCCCACTGGTGACCTATTTTGATCTCAAAAAGGTAAGTTCTCACTGAAAGTTTGCATTTATGATAAGCTGACATTTGCCTGTTATTTATTGTTTGAGAAAAAAATAAAATCTCTAATTTTTAATGCACATAAGATTTTATATAGGGAATAAAAACAATTACTGATTTACAATCAAAAATAACACTCACTCACGGTGTATTTAATTTCTGTAAAAAAAAAATAAATCATTCAGCAAAAAATAAATAAATAAATAAATAAATTTAAAAAAATGTCCTACGCCTTCCCTATTCAATTTACGGAACGAACGTGGCGCCAGTTCCGTTTTTTTCCGTAAGTAGAATAGGGAAGGCGTAGGACATACAGCGTAAGCGTTTTGAAGAATACGAAAGTGCAGTTTTGGCGGAACCACTTGGAAGGCAACCATTTGTTTATATAAAGCATATAAATGTAATTTTTTTTTAGAAAATGACCGATCGTTTCGCTAGATAAGACCCTTATTCCTCGTCTGGCATTGTTTAAAGCCCTTTGAAGCTGCACTGAACCTATAATTTTGACCTTCAACCGTCTGAAGACCGTTGAAGTCCACTATATGCAGAATAATCCTGGAATGTTTTCATCAAAAATCTTAATTTCTTTTCGACTGAAGAAAGAAGGACATGGACATCTTAGATGACATTGGGGTGAGTAAATTATCAGGAAATTTTAATTTAAAAGTGGACTAATCCTTTAAACGCCTATGAGAAGGATGCAATACTAATGCAATACTAGAAATTGCAAAATTAAGGCATGACCATTGGACAGTGAAATGGTCATTGGGTCAGCAGGATCGGACAAAAACACAGACCTGCAAACTCAGCGCCACCATTTTCCAGAACTGCAAACTACTTGGAGTCTCCAGAAGTGCAAGGTGTCAGGATCTCAGAGACTTAGGTTAGGTAAAGAATCCTAGAAAAATGTCCCCTACTTAATAAGAATAACATGCTGAAGTGTTGTAAAATACATGAAGACTGTTTTTTTTTATAGGCCTTATAGAGAGACAGATTGAGAGTGACTCTTGAAGGACCAGCACCACATCCTCTTGTACCACTGTTTGAAGAATTTATCTTCCAGAAATATGATCAGAAAATCAACTTGCCTAATAATTCTGCACATTGTGTGTGTGTGTGTGTGTATATATATATATATCTGTGTGTGTGTGTGTAGGATTATGGTATTATTGGTTAATATAACATTTATTAACCAATAACGACCAAATGGCCTTTGTTACATTAGCATAAAGTAGCAGTTTCAATGTTTGTTGTCTACGATTCTTTTGTTATAGACGGCTACAGACACTGACCCGTTTGACTGATCTGTGAGGTGCTTCGGCTGCGACGGTTTCCCACAATAGCCACAAATCGAGCATTAAGGCTGGAGCGACGCTTTTTAGCTCCAGTTCCGACTGTTCCCAGGGCAGTGTCAGACTGGCTGCCGTCTGTTCGTTCTGATGTGTTGATATCACCGCTAACGCTTGTGCTTTTTAGCATACTCCGACCAGATGAGGCTCTGACTTGGCGACTGTAAGCAAGAGAAAGAAAGAGTCAAAAAAAGATGAAAAGTTGAGACAAATTACTTGATACAGTATATAAAGGTAATGGTGAGACACAAAATTCAAGATCTTAATGCTTTATTTTCAAGGTGTATTTACAACACTGCTAAAACATCTTACAAATCACATCACTGATTCTAATCGTAGCACACAATAATAGCTGGTTTTGTCCAATCAAATTATTTTGTGCAAGCCAGTATTTAAGAGAGAATGTACAACATCTGTTGTTGGACAATATCATCTGCTTCTCTATATGAAATTATGTTGAATCATGACACAGTAGTCAAAACTAGTCGACACTAGTTTAAGACTCCATGACATCACTTGACAAGCACAGTTTTATTTCCTGTTATCCTGAGTTTGAGTTTGATCATCCCTTTTTAAAATAGCCAATAGCCTTTCGCTGATCTCATGAATTGTGATTTGCTACTTTGTTGCAGGTGGAATACAGTGTAAGTCCCGGCAGTAAAAATCTCTGATTTTGAACGATAACTTCTAAACATTAAAAGACAGACTAACTGTGAGCTACGAGGTTGTTAAATGATGATATATGTTTTTGTTGAAGCCATTAGCCTACATTATTGCAACACATTTTTTACACAATCAAGTTCAGCAGCATAATTCCTGGTGAAAAACTACACTACCCATAATTCAGCAAAAATCTCCACCAATCAGAGAATCAAATTGGTCTCTTGAATTACTCTTAAACTACTTAAACATTTGTATGCATAGTTTGCACAATTTTGCAATAAATGTAATTGTTTCTAAATATATAATATAATGAAGTATTTAAATATAATCTAATCTAATATAATAGTTCTCCATAATTTTTATTTTAATAAGCAATTTGCAATGATTCATGGGATTGTAGGTCTTTTTCTCTCACTGAAGCAGTTAAGTACACAGTTTTGTACCTTTGTCTTTTTGTCCAATATGTAAACAAAGATTATAATGTTGATATACCTTGTAGCTGGTTGGTTTGGTTCATGGCTAATAACTCTTAAACTTCACAAGCATTTGTGAAGTAAACTTTTTTTTAAATGCCTATGGGAAAATTTCTGGGTTAGGAACATTCTCATTCTTATGGTAAGCATTTGATTGGACAAAATGCAATCAATATCAATATTCTGATCTGTTTTCCTGTAAGAGACAGTTTAAAAGTGTATGCCTACTTAAAGTGAATTATGTTTAGGAGTACACTAGTTAACACAAAGTGACTAAAAACCACAATGGTGTTTTAATTTATGAGATCCTTAAAACTTAAAAAATTTACATCTGATTTAATAGAATTGTGATCATTAAATAGCAACATGTTTGGATCAGTTCAAACTGTCTGTCTTATGACACAGCAGCACACTTTGACAGTGCAGCCATGTCCTATGCTGCCCCCTGGGGGTTCGGAGGAGCTGCCGTGTATCTGCACCCTCTGAAGGTGTCAAGGTACTGCAGGACTGTCCAGTTGCACTCTCCCCATCATGTCTACACCCTAATCTCCTGTCTGTAGGACGTAGGGTGGGGATAGGAAGTAAGGAGGTGGGTCTCTCTTCCACAGGCTGGAGGGCAGTGACAGAGGGGTGAGCAGACAGGGTTCTGGGTTTGGGAGGATCCAGTGCTGGCTCAGTATTCAAGCATGGGATGTATGAGGTGAGGCATGCAAAGAGGGATCTAATACACACAATACAATACACAGGACACACATAGACACACACAGAGTGGCATGTGAATGAAGCAAAACACAAACCAATGAAATCCAACAGCATGCATAATGAACCTTGTCTCAAACTATATATAGGGTACAGGATCTTTTTAAGACAGCAGAAAAGAATATTCCAATGCCAATTTGAGTAGTTGACATCTCTTTTTGGTAAAAGTAAGATATATTAATTAAAAAAATATCAATATAAGATACATAATATATATAATTAAGGTGTATACTTGATGCATAACATGCACATACGTTTTCAACGTCAACATTTTTAATTCATATGAATGTTTAAGGTATATTGTATTTAAGGTATAAGGTATAATGTACTGTATATTTTAGACAATAAGACTGGTTATGAAAGTTGAACATCTCCCATGACCTGAACAGTCACCAGCTATTTTGGAGAAGCAAGTCAGAAAACGTTTTCCTCCACCAGCATCACATAGTGACCTGGAAGAGGAACGGCTCAAAATCCTTCTGGTCACTGAGAAGGACTGGTATCTATCATTCCCAAGATGAATTGATGCTGTATTGGCTGCAAAAGTATGCCCTAAGTTTTTTACTGTTTTTAATGACATTTTTGTCTTCACTTACTCAATTCATTCTAACGGCTGTGACAAATGAACATATACAAATATTTCATAGTTAACTTATATGTAATAAAATTGCATGCATTATAATTATAAAGAATTAGCTTAAAAAATAAAATAGTTTTATACAGAGTACAGTATATCACAAATTACATGTCAACTTGCCAAATTTATTTCATGTTAACTACCCATGTTTGTTTGAACCAAGCAGACTTCATCCACAGTGACACTTAGTGTGTGGTTTTAAACTGATATATAACTAAAAATAAAATAAAAAACTGAAGATATATAACTGGTTAGTGAAGCCCAAAATATGTCAGGAAAGAGACAGGAATAAATAGAAATGATAGAAAGTTCATTTAAGGCATTTAATGATAGGATATGTACATGCTCTACTGTTTGAGGAATGCTCTTTATTCTCTTTTCATTTTGTTCATTGTCATCGCCTCCTTTCTATATCTTATTATAGAAAAAGTAAGTGTTATTACCATAGCACTATTACCACATATGATATGCAGGTGGTAAATGGAATTTCATTTAAGAGAGGTTTTTTTTTTTTTTTTTTTGACATTTTCTACTGATCATGGCAGCAGTAATTCATCAAATGAGGATCAAATGCTTGTGAAGAGCGCTATAACTGGGCATATGTCCAGTCGGGCAGATAGTCAGGCATGCTTTTTGCATTTTAAAGAGCTGACTACGGAGTCTGGATCACTGGGATCATAAAGTACCAGTGAAGTATGACAGATTGCGGTAATCTGCCAGTGTGCTAGATGAGGAAGTTTATCTATCAATTTTCTGGGCGCTGTTACTTGATTTGCATAGCTCCCTATAGCAAATCAGATGGAAAACAATGCAGAATGTGCATGCAAATAAACAGAACTATCAGCATAAATAAGATAAGATTGCTGAATACTAAATGTTGTTTTTGTTGTTGTTTCTGATATTAGGTTATGATAAGGCTTTATCCGGTGGTGGCTGAGGAGAAGACTTGGGCAAGGGGAGCTGGTCCAGGTTACCTCATATCTCCAGCCACCGTATGACGTCTGCGTTTAAGCTCCTCAGAGAAACGTCTCTTTCCCAGACTCCTCCTGTTGTCTGTTCCATTCACCCCCCATGAAATCCTTCTCTCCTTCTTCTCTTCTCCTTTACAACTCTCCAACGACTTTGACCTTTGACCCCCAATGCAATATGCATGCATGCAATAGAGCACAAGCCATGATAGCAAGAAAGGTAATTCATGCAAGAAAGGTAAATCATGCAGGAAATAAAAATGTTTCAAAAGTAACAAGCCATGCATAAGACAGACAGCTAAAAGCATGCAAAAAAGAAATATCACAACCTGAGGACACATAATTTTTGTGACCTGAATTGAGTAATTACTGCTAGTAAAGAATAATTCTGCAATAATTCTGCAATTTACTAGGGAAAAATATTCTGATTTGTTGGAGAAAGATAAATAAGCATTGTAAGGAACAATAATATAATTTAATGTGACAGAATAGAATATGATTTTTCAGAGTACGTAATAATAATGAGCTAAAGTCAAGTCAAGTCACCTTTATTTATATAGCACTTTTAACAATGCTAAAGAGTAAAATGTAGAAAAAACTATTTTGTAGCTATAAAAAAACCCTATTTGAACTATTTTGCACTATTTTTGGACCCAAAAAGCCCCTCTCATGTCCTATACAAAGATTAAGTATGTGTGTATTCTGACCTAAATCTTTTTCTGTCTTTGCTTGAATAGACAGCTGGGATGCAGGTTCACCAACCCATTTGTGTGTGCAGGGTACAAAATCAACTTTTGCCCCAACTTCCAAAGAAGAGTTAATCAAGAAAATTTACTGGACACTTTTTTTTTTTTTTTTTTAAATGTCATAACTATATGCATTTTTATATATTGTCTCGGTTACAAAGGTAACCCTTGTTCCTTGAAGGAGGGAACGGAGACATACGTCGGACAGACCGACGAATAGGAATCTTGCCAGAGAGGCCAATCCACTTCGAGTGTAACTAAAACGAGCCAATGCACATTGGCATGCAATCATTTGCAACAGCTGCTCTGCCACACAGTATGGGTACATAATGAGCAGCAGTTGCAATACATTCCTTAGGTTTTTGCTGAGGAGCCGAGCAGGTGACCCGGTACGCAGCTGGGTACAGCAGCTGTGGCGACGGGACGTACGTCTCCATCCCCTCCTTCAGGGAATGAGGGTTACCTTTGTAACCAAGACGTTCCCATTCAGTCGGTAACGTTCGACGTATGTCGGACAGACCGACGAATAGGAATCCCTACCAAAGCGCCACAGTCCCTGCCCCCTTCCAGTGCCCTGTGCAAGCCTCCTGCACCCTCTTGCCTAATAGGACGATGGGACAGGGTTTACACAGAGAGTGACCATCACTGCTGTTCCGTGATAATTCACATGGTAAGACTATTGGATAACACTGGGAAAGCATGCCCACCCCACTAGGAGGGGAACGCTGCGGAAGCCACATTCTTCCCTGAAGGAGTTATATGGAGATGTACACATGGACTAACCACAAAGGGTACTACATATGGAAGTACTTGGGTGACCCCAACCTAATAAGAGGTGGGTTCTCCCAAAGGGAAAGACACAGGCTTCGTTTAGGAGCAACCATGGAAATTACACATATGGTATCCCCAAAAAAAATCCAGTTCTCAAAGGTGCAACAGAGTATAGGCCTGGCTTCAGACACTCCACCACGTCCGGCTGCCGAGGGTGGTGGAGGACTCAACAGGGTCTGCCTTGCAGGGACTCTCTGGAGCAATAAGCTATGTAAACGCAGCAAGCCGACACTAAGCCAGGGCCTCTTTGTGTCTCTGACCGGATGAGGTGAGAACACAGGAGGAGACTGGCTCAACACAAAGGTTATAGAAGCTAGCGAACGTGTTAGGTGTTGCCCAGCCCGCAGCTTTACAAATATCTGTCAGCGAGGCACCACGAGCCAGCGCCCAGGAGGATGCAACGCCTCTCGTAGAGTGAGCAAGCAACCTGAGCGGGCAGGGCACGCCTTGTGCTTGGTAAGCCAAGGCAATGGCATCCACTATCCAGTGGGCCATCCTTTGCTTGGAGACAGCCTTTCCCTTCTGCTGGCCTCCGTAACAGACAAAGAGCTGGTCTGAGGTCCTAAGGCATTGAGTTCTGTCTATGTACAGTCACAGAGCGCGGACTGGACAGAGCAAAGTCAGAGTTGGTTCTGCCTCCTCTGGGGGCAGTGCTTGCAGACTCACTACCTGGCCCCTTAATGGAGTGGTAGGAAACTAACTAATGGTAGGAACAGCTTTTCAGCGCTCTGAAGCGCACCGTACCGGCAGTGAGAACAGACTTTCAATGCTGTGAAAATAGCCTTTTGCTCAGCTAAGGCAAAAAAATAAGATAAAATAAAATAAATAAATAAATAAACAAATAGAAAGAAGAGAAAGGATATCAACCCCACTGCTGTGCTGTACGCCAGCACTGAACAGAGAAGCTTCTTCCTGAAGAGCGGACTCTTTTAGAAACACCGCTTGTGAGAGAGCAGAAGACATGAACTGCTCGGCTCCGAAGTGAAAAGCTACGGAATGCACATGCGCTGCGTGGCAGAGCAGCTGTTGCAAATGATTGCATGCCAATGTGCATTGGCTCATTTTAGTTACACTCGAAGTGGACTGGCCTCTCTGGCGAGATTCCTATTCGTCGGTCTGTCCGACGTTCGTTGAACGTGACCGACTGAATGGGAACTATATTTTCATCGGGGTAGGTAAGACTTTTGTAATGTTTAGTGGGCGTCTCTTACGCTCACTAAGGCTGCATTTATTTAATTTACATTTAAAATAGCTGTTTTCTACGGCAATATATTTTAAAATGTAATTTATTCCTGTAATGGCAAAGCTGAATTTTATATATTTCACGTGTTTTGGTGCAAAAGCATTTTAGGCATGCTAACTTCTAGTCATAAGAAGACACATATTTTTTTGAGGGTTTATATGTCTGATTTGTGTAGCTTGTGTTGCTTATATCAATGATGGTCACACTATCATTCTTATATGGTGACTTAAACCATGTATTATGTTGCATTTTCTAATAATAACAACCACTGCAAATTAACTCCAATATTTGCCATCTTTACGCATTACCTGCAAAGTGTCAAATGTGGACCCTGTGTGTTTGTTTCTGTGCATGTTTATAGGCTAACCTCATTCTCCCATGCGGCCTCTCAGACTGAATGGACATGTAGCTGGTGGCGCTCAGCCGTGAGGCACTGCTGGCATGGGAGATAGCTGAAGCATCGCTCATGTCGCTGTCTGATGACCTCGCAGACATGTTATCACAACTCCTCCTCTGGTCCTTATACATCTAAACCATGAAAAACAAAAAAATATTTAAATCCATTCTTAAAAACAATAAAACTTACAATAAGGTATATGGGTGAAGAATGAAATTTTGTGAAGGATTATTTAAAGGAATAGTTCACCCAAAAATGAATTCTGTCATCATTTACTCACCCTCAAGTTGTTCCAAACCTGTATACATTTCTTTGTTCATTTCTTTCAAATCTTCCAAATATCTTCCTTTGTGTACAGCAGAGCAAATAAATTTATACAGGTTTGGAACAACTTGAGGGTGAGTAAATGATGACAGAATTTTCATTTTTGGGTGAACTATCCCTTTAATCATCAACCAGCACTGCCAGACAAATGAGTTGGAGACCTAAAAAAGCCAGTTTAAGACTCACATCTCTCCTGTTCTTGAGCTCTGCCTCTGGGTCGTGACCAAAGCTGGAAGAAGAGCCTGGCCGATAGGAGGGCACTCTCATCTGCAACTGACGAGCCCGCTCCTCCACTGCTAGTGCTACAACGAAACAGAAGGGGGGGTGATCTCATTTTAAGTAGCACAGAAAGAATGTTAATTAAAATTAATTTGGTCAACAGTTGAAAACTCTACTTTTTTTAAAAAAAATTTTTTTATACAAATTATACTTTTGTTGGAAAAGCACATTAAATCTTCCCTGCTTGAAAAGCTTAAGGCAAGACACTACAGTCAAAACCTTTGTGTTTTCATGCATTAGTCAATTTTGAGATTTTGTGCTATTCATTCAGTCTTCTTTCAGAATAGTGGACAAAAACCATCCGAAATACACATTTAATGAAAGCATTTATTTTATTACACCTTATATATTTGCTATTTATCTTTAAAGGCTTTTTTTCTCAAAAAAAAAAAAAAAAAAAAAAATTGAGCCAGAAATTTTGACTTCAGTAGCACTTACAGTACATACAACAAAAGTTCCAGTTTTATTCCTTTCTATATGCTGAAAGCTCCCTTTCAAACTGCGTAATGGAGTTACGCTATGGGAACACTCCGTGTGAGCCGGTGTCTGAAGCGCATAAGTTACTTGATTGGCTACCGCAGCCAAATTAAGCCACAGGTGTGCCTGCAGGGTATATAAAGGAGCCTAGTCATCAGCTTCTTTGCCTTTAGAAAGCTGTTTGTTTGTCTTTGCATGTGAAGATTCTCTGTGTTTGTGGTTAGGAGAAAGAAAACACCATGTCTAGTGCATTTAGGACATGTGCCATGCCATGTCAAAGATATATAACAGATGATTCTCACGATTTGTATGTTATATGTCTTGGAGCGGAGCACACTCAGTCAGCCCTCAAGGGGGCTGGTTGTACTCACTGTGACCACTTCACAGTGAAAAATCTCCACTCCCACCTGGTTCTTTTCAAGGGGGATGGAAGCCAGGAGTTTGCGCCCTGTGGATTGTGTCCTGCCACTGCTTTGATCGTGGGGGTCACAGGTTGAGTTAGCTGAGCTAACTCAATATGGAGCTTTGCACACCATGTCGATGCCTGCAAGCCTACCAAGCCGACCTACTAAAGGATCTCGACCTGGGTGAGGGAGTATCTCAGGACACATATGCACCACATCTTCTGCCACAGTCGAGGTCCTACATCCCCCTCTTCTGACCCTGTTGCTGACCCTAGCTGGAGATGGCGGCCTCACAAGAAGCCAAAGGAAGATCTAAAAGAAGTCATTTCAGCCAAGAGGCAAAGAAAACCAAACCCTTAGGGTCCTTTTTTTGGCTTCTCAGGAGTTGGTCCTCATGCGACCTATATTGAACACGATTTTTGGAGAAGTAGAAGCATAAGCTCTCTCCAGCACTGAGCTAGGGGATTGAGGAATAATATCTATCATGACTGTTCACTTCTTGGATGACAATCAGACTATTG